>NC_137800.1:57834021-58019021 GCF_963383645.1 Muscardinus avellanarius
CACCGCGAATCCGGCTGCTCCGCACTGCGGGTCTGGCCACTCCAGCCGCTCCGGCGGTTCCACGAAGCGGTTCTGGCTGCTCCGGCTGTTCTGGCCGCTCCTCTCCGGCTGCTCTGGCCGCTCCTCTCTGGCTGGTCTGGCCGCTCCGCTCGGCTGCTCCGGCCGCCCCGCTTTGCGCCGTGGCTCTGACTTCTCTGCGCTGTGACTCTGGCTGCTCCGGCTCCTCCGGCCGCTCCGCGCCGCGGCGGGCGCGGCCCTTCGGGCTGTTTTTTTTCTGGTGTCTTGTTTTTCCAGCCCTTTTTCTCTCTCCCTTGTATTTACCGTTTTTATTTCTTTGCTGGTGGTGTTTTCTGGCTCTGAAAGGCACTGGTTTTGTGGTAATAGAGTTCGATTGTTAGCGGGACTTGTAAGTGCCGCTTTCCTCGGTCGCCATCTTACCGGAAGTCCTATTTCTTTTTTATAAGTGTTATGAGTGCCATGCAGAATAGTGACTGTGAGTAAGATGAAGTGCCAAGACATCCTGCTGCCTTGGCATCTATGTGTTGAGAACCCCCACTCCACATAGTTAATCGGCAAAAACGCCCCGAGAAGGAGGTATCGTCTCTGGCCAAAGTACCCCCCACTTTTAGATACCCTTCACTATTATTTCTTTTAACTTTCTACACGAATTGCTCCAGTGATGTGAAATTAGGACTATAAAAAGAAACTGAGTCCGTGGAGATAAACTTTCTAATAATTTTTCTAAACGTTCTTGGCTCTGCTCAACAATAAACTGGCCAGAATTCAGGTACTGTGATAAGCACCCCAGCTGCAGCAATCACAAATGGCCTCTGACCTTCATCACTATCTATCACTCCGGCAAAAGTAGCTCAGTTCAAAATAATTATTCACCCTTGAAATCCTGCCTAGAGACAGAGAAAAACTTTGCGTGTGACCTTAAAGAAACAACTTAGCTGCCCGAATACAATAGACCCAAAGAAAAACACTGTTAACTTTTACCTCAGTGTAAGCACTCCAGGAGATAGAAAAAACTGGCCGCATAGTTAAAAATGAATATTACAAAATAAAGGACAGACATTCTAAATATATATGTATGAAGGAAAAGAAATACCGTAAGAGTAAGAAAAGTATTTTTGCATGAAGAAGAGCTTATCATAAGAAAGTCCCAACTGGGAAAGAAAGGAATTAGAAAGTTAGAAGCAGGTTGCAGAGAGTTTGTGACAGGGAAGTGGATTCTTTTAATAGGCTTGTTGTTTAAAGAAGAGTGCTCAGCAGTTAAGGAAATACATCTGACAATTAGAACAAAGAACCTTGTGGTGTTGTTTGTGATATTCTATCTGCCAAACTGTGTTGTGAGTATGCTTAAGCTTTCAGATTTAAAAAGATGCCAACACTGAATCACCACATCTCCCCGCACTCGCTATATGAACTGAGCCCAAAAGATGGAAAGTTCCAGGAAAAGTTAAAGAAGATTCCCCTGAGAAGCTCCCAAGCCTTGACTATCCTGGGAGGCTGCCACCTGGAGCTGCTTATCTGCAAGACCTTGGAGAGAAACAGAAGTTAATTCTTCAAGGGCCAACAGCCAGCTAAAAGACCTCCCCCCTTTCTCTTAACTTTACTGGTGAAGTGTATAAATTTCTTGGGGTTTTCATAATAAAGTGTCATTGGCTCAAGAAGCCTTTGTCCACTCCAGGTTCCTTTTCCAAAGCGTCGTAACTAAAAACTTAAGGAATTCATAGAGGGGAAAAGAACCGCTGCAGATAAGGATCTGCAGAACGCCGCCTGCCTTTTGACCCATCTTTCTGAGGCCCCCGACCGCTAGTGGACTTGCCCCCCACAGGACTGAACCCGCCGGTAACAATGAAGCACATACACAGAAATGCGGTGTCTATTTGGACTTTTGGACAGTTTTTTTCTAGTTCTGTGAAGAATGCAGTTAGTATTTTGATGATGATTGCATTGAACTTGTTGCTTAATTCTCCTAATATGATTATTTGAACAATACTGATTATCCCAATCCATGCATATAGGAGAAATTTTCATCTTCTACTATTTTCTTTAATTTTTCTTATGTGTTTTGTAATTTTATTGTACAAGCCTTTTGCCTCCTTATTTAGGTTTATTCCGATATACTTTTGAAGATTGTAAATTGAGTGGCTTTCTTGGTTTCTTTTTTAAAATCTATTTTTTTATATCACAACACAATAGATTCCCCCAAATAGTATAGCTTATTCAAAAGTATGCATATTCTAAATTTTAGTGCATATTTCCGGGTTATTTTCCCTAATTTTTAGCAGCTCATACTTAAATAAATTCTGAAAGTGAATTATTATTATTAGTTATGTATACTTCTGGCTTTTAAATTTTGTGCTAATCTAATAGGTAAAATAGGCTATTGTTATTCTTTAAATTGCACTCAGTACTTTTTAAAATTTTGGTAAGAACATTTAACCTGGGATCTAGCTTCCTAATAAAATTTTTGTGCACAATACAGTATTGTTAAATATAGGCATACTGTTAATAAAGCATATCTAGATAGATATAGCTTTGGAAAATGATTCTGTTACAGCATGTTTCTTCTCTAGGAGAATAGCTGCCCATTCTCTGACCTCCATATTTACCTTCCATCACTGTTTATAATTCTTTGCTTTTTCTCTCTTTGAAATTTCAGAAATTATGTTATTTTCTCAACACCATTGAATCCATGTTTCTCTTGGTCAATCACAGTTTTTATGTTGAATGCTTTTTCATGCCATTTCTGAACCCTAGTTTTCTATAATCCTTGAATATTTCACCAATATTCTTTATAAGAAATTGTTTTTATTATTGCACTGCAATTATACATCACATTGAGGCTCAATATGATAAAAAATATACCCACATACAGCTTTTGGTGTATTTCTTTCCACATCTTACTCACCACTCTCCTCATATGTGTTAGTCAAATTTGTATTGATACCTTCACATATTGCCACAGTATTATTTGAACTATTTCCTTTTTCAGTCCTGCCTTGTTTACTCCCATACTGCCTTCTACAATCTTTTACAACTCTACAGTTCTCTCATTCTCTGCATTATTTATGGAAATCAGGAAATACAGAACTCCCATAAAGCCAAGCATTGTATGTTTCCTCATAAAATAAAGGGTCATATGTTTCAGTAGTTTATTATTGTATTATAAAAAGGTTATTGATTTTTCTATGTTAACTTTTATCCTGTTACTTAAAATTTTTTTTAAATCTGTTTTAAAGACTTTTGGTGGAATCTTTAGGCATTTGTATATATAAAGTCATATCACCAGCAAAACCAGGATAATTTGATTTCCTCTGTTTCCTATTAGTATCTATTGTTTCTTTCCCTTGCCTAATTGATCTGGCTTAAGTTTTAAGTACTATATTCAGTGGGAATTGGGTAAGGGCTAAATGAGTGTTGTGGTCATGTATGCCTCTACCATTTTGTACTCCATTAGGATGCATGCCTACAATGCCTCAGTAAAGTTTAAAAAGTACTATATTGAGTAACAGTGGTGAGTCTTATTTAATATTTTATAGAAAATATTTTCAATTGTTTCCATTCAGTGTCATTATGGTTTGAATCTGGAATGTTCTCTATGCTCATGTGTTGAAGTCTTGATGTTCAGAAGTGGGGTTTGGGAAAACTTATTCTACCTTGAAGAAGTTGTTCTTATCAAAGGATAAGTTGATCAGTTGGTTTATAATTGAATGATTTATTGGCAGGTAGTGTGAACTGTTAGTAGATTATTGTGGGAATGTCTTATAAGGGTATATCTTGTCTCTGGTCCCTGAATCTCCCTCTTCCTCGCTGCGAAGTTTAATTCTGCCTTACCCACAGCAAAGGGGCCAACTTTTAAAATTTCTTCTAGATTTTCCAAATATTGGCACATGATTTATCTTACTGTATCTTTTCCCACTGCAAAAGGGCCAAATAACCATGGACTAAAACCTCTGAAACCATGGACCATTGTAAATATTTCCTTCTTTGTATTTGTTTTGTATTTATTTTGTAATTGTAATAAAAACTAACAAAATTATAATGTTGGTATGATATTTGCCATATGTTGAGATATTCTTATTGTTGAGATATCCTTTGCTTAGGTATCTTTCTATACCTAGATTTTTCAAGGCTTTTAATCATGAAGAGATGTTGAATTTAATTGAAGGGCTTCTCTCCATCTATTGAGAAGATAATATAATTTTATCATTGAATATTTATAAAATATATTACATTAATTGATTTGCATGTATTGAACTCCTTTTGTATGCCTAAAATAAAACCATCATGATCATGATGTATAATATTAATATGATGTTGGATTTAATTTGCCAATCAATATTTTATTGAGATTTTTGCATTTATTTTCATCAATAGTATTTGTCTATGTTTTTTTTAAAGTTATTATTATTATTATTTTTTTGGTGGTACTGGGGTTCCTGGAAGCTATTCTACCTCCGGGCTACACTCCCAGACCTATTTTATTTTTGGAAACAGGGTCTCTTATCATTTTTCAAAACATTTTCTAGAGATTCTCTGAATTTAAGTTTCTTCCACAGTATTCTGCTTTTCACCTCTAACTTGATTTATTTGGTTAATTTAGTAAAGGGCTGTAAATTTCACTTATTTTTTCAAAGAACTAACTTTTTTGATATTTTGTATTGTTTAGTGTATTTCATTTTTTTGCTTTGATCTTTAGTATTTATTTCCTTCTACTGATTTTGGATTTTTTAAATTGTGTTTCTAAAATCTTGAGATGTATCATTAGATTATTTGTGTGGTGAATTCTTCCTATTTTTCACGTGTAGGTACTTATAGCTACAAAATTTCTTCCTATAGGTTCTGGTGGGTTGTGTTTTTATCTTCATTTGATTCTAAATTAAAAAAAATTCCCACTGACTTTGTCTATGGCCCAATGCTTTAAAAAGCTGCATTGTTAAATTCTCATGCATTTGTATAATTTCTGAAGTCATGCTTTTGATTTCAAATTTATTTCCATTATAAGCCTATAAATTGCAAGGGATTATTTTGTATTTGTGAAAATTTCCCTTATGACCTAAAATGTAATCTGTTTTGGAGAAAATTATGTACTGATGAAAAGAATTTGTATCTTGCATCTGTTGGATGAAATATAAGTCTATTTGAACTCTAGTATTATTTATTTATTTATTTATTTATTTTTGCTTTAAGCCACATGCAGTTTTATTTTTTATATATTTTTTATTTATATGTGGAACATATTGAAAATTGTATACATTTAGACAGTGCTTGGTTCCCTCTTCTCCCCCTTGTTTCACCTCCCCCCTAACAGTGAGTGTCCAGGTTAACCATGTTATATTCATATTTTTACACATATTTGGCTTTAGCTCCTCCATTGATCAACCTCAGCCTTCTTTTTCTCATATACTTCCATTCTAGCTTTGCTGAGATTTCCCCTTCATTATCTTGTGTCCCCCTGGTATCCTCAATACTTCCTAGTTTGGGTATATTAGAGAAAACATAAGTACTTTCTCTTTCTGTGCTTGGCTGATCTCACTTTCCATCTTCTTGCAAATGACATGACTTTGTTCTTTTTTTATAGCTGAATGGAATTATATTATGTGTATTTCCCATAATTTTGTAATCCATTCATTCATTGATAGAAACCTAGGTTGGTTCCATATTTTGGCTATTACAAATTTTGCTGCTATGAACATGGGCATGCATATGTTACTGTAGTTCTGATTTCAACCCCTTTGGACAAATACCCAGGAGTGGTATAGCAGGATGATATGGTGGATCCATTTCCAGTTTTCTAGGGAATCTCCACACTGATCTCCATAGTGGCTGAACTAGTTTGCACTTCCAGTACTGGGCATGGAACCCAGGGTCATTCTACCTCTGAGCTATACCCCCAACCCTATCTTTCATTCTTTATTTTGAAACAGGGTCTCACTGAGTTGCAAAGGGCCTCACTATTACCTGAAACTGTCCTTGAACCACATTCCTCCTGTCTCAGCCTCCCAAATGCTGGAATTATAAGAGTGAGCCACCATGCCTGGCTCCTCTAGTATAATTTAACACTAATATTTCTTGGTTAATTTTCCATCTGGAAGGTCTATTTATTTTTTAGAGTGGGGTATTTCAGTTATACACTGCTATTTTATTGATAAGTCCTATAGTATCTGTTTTATAGAGTCAGGTGCACCCATTTTCCATGCAATATATTTACAAAAGTCATATGTCCTTGAGAGATTATTTTATTTAATTAGAATACTTTTATTTGGACCAATGGGTGCCCCACCATTGAGTTACCTCTCTAGCCATTTTTACTTTTCATTTTAAGACCAAAGTATTGCTCAGGTGCACTACAGTCTCACATCCATAATGTGAATTATGTTGACAGTGGCATATATTCACACAGTACTTGGTGCCTTCTTTCTCGCTATCCTTTTTCCCTCCGTCCCAATAGTGACTGTCCTAAATATTCACATGTATACACATATTCAAATTTAGCTTTACCATTAATTAACCTCAGCCTTCTTCCTCATATACCCTTTCTTTTGGGCTTTGCTAAGGTTTTTCCTCCATTATCCAGAGTCCCTTTGGTATCTGTAATAGTCCCTAGCTTGAGCATATTAGAGAAAACATATGTCCCTTCTCTTTCTGTGCTTGGCTGATCTCACTTAACATAATATTCTCCAGGTCTTTCACTCTTATCACAAACGACATAATTTTGTTCTTCTTTATTGGTGAGTAGAATTATGTTGTGTGTATTTTCCTGTAATTTTGCAATCCATTCACCTGTTGATGGAGACCTACATTGGTACTATATTTTGGCTATTGCAAATTGTGCTGTCATGCATATGTTACTGTAGTTCTCTGATTTCAACCCCTTTGGAAAGATACTCAGAAATAATATATCCACGTATGGTGGAACCATTCCAAGTTTTCTAAGGAATCTCCACACTTATCTACATAGTGTCTGAACTAGTTTGCACTCCAACCAACAGTGTAAAAGGAAAAGTTTCTATTTCCCCACATCCTCACCAGCATTTGTTGTTATTTGATTTCTTTATGCTTGCCACTCTGATTGTGGATATATGGAATCTAAGTATAATTTTGATTTGCATCTCCCTAATGGCTAATGATGTTGAACATCTTTTTTCTGTGTGTGTGTGTGTGTGTGTGTGTGTGTGTGTGTGTGTGTGGTACTGGGGTTCCTGGAAGCCCTTCTACCTCTGGGCTATGCTCCCAGACCTATTTTTATACTTTATTTGGAAACAGGGTTTCTTTTGTCTCTGCCTCCCAAGCGTGAGGATTACAAGCGTGCACCACCACGCCCGGTGTTAAACATCTTTTAATGTATCTATTGACCATTTGTATCTCTTCTTTTGTGAAGTGTCTATTCAGTTCAGTTGCCCATTTCTTGACTGGGTTATTTGTTTTGCTAGTGTAGAGACTTTTGGGCTCTTTGTGTATTCTGAATATTAGCTCTCTATCAGAGTAGTGGCTGGTAAAGATCTCCCATTCTCTATGCTTTTTCTTTAGGTTCTTGATGGCTTCCTTTGATGAGCAGAAACTTTCTAGTGTGATGCCATCTCACTTGTTAATTCTTGCTTTAATTTCCTGAACTTTTTAGGTCTTGTTGAAAAAGTTACTGCCTCTGTGCTTATATGTTGGAGTGCTGAGGCTATGCCCTCCTCTAATAGCTTCACAGTCTCAGGTCTAATTTCTAAGGCTTTGATCCATCTTGAGTTGATTCCTGTGCATAGTGAGAGGTAAGGATTTAGTTCCATCTTTCTACAAATGGATAGCCCATTCTTCCAGCATCATTTGTCTATTTTTTGACAAGACTGTCTTCAGCACATCAGTTTGGTCCCTTTGTCAAGGTCAATTGACTATAGGTGTGTGGCTGTTTTTGTTTTTGTATCTTCTGTTCCATTGGTCTGTATGCTTGTTGTTGTGCCAATACTATGCCGTTTTTACTACTATTGCTCTGTAGTATAATTTGAAGTCAGGGATTTTGATGCTTCCTGCAAGGTTTATTGCTGAGGATTGCTTTGGCTATTCTGGGCCTTTTTTCCTCCATATAAAATTCATGACTAATTTTTCTAGTTCTATAAAGAATGTCATTCATATTTTGAAGGGAAATACATTGAATCTGTAGATCAATTTTGGCAGAATAAACATTTTGATGATATTTATTCTGCCTATCTATGAGCAAGGGAGATCTATCCATCTTCCAAGGTCTTCTTCAATTTCTTTCTTTTAATGTTTTATAGTTTTTATTGTAGAAGTCTTTTACATCTTCAGTTAGATTTACTCCTAAGTATTTTAGGTTTTGGGTTATAGTGAGTGAAATATTTTTCTTTATTTCGTTCATTGTGGATTCATTGTTGACATATATAAAAGCAACTGATTTCCTTAGATTGATTTTTGTATCCTGCAACCTTGTTCAATTGGTAAATCAGCTCCAGTAGTCTTTTGGTTGAGTTCTTGGGTCATGTATATAAAGAACATGTCATCTGCAAATAAGGACAGTTTTTAATTCCTCTCTTTCTATTTAAATTTCTTTGATTTCCTTCTCTTTTCTTATTGCTGTGGCAAGAGTCTCAAGGACTATATTAAAAAGGAGTAGTAATAGTGGACATCCTTGTCTTATTCATGATTTTAGAGAAAATTCATGTAGTATTTCCCCATTCAATAAGATGTTGGCTTTGGGTTAATTATACATTGCCTTAATAATGTTGAAATACGTTGCTTCTATTCTAATTTTCTGCAGTGTTTTTAACATGAGTGGATGTTGGATTTTGTCAAAT
Organism: Muscardinus avellanarius; assembly: GCF_963383645.1. Classification (NCBI taxonomy): domain Eukaryota; kingdom Metazoa; phylum Chordata; class Mammalia; order Rodentia; family Gliridae; genus Muscardinus; species Muscardinus avellanarius. Next base: position 57,842,835 of record NC_137800.1, read on the forward strand.
GCCTTTTCAGCATCTATTGATATGATCATGTGTTTTTTGTTCCCAGTTCTATATATGTGGTGAATAACATGTATTGATTTACATATGTTGAACCAGCCTTGCTTTTCTGGGATTAAATCAACTTGGTCGTGGTGTGCAATTCTCTTGATATGTATAGCTAGTATTTTGTTTAGAATCTTTGCATCTATGTTCATCAAATATATTGGTGTGTTATTTTCCTTTATTGAGGTATCTTTCTTTATTTGGGAGATCAATTTAATTCTGGCTTTGTAGAGGAAATTTGGGAGAATTCCATCTCTCAATTTCCTGGAACAAGTTATGAAGTATTGGGATTAGTTCTTCACTGAAAGTTTTTTAGAATTCAGCTGGAAACCCATCAGGGCCTGGGCTTTTCTTTGATGGCTGGAGGAAAGCAAAACACAGAAAAATGATGAGAGGAAAAAATAAAAAATAGTATAAAAAGAAACAAGAAAATATAGCAAAGACAAATCATATTAATGCAGTGCATTTTATTTTTTATCTATTCAATAGTGCTTTAAAAATTATTGGTGCATTGTAGTCATATATCTCAATGGAGTACAAGATGGTAGAGGTATACATGCACTCATCACTTATTTAGCCCTTATCTACTTTGCACTCTTAACCAATTCCCACCTGATTTTCTCCTCTTCCCTTCTTCTCAAATTTGGCCTCCTGATTGAATTTGATATGTTTTTGAATGAACATCATGTACATTAAAGAATATCCATCTTTCCTCTTCCCATCTCCCTCACTTAGGTCACCTTATTTTCTCATCTATGGTTTATTCTTTTATGTCTAGAGTCCTTCCTATGACCATTTTTCTCTCTAGCTTCTGCATACTAAGTAGAGCATCTAATTTCTAACTTTTTGTGACTGAATAATCTAATTTAGCATAATGTTCTCCAGTTACATCCATTTCCCTGTAAATAATGTAATTTTCTTCTTTATGGCTGAGTAAAATTTTATTGAGTACATATTCCATAATTTTGTAATCCATTCATCTGTTGATGGACTTAATGGATGATTGTATAGTTTGCCAACTGTGAATTGTGCAGCTATAAATATAGATATGCATGCATGAGTTTGGTAGTTTGGCTTCCATTCTTTTGGGCAGATACCCAAAAGTGTTATCGCTGTATCATGTAGTAGGTTTGTTTTCATTGTCTGAGGATCCTTCATACTGTTTTCCAAAGTGGTTGCTCTAATTTTCAGTCCACCAACAATATAATAGAATTTTCACTTCTTCCCATCCTTGCCAACATTTGTTGTTTATGTTTTGAATAATTGTAATTCTAATTGGAGTTAGATAAAATCTCAGGGTAGTTTTGATTTGCATCTCTTTGCTAATGATGTTGAGCATTTTTTTCATTTATTGACCATTTGAATTTCTTCTTTCGTGAAGCATCTATTTAGTTTACTTGCCCATTTTTGATTGGGTTATTTATTTTCTTAGCTGTGAATTTCTTGAGTTAAATATTAGTCCTATATCAGAGGAATAGTTGACAAAAAAATCCTCAATTCTGTTGGCAGCAGATAGATGGATTCTGTTTTTAAATTCATTTTTCCACGTTAGGACTTTTTATTGGGAAGTTGAGGCTATTGATATTCAGTGTAATTATTGAAAGATTATTTTTAATTTCTAACATTTTGAGTTTTAACTTCTATTTGAAGTAGTGTGTGCTCCTCTTTGCTTACTTGTTTGATGGAAATTATTGTTTCTATTGTTCTGGTGTTTATTAATTATTTCCTCTTTGCAGTTAATATCTTTGATTATTTTCTCTAGTGCTGCTTTGAAAAACATAAACTCTTTCAGCTTCTGTTGGTTGTGGAAGAATTTTACTTCCAACTATGAGAGATAATATTTTCTGGGTAGAAAATTTTGGGGTACAAGTTATTTTCTTTCAGAGTTTGGAATATGTTGCTCCAGGCCCTTCTTGCTTTCATAACTTGGTTTGAAAAATTTGAAGTGATTCTAATTGGTTTTCCTATGAATGTCACTTGTTCTTTTGCTTTTGTTGCCTTTAAGATTATTTTCTTGGCTTCTACATTAGTTGGTTTGAGTGTTATGTGGCTTGGTGAACTTTTTTATCTTATCTTGTCTAACGGGAGTTCTATAAGTTTTCTGTACCTGATTATCAATCTTTTATTCTATGTTTGGGAACTTTTCTGATATTACTTCTTTGAAAAGATGGTTGATATCTTTGGTTTTTCCTTCTATTCTTTCTTCTATGTTTATTATTTTTAAGTTAGTTCTTATTTTATTTTTTTGTGGTGGTACTTGGGTGGAACCCTTCTACCTCCGGGCTACACTCCCAGACTTATTTTATATTTTATTTGGAAACAGGGTCTTTTTTTTTTTTTTTTGGTGGTACTGGGGTTCCTGGAAGCCCTTCTACTTCCGGGCTACACTCCCAGACCTATTTTTTTACATTTTTATTTGGAAACAGGGTCTCCTAAGCCAGCGCGTGTGGCTGGCTTTGAACCTGCGCGATCCTCCTGTCTCTGCCTCCCAAGCGCGGGGATTACAAGCATGCACCACCACGCCTGGCGAACGCTTGTAATCCCCGTGCTTGGGAGGAGGAGACAGGAGGATTGCGCTGGTTTGGAGCCAGCCTCACTGGCTTAAGAGACCCTGTTTCCAATGAAAAAATATATAAAATAGGTCTGGGAGTGTAGCCCAGAGGTAGAAGGGCTTCCAGGAACCCCAGTACCACCACCAAAAAAAAAAAAAAAAAAAAAAAAAAAAGGTTCCATATCTCTTTGATGTCTAATTTATGCTGTAGAATTGTTTTTCTAAATTATGTATTGTGCATTTATTTTTGGAGTGTTACATCTTCTAAGAGCGAGATTCTATTCTCCATGAGGTCTAATCTATTGTTCATAGTTTGTATTGAAGTCTTCTATGATTGCATCCTTTATTTTCTTTTAGTCTCTCTCTAAATTATTTTTGAGAATTTGGTGTCATTTCTACTGTTAACTTTCTGGGTTTTTTTCCCCCTGGCATTCTCTGCAATTCTGTGTTGTTGGGTTCTGTTATTGTGGAGTTGTGTGGGATCATTAATTCCTTGTTATTCCTCCTTTTTATGATTTCAGTTTTTTTTTTAGTTTGCATCTTTGTTGCTTTTGATAGCTTTCTCTTACTCTGTAGATATCAGCTGGTATATACAAGAGCAAATTGTGTTGTATTCAATGGTGAAAGTTGAGTGAGGAGGAAAGTAATAATGTCTTAAATGCAAAATAAAGTCACAAATAGAATTAAATAAGATGAGAATATGAGTTTGGTAGATAATGTATAGCAGAGATTAGAGATAGTTAATATGAAGTAGATTTCTAGTAATCAATTTAGAGTATTTATGTATAGTGATATAAAGTGGGGTTAATATAAGACAAAGAAAAGAAAAAAGAAATAAAGAAAAGGGAAGAAAAAAAAGAGTAGATATACATGAAGAAAGAAGCTTGTGAAATGTGTAGGGAAGAGAGTAAACAAACAAGCAGACACACACTCACAAAAAATAAAATAACAACAAAATATACAATTCTATAAATATATGAATTACTGAGCAGATTTGGCCTCTATAGTTCTCCTACGTCTGTTTAGACTCTATCATCCATTTAAGGTTCACATTATAATAGATTCTTGAGTATGTTCCAATCACTGTCATTTGCTCTGTAATCTATAGTAGCGATGTCAGTATACAGCCTGATTTTTGGTCTCCTTCAGTAATTGGGACTCTGGCCTGGTGTCTCTGTCTGTGCGGGTGTTGAGTGCCACTGGCACCTTTACTGCTATGAGCCTGGGTCTCTGAGCTCTCAAAAAGATCTACCTTTGAGAATCTCTCAGTGTATGCAGGATCCTAGTATCAATGGTTCTGGAACTAGTGTTAAGTGCAGGTCTCCACACTTTATGCTGATGCTGCACCTGAGTGTCTTCTTGCCTTTGTAGGTAGCAAGTGCCACTGGGACCAGACCCAGTTTATATGTAGGAGACCCCATTATTCACAGGTAGACCTGGGTTGGTCTAACTTCTTCCCAGTCACCTTGATTGGGTGATCTGTGATGATCTCTGGAGGTCCTACTAGGGTTCTATGCCCTGGTAACCGTGAGATTTTTGCCTGATTGGATCTGGGGGATGTCTGGTAATCTGTGCCTCTGCTATATCTGATAGCAGATTCAATCCTCACCTTCATCTGGGTGAACCACAATGTCTCACGCCCTGGGAGTCTATCACTTGCTGTGTGAGTCCCTAAAGTTGCACTGGGTGATCTTCTGCTGGGACAGATGGTCACTTACAGTGTTGTTGAGCACCACTCTGGATCTGGGGAGGGCATGGTCAGCTAGCTGTGGTCTATGCAAAAGGAGCTGACCGCTTACAATTTAGATGATTTATAGCCACTTATGTCATCTCAAGTCATTGGATTTTTTGCCTGCCATCTCTAGCAGTCTTAGCACAGTGAGAAAAGATGTTGCTCATGTTGCTCATGCAGTACCCATAGCCACAGCTATTGGAAGCAGGTGGGGTATGTTTCTGCTCTCTGATCTGCCTTCCAGCTTTTTTTCTGCCACCTTTAAATTCTCAGTGCTCTGTTCAAATTTATACTATTTTTTTCTTTTGTCAGAATGCTATTTTTACAGTGATAGAGTTCAAGTGTCAGTAGGACTGATAGGTGATGCTTCCCTCAGTCACCATCTTCCTGGAGGTCCTCTGAACCGCATTTTAAAAAATAAAAATAAGCCTAGCATGGTGGTACACTCTTGTACTTGGGAGGCTGAGACAGGAGGACTGCAGAGTTAAGGATAACTATAGTATTTTAGGGAGGCCCTCAACAATTGAGTGAGTCCTCATTTCAAAATAAAACATAAAATAGGATCAGAGGTGGAGGTAATCAAGAGCTAGAATGCCCCTGGGCTCAATCCCCAGAAACACACACACACACACACACACACACACACACACACACACACACACACAGCAATGCCAAATATTGGGGGGGGGAACTATCAAATAAACACATCAGACAAAAACAGTAAAATAAAAAATTAACATTAAATTATCTAAAATTTCTCCTAGATAAGGTATTTGAAATTGAGTGATTTCTTTCTGGGCCTTCCAGACCTTCATTCTTCCAGGTTTTTTTTAATTTTTATTTTTTTTTTATTGGTGCACTGTATTCATACATCATAGTGGGATAAAAACTTTTGTAGACATACATGCACACATTGCCCAGTCAGCCCCCACCCGATCCCCACCCCATTCTCTCCCCATCCCTCCCTCCCATGATTGGCTTAGTGGTTGACATCTAGTATTATAGCAATTTATCCAAAATTAAAAATGATAATCTCACATAACAGTTTCATTTGTCTGATACCAAGCTTTTGATGACTTAAAGATAACATTTCGATATTTCTTTTTGCTTTCTTTCTTACCAGAGAATATTTTTTTTCTATTTTTTTAGGTGAAACTATCATATATTTATATATTTATTTTTCAGAAAAAATGTCTATCCTAATATGGAAAATGGACTCTAGATACCCAAAACGATCTTGAAAAAGAGCAAAGCTAGAAGATATATATTTTCTGATTTCAAACCATATAAAGCTACAATAATTGAAACAGTGTAGTACTATTCTAAAGGCAGATATATAAACCATTGGAGTTAAATAAAAGCCTAGAGCTAAATTCTTCCCTATATTGTCAAGTTATTTTTGACAAGGTTTCCATGAACATTTGGTGGTGGAAATAATAATCTTTTAACTAAATATTGTTGAAACATAATAATTACATGGAAAAGAATAAAGTTGGACCCTTACCTAACACCATATACAATTAACTCAGATAAAAGACCTAAATATAAATCTTAAGACTATAAGCTTTTAGAAGAAAATCTGGGTCATAAAACCTCACAATATTGAAATTGGCAGTGATTTCTTGGATATGATTTCAATGGCACAAGCAACAGAAGGGTAAACAAACTCCCTAAAAATAAATTAAAAAATTGTTTATCCAAAGATAATGTAAACAGAGTTAAAAGCTACTGATAGAATGGGATAAAATATTTCCAAATGCTATATATGAAGGCATATTACTATTCCAAATAGAAATCCTAAAAATTAGCAACAATAAAAGCAAACAATACAATTTAGAAATAGGTAAAAGACTAACATAAATAATGAATCTCCACAGATAACCAATCTTAGTTGTCTGTTGGATGGAGACTCTTGTTTCTCTGGTTCTGGTGTGTGTTACCTATTTCTTCTTTTTAGTTAATCTCTTTGAGTATTTTCTCTAGCGCTGGTTTTGAAGACATAAATTCCTTCAGTTTCTGTTTGTCATGGAAGCTTCTTATTTCTCCATCTAATTTGATAGAAAGTTTGACTGGGTAGGAAATTTTTGGCTGGAAGTTGTTTTCTTTCAGAGTTTGGAATATGTTACTCCAAGCCCTTCTGGCTCTCATGACTTGGTTTGGGAAGTCTGGAGTGATTCTAATTGATCTGCCTCTGAATGTCACTTGTCCCTTTGTTTTTGTTGCCTTTAAGATTCTCTGCTTGGCTTCCACATTGGTCATTTTGACAATTTATGTGGCGTGGGGATCCTCTTCTCCGATCCTGTCTAAAGGGAGTTCTATAAGTTTCCTGGACCTGTGTATCGACTTCTTGCTCTATGTTTGGAAACTTTTCTGCTATTACTTGCCAAGACATCCTGCTGCCTCGGCATCTATGTGTTGAGGACCCCCACTCCACATAGTAAAAATCGGCAGAACGCCCCGAGAAAGAGGTATCGTCTCTGGCAAAAAATATCCCCCACTTTAGATATCCTTCATAACTATTATTCTCTTGGTATTCTTTTAACTCTCTACACGAATTGCTCTGATGATGTGAGATCAGAAATTGAGTCCGTGGAAATAAACGTCCTTGGCTTTGCTCAATAGTAAGGAAAAAACTGGCCAGAACTCAGATGCTGTGATAAGCATTCCAACTGCAGCAATTACAAAGGGTCTCTGACCCTCACTATCACTAACTTAGGTTAAGCTATTAACTCCGGTAACCGATAGCTCAGTTTAAGGAAACTTTGTTTACCCTTGAGATCCTGCCTAGAGACAGAGAAGATAAAATTTTGGGTGTGACTTCAAAGCAATTTAACTGATGAACAACTTAGTTGCCAAAATACAATAGAGCCAAGGAGAAAGATTGTTGACCTTCACGCCCAGTGTGAGCGTTCCCCGAAACAGGGAGAATGCCGCATGGCTAGAAATGAAAATGCCAAAATAAAGGACAGATATTCTAAATATATATGTATGAAGGAAAGGAAATACCGTAAGAGTAAGAAAGCACTTTTTCATGAAGAAGAGCTTATCATAAGAACGTCCCGACTGGGAAAGAAAGGAATTAGAAAGTTAGAAGCAGGTTGCAGAGGGTTTGTGATAAGAAATGGATTCTTAGAGACCAATAAGCCTTTAATAGGCTTTTTGTCTAAAAAAGAGTGTTCAGCAGTCAAGGTAATACATCTGACAACTAAATCCAAGAGCTTCACAGTGTTATTTGTGGTGTCTTATTTGCCAAGCTGTGTTGTGAGTTTTTGTAAGCTTTCAGACTTCAGAAGGCAAAGCGGATGAGATCTGAGAGACGCCCATCGCATCTCCCTGGACGCCACATCTCCCCATGCTTGTCATATGGATATAGATGGAAACTTCAAAAAAGAAAGCAAAAGAAGATTCCATGAGAAGGCGTATTCTCCAAGCCCTGGGCCTTGGGCGTGCCTGTATTACCTTTGGAATTTACCTTTGGACCTGCCCTGCTGCGATATCGGAGGAGTTAATCTCCTAAATGCTGGACTAGTCATTTACTTTGTTTATATGTAATTTACTATTGTTTTGCTGTGATTGCCCCCCTTCCCTTTCTTTTTTCTCCTATTATTAATCTCACTGGTGAAGGGTATAAATTTCTCTGGGTTCCTGTAATAAATTGTCATTGGCTCAAGAAGCCTTTGTCCACCTCAAATTCTTTCCCAAGCGCCGTACCTAAAAACTTAGGGAATTCATAGAGGGGAAAGAATTGCTGCAGATAGCCTTCTGCAGAACTCCACCTGCCTTTTGCCCCATCTTTCTGAGGATTTGACCGGGAGCTGACAATAACGACCCAACTGAGATTAGTCGGCAACAATTACTTCCTTGAAGAGATTGTTGATCCCTTTGGTTTCACCTTCTTTTCCCTCCTCTATTCCAATTATTCTTAGGTTAGGTCCCTTAAAATGGGCCCATATTTCTTCAATGTCAGATTCCTGCTGTCGGATATTTTTTTCTAGATTAGAAACTATGCATTCATTTTTGGATTACTCATCTTCTAAGAGCGAGATTCTATTATCCATGTGGTCTAATCAGTTGTTTGTACTTTGAATTGAGGCCTTTACTTCATTAATTGCATCCTTCATTTCTTTTTGGCTCTCTCTGAGTTCTTTTCGAAGCACCTCTATTATTTCTACAGTTATTTTCCTGATTTGATCTTCTAGAAATCTTTGATTTTCTGTTTTATCGGGTTCTGATGTTGTGGGGTTGTGGGCATTTATTGCTCCAGTATTATTCCTCTTTCCCATGATTTCGGATGTTTGTGCCTTCTCTGGGTTCTTTCCTTGGGTCACTATGACTTCACTTAAGGTTTTCTGGATCTCGGGTCAGTAGTATCTCAGACCCCACTACTCCTTTACTGGGTTGTATCACAGAGTGTCTGACCCAGAGAGTCGATAGAGGCTGCTTTAGACTGTGGGGGGTGCCAGGTTGCACGTTCTCCTATGGTGTGATATCTCTGCCACCGCCCCTCCCCCACTGGGTCAAGTCTCAGGGAGTACAGTACTGGGATTTCTCCTCTGTGGCCCGCAATTTGACTCACTGTTCTTGAGTACGCAGATGTAGCTGTGCTGGATTTGGTGAATTCGCTGCTGCTGCCGCCGGTGGCAATATGGCGCCGCTGCTACACCCTCGGCCGTGGGGCTGGTGTTTTTCTTCTTGGTTTTGATTTCCACTCTGAATCCCTGCAGCGTCTGCTGAGCTCAGCCACTGGGAGCCTTAGATGCTCTCTGCGCCGAGAAATCCCGCCTGGCTGTTCCGCAGCGGCTCACCTCGGCTTGCTGTAGCTGTCCGGTGAACTCCCCGCTGCCGCCGGCAGTAAAGCGCTGCTGCCACGTCTGTGGCTCTGTTCTCAGTCCGCTTTCTCTCTGGAGCCTGGTGATTTTTTTGTTTCTTTGGTGATGGTGTTTTCTGGCTATGAAAGGCGCTGATTTTGTAGTAATGGAGATTAGTTGTTAGCGGGGCTCTTAAGCCCCGCTTTTCTCAGTCGCCATCTTCCCGGAAGTCTCCCAGTTCTCTTCCAGGTTTTCTGAGATATAATAAGTGTAATTTCTCAGCTGGGTGTCCTGAGTTTCCTTGGGCCTGTAGAAAGCAGCCACAGTAGCTGTCTCTGTGCTGTGCCGGAGCATTGTATATTTAGTTTTTCCCCATTTTGTTCAACATTCTGCTTCCAGAACTAAGTGGGACCCTTCTTTTTCATGAACGTGAGTGGCATTGATTATTTAATGGAGTCTCTGAGAGATCTCTGTAGTGGCCAAGGGAGTGGCCTCAGATTGCCTGTGGACCAGCAGTCAGCTATCTCCTGGCCTTGGACTGTGGCCACAATTTTGCTTATGGTTGTTGTGTGCACTGATCTGGAGCTGTTGTGGGTGTGGTGAACTCGCTGCCACTGCTGGAAATAGGTGCTGTTGTCATGCCCTCGGCCGTGAGGCTGTCATATTTTTTTTTGTGATTTTGATCTCTGTTCTGAGTCCCTTGAGGGCATGATGAGCTTGGCAACTGGGAGTTTTAGACGTTCTTTGCGCTGAAAGAACTGCTGATTTACAATCGAATGATATGTGGCTGCTCACTTTAGCTCCTTGTTTACCTTTCCTCTCTGGAGCCTGTTGCTGTGAGGAAAGATGGTGATGGCGTGGCTTCCCCTGCCATAACGTAGGCTAGTTTCTTTTCTCATCCCTGGTTGTTCTTCTAGTCTTCTTTTTCTCTGTCCATTGTATTTACAGTTTTTATTTCTCTGCTGATAGTGTTTTCTGGCTATGAAAAACGCTGATATTGTGGCAATAGAGATGAAGTGTTAGCAGGACTCATAAATGGTGCTTTTCTCATAAGTCGCCATCTTCCCGGAACTCTTCTAGGTGTTCTTGATGAGAATCTATATTGCTGCTATCTGTAGGTGAGATGAAGCTGTAGGAATTTAATCCTTTCTACAGCTACAGGCTTAGGCATGCTCTGTATAAAATGACTGACAAACACACATTTCCACAAAAAAGAATGCAGCACACTTCTCAAGTATTAGCCTGCTTTCAGCTCCCGCCTCAGCTCAAATGACTGATTTTATCCAATGTTTTTAAGGCATTTTAGTCAGATTCTAAACCTACCATGGTTTTGTGCATGCAGGTTAGGGATCATGATTTCTTTCTTGCTTTCTGTTTCAGTAACTGTACTTTCTGAATCTCTTCAGGTCTCTGGACAGTTTGACATTGTGTCTTGGTGTGATACCTCTGTCACTCACCACAAAGAATAGCTATTCTTTCCCTGTTTTGATTCTGAAATGCTGAGATTCCAGGAACTTCAGCTTGCTTTCTACTCCACCTTCTTGACTCAACTCTATTTTTGGCAAATATTCTTCATGCTGAGGCTGTCAAACTCAACATTACTTTCTTAAGATTCATGTTTGCTTTTCTGTCTTTTTTTTAAAACTTCAGCCTATATCTGCCCATATAGCTGATATATACATTTTGGGTAGATATTATATAGTTAAGTCTTACTCGTATACATAAGAATAATACATGCCTTAATTTGTGCTTGATCATTTTTACTTATGTGGTCATTAATATAGTTGGTTTCATAGATATTATTTTAGTTTCTTCCCTTTCCCCCTGCTTTCCTGTGTACTGAGCAAATTTTAATATTCTGTTTCATCCCCTTAACTGTGTTATTAGTTATATCCACTCTCATTTTTAGTCATTTTTCAAGGGTTTACAATATGTATCTTTCATATATTTTAGACCACCATCACACTGATATAGAACTTCACTTTTATAAATTTTGTATTATTATGATACATTTTACTTCTGTGTTATTAACCCTATAGTATGTTACTATTATTTTTACTTTATGTAGTTAATTTTACTTTAAGGTATTTTTAAAAAGAAAGAAGGAAAGAATGTTCTTATTTGTTTACCTAGAATATATTATTTTAAGAATGCTTTATTCTTTTGCGTGAACTTGAATTTATACCTTGAATCATTTTTTCTCAGCCTGCAAAACCTCCATTAGCAATTTTTGCTGTGAAAACTAATTGGCAAGAAATTTTCCATTTATTTTTCTGAAAATTTTGTATTTACTACTAGTAAATATTTGAGAGATAGGTTTATTGTTTGTAGAGTTATATACTGACAGATTTTTGTCTCTTTAAAAATGAATTCTGTAGGCTTCATTTTCATTTCTGAGTAGAAGTTAGTAAGAATGATTACCCTTCCTTTATGCATGAAGTGGCTAATTTTTCTGGCTGCTTTATTCTTATTTTTTTTTTTTAGCAAATGACTATGAACTCCATAGGTATGATTCTATTAATATTTTTCCAGATTAGAATTGGATATGTTTCCTGGGTATATAGGATTTTAGTTTATTTCACTGTTGGTAAAATTTCAGCAATAATTTCTTCACACTCCCTTTCACCTCAAGTTTTGCTTTTCTTTGTACTGGAGAGTGAACTCAGGGGCATTCTACCTCTACACTATACCTAGACTTATTTTATATTTTATTTTGAAATAGTTTCTTGATAGTTTGCTGAGGGCTTTACTAAACTGGTGAGTATATTCACAAATCTGCAATCTTCCTGTCTCAGCCTCCTGAGTAATGGAATTACAATCATGCATCATTTCACTCAGCCCCCTCCAACCTCACTTTTTGAACTCCAATTGTACATATATTAGGCTGCTTGATGTTGTCCCACAGTTAATGGGAGCTCTAATCTTTTTTGAATTATGGTTTCTTCAATTACATCTAAGTTTTTCTTCAGGGTCTAGTATATATTAAGTTCATGTAATAGTGACTGCTATGTGCACTCCAGAACTGCTTCCTAAAGTGACTCACCATTCAGCAATAATTTTGTCCATTAATTCAGTGACTTCAAATGCCATATTTATCTTTTTATTCACTGAAGTCATCATGGTTTGCTTGGAAAATATGCCCTGGTAGAAAGCTGGTGTCTTACAAGTTGCTTCATTTGTTTCCTTTTTTAAATTTTGGATCTTCAGTTTCTGGAAAATGTTACCTTATTTTTTTCTGGTTTTCAATGGATAGGAAGGTAAATGGAATATCACTGCACTATAACCTCAAGTAAAAGTCCTACATTAGTTATTTTTAGTGTTTAGAGATGCTAAAATCAGTAAATGTCCATAATGTTCATTTTCTTCCTCAAATTTCAAAAATTAAGCTCAACAAATGTAGGAACGTTCTAAAAAAGTTTTTTATTATTGTCCTATTGTATTTTTACCCATATGTTCCATTCTATTATAGCAATGTGGACCTGATAATTGCTGTGACTTTGCAACATGTAGTCTGAAGGCAAATTCAACGTGTCTTACAGGAGGCTGCTGCATCAACTGTCAAGTAAAAATTAAAGCTATTAATGTTTGACATGCATATTCAGTCATGTGCAGGATATATTGAAATGCTTAGAACTATAGTTTTAAGTCAGAATAAGTGGCCTATTAAATAAGAAAAAGGATAAATTCAAAATCAGATTGCTGATTTTGTAAACACTTATTAGGTGTTATGGCCTCTGTCTAGTGTCGATATTCCCACTGACTTGATGCTGTTTTGCTTTTAAAGCCTTGATTGAAAGCTATTGTAGAATTCCTTAATTCCTTAATTCACTGAAAGGGATAATCTCTCTCCATCCAATATTTGTATTTTTATAAATAAAAATGTGTTACTGGTTGTGATAAGTAACTGTACAAATGTAGTTGAAAGATAAAGCAATTTCCCCTATACATAAGGATGAAACTCAATGGAAGTTTCTAAATAGTACATGCAGCAAAAATTTAAACTATCAGCTTATTAAAAGATGATAGACTGAAAGATGATATTTTAGTTTATGTGGTATAGATGTTGAGTGCTGTTCCCTATTTTCCTTTCTTGTTCTGATTGTAACACGTTTCCCCTCAGAGAATATCTCTGTCAACTACCATGAATCCTTTTATTGACTGTTTAGAATTGACACAGTTTTACATTTTTTCCTTCAATTATTTTATGTGGTTGCACTCTTACTGCTATAATCTTTTAGTTTCAGCTTGAAACAATCAATTAAGAAGTATAAGATAATACTCATTTAAGATTATTTGTAAATTATTTTTAATTCTAAAAATACAAATAATTAACTAACATGTAATTCAGGAGAAAATTTGCAGTTAGATTACTTCTTTAGAACCTTTTTTTCTAACCACTCTTCTATTTTGAACTCCATCCATTCTCAACTAGGTTTCACATTGTCATAGAATTTGTATTAGTATTCCATAGTTACAAATTTAATGAGCATATCTTATTTAAAATTGACGCAACTAAAAATACTCCAAAGGAATATTTTTTCAAAGCTAAAAGTGATGTTTTATTCCTTATAATAAAAGCACAAATAAAAATTTGGTTTTCATCATATGTGATTTTTATTATATTTTCCTCTTACTTATGTCTCATCTTGTGATTTAATCAATAACATTCAGTTCATTTTGGTGAACACAATTATTTATACAAAAACATATTAATAGAAACCAATGAACCAAAAGTACAAATAATTGACACAATTTTTTTTTTTTTGGTGATACTGGGTTCCTGGAAATCCTTCTAACTCTAGGCTAGACTCCCAGACGCATTTTTATATTTTTATTTGGAAACAGGGTCTCTTAAGTCAGCGATGCTGGCTTCGAACCTGCATGATCCTCCTGTCTCTGCCTCCCAAGCGTGGGGATTACAAACATGCACCACTATGCCTGGCTAAATAATTGACACAATTTTGAAATAAATATTTTAAGTTCAGCAATATCACATGTACTGATTTTTTTATATTTTAATTTCTCTTAGCTTGCACAATTAAATTACCTATGTAGACCCATACAGCATCCTGAATGTGATATCCCTGAGTTTTGTAATGGAAGTTCACCAGAGTGTCCACCTGACATAACTATACAAAATGGTCATACATGTAAAAATCAGTATATGTGTTATGATGGAGACTGCCATGATCTTGATGCACGGTGTGAGAACTGGTTTGGAAGAGGTAAATTTTTTATTACTTTATTACACTCTACTTTTAGATTATAGAATGCTAAGTCATGAACACTGTGGCTACATTATAATGTATTATGAGGTTTATGTGTATTTAGTTTTTGTCCTCCTGTCTTTGATCTCAACATTTTTATTAACTTTCAACATATTGCTATTATTTTTGTCACACAGAATCAATTTTTTCCTGGAGTGTTTACATTTTATAATTATTTTAGTATTTATTTATTGTGGTACTGGGAATTAAATCCAGGACTGTTTTACCTCCAGGCTATAACCCCTACACCTATTTTTTTTATTTTTGAAATACAGTCTTGCTAAGGTTCTGAAGGTATTGCTAAGTTGCTGAGTCTGTCCTTGAACTTGTGATCCTCCTGTCTCGGCCTCTCAAGTACAGGTAGAGGCATGTGTTACCATACCCGGCTTATATTTATATTTAACTGATACATTAAGTACAGAAAAATGCACATATTAATAGAGTACTCTGTTACACTTTTACATGTATACATTGCATAATGTTTAAATCACATTAAGCATACTTATCTTCTCAAATTTCTTAATTGTGAAATCTTTTAAAATCTTTTCTTCTAGCCTTTGAAAATGTATAAGTACATTATTGTCATCTACATTTACCCTATTATGCAATTTTATTTTTAATTATTTGAGGCACTTTCATATGGTTTTCCATAATTATTGTACTGATTTACATTTCATTAACATGTAACTATTCCCATTATCCACATCCTAACCATCAATTGTTATTCTTAGTCTTTTGATAATAGCCAGTTTTACCGTGGTGAGGTGATTTCTCATTGCAGTTTTGGTTTTCATTTCCCTGATGATTAGTGATGCTTGCACATTTTGTCATTTATCTATCGGCCATTTGTATATCCTCTTTTGAGAAATTTCTTTTTAGGTTCATTGGACATCACATTTTAAATTTGTGTTATTTTTTCTATTCAGTTTTTAGTGTTCTTTATACATTTTGGATAGCAACCCTTATCAGATGTACAGATTGTAAATGTTTTATTTCATTCTATAGTATATCTCTTTATTCTGTTTGTTTTCTTTACTATGCAGAAGATTTTGTTTGATGCAATCTGATTTATCTATTTTATTTCATTTTTGTTTTCTGTGCTTTTGGAGTCTTGTACAAAAATCCTGTGCATTCCAATGTACCAGACCATTTCCTGTATGCTTTATTCTAGTAATTCTTGTCTTATATTTGTCTTTTTAAATTTATTTGAGGTAGTTTTTATAACTGTTGAGAGAAAATAATTCAGTTTTATCCTTATGCATGTGAGTATCCAATTTCCTTTTTTTTTTTTTCCAATTTGTGTTCTTAATACCTTTGTAAAATATCATTTATTGTTGATGGTGAGTTTATTTCTAGGCTCTTTATTCTGTTGGCATTTGTCTCTGTGTCTATTTTTTCCAATTCTATGCTGTTTTGATTACTTACAGTTACATAGTATGTTTTGAAGATTGTAGTGCAATGCCCCAGGTGGTCCCCCCCCCCCCTTTTCTACCCTCAACATGGCTGTGACTACTAGGGATAGTTTATGGTCCCATGTAAATTTTAGGATTGATTTTTCTAGTTCTTTTAAGAATGTCATTGGTGGGGCAGTAGGGATTGCATTATATCTATAGATTGTTTTGGGAAAATTTTTCCCCCGGTGATATTTAGAAGAATGTGTATTCTTCTGCAGCTCTTGAATAAAATGTTCTGTAGATGTTTGTAAGGTCCACTTGCTCTAGAGTGAATTTTAACTCTGGCTTTTTTCTTTTAATTATCTATCCATTGCTGAAAGTGGGATGTTAAAGTCCTCAGCTATTATTATTTTATAGTCCCCAACTATTATTATTAACTAGTACAGTATGGTTTTATGCTCTTGTTGGCCTGGCCAAATTCACATGCTCTTTAACCCTGCTATCTATTGATGGTAGATCTTAGAGCGTCTGGATCATGCCAAGGGAGTTGAGAGGATCTGAGTTTTCAGGGATTTTTGGACAGTTGACCAAGATACTTTTACTTCTAAGAACTTGAATATATAATTATATATGTAAGGTTGTTAAGTTTATTGAAAGCTATCTTTGTGATGTTGTGGGTAAAGGTAATCCTCAATGAAATAGAAAGATGAATTTGGAGTGTAAACAAAAAAAAAAGAAGAGAGATAAGATTTACTTGTATATATTTCTTCAAGACCAGTATAATAAATATATTTCATTTAGATTGTCTCTTATTATTCTTATAATTTTTGGTGTATATTATGGACTTATTAGAAAGTGATTATCATTTTAGTTGGTGTTAGAGCAGTGATTTGTAGCATCTTAAATATTAAAAAGAAATTTGCATGCCAGGCATAGTGGTGCATGCTTGTAATCCCAGGACTTGGAAGAATGAGACAGGAGGGTCAGCCTCAGCAATTTTGGAAGATTACCCAGAGACCTAGAAAGACCATGTTTCAAAATAACAACTGAAAAAATACAGCTGGGGTTATAGTTTAGAGATAAAAAGTACCTAAATTTAATATCTAGTAACACACACACACACACACACACACACACACACACACACACACCATAAACAAATATGCAACTCAAAGCTCTCAGATTTTTAGTAAGTTTTTGCTTACTTAAGTATCTGCTAAGACTGTTACTGAAGTTGTGAGGAAAAGACTTATACTTTCACCTCTCATTCTCACTTTTTGAAAAATTTAAATTGCTTCCATTTTCAAGGTCTTTATTACATATAAAATTGATATTTACTGTGTTTGTTTTTTTTTTTTTTTGGTGGTACTTCCCGGAAACCCTTCTACCTCCGGGCTACATGCACAGACTTATTTTTATACTTTTTATTTGGAAACAGGGACTCTTAAGCCAGTGTGGCTGGCTTTGAACCTGCATGATCCTCCTGTCTCTGCCTCACAAGCATGGGGATTACAAGCGTGGGCCACCATACCTGGCGATATTTACTGTTTTATTTTATTTTATTTTTTAGGGGTTTAAAATTTATTGGACAGACCTGTAGGGTAAAGATGAGGACCATCATAAATTTTTTAAATACATAAAGCCTCATTTTTTATTAAGTACTGTTTTATTTATTTTTTATCTTTTTTATTGGTGCAATGTATTCATACATCATAATGGTATATAGAAAATAATTTTGTAGACATACATGCACACATCGCTCAGTTAGCCCCTCCCCGATCCAAATCCCATTCCCTACCCAACCCTCCTTCCCATGCTTGGCTTAGTGGTTGACATCTAGTTTTATAGCAATTTATCCAATATTAATGATGATAATCTCACATAATAGTTTCATTTGTCTGATACCAAGCTTTTGATGACTTAAAGATATCATTTCAATATTTCTTTTTGCTTTCTTTCTTACCAGAGAATATTTTTTCTTCTTTTTTTTTTTTAGGTGAAACTATCATACATTTATTTATTTATTTTTAGAAAAAATCTATACTGATATGGAATATGGACTCTAGATACCCAAAACAATCTTGAAGAAGAACAAAGCTAGAAAATGTATATTTTCTGATTTCAAACCAAATAAAGCTACAATAATTGAAACAGTGTAGTACTATTCTAAAGGCAGATATATAAACCATTGGAATTAAATAAAAGCCTAGAGATAAATTCTCCCATATATTGTCAAGTTATTTTTGACAAGGTTTCCATGAACATTTGGTGGAGGAAATAATAATCTTTTAACTAAATATTGTTGAAAAATAATAGTTACACGAAAAAGAATAAAATTGGACCCTTCCCTAACACATATACAAATATTAACTCAAAATAGATAAAAGACCTAAATGTAAATCTTAAGACTATAAACTTTTAGAAGAAAATCTGGGTCATAAACCTCACAACATTGAAATTGTCAGTGATTTCTTGGATTTGATTTCAATGGCACAGGCAACAAAAGGATAAATAAACTCCCTAAAAAGTAAAAAAAAATATTGTATATCCAAAGACAATGTAAACAGAGTTAAAAGTTACTGATAGAATGGGATAAAATATTTCCAAATGCTATATCTGAAGGTATATTACTATTCCAAATAGAAATCCTAAAATTAGCAACAATAAAAGCAAACAATACAATTTAGAGATAGGTAAAAGACTAACACAGATAACCAATCTTAGTTGTCTGTTGGATGGAAAACCTTGTTTCTCTGGTTCTGATGTGTGTTATCTATTTCTTCTTTGAAGTTAATCTCTTTGAATATTTTCTCTAGCGCTGGTTTTGAAGACATAAATTCCTTCAGTTTCTGTTTGTCGTGGAAGCTTCTTATTTCCCCATCTAATTTGATAGGAAGTTTTTCTGGGTATGAAATTTTTGGCTGGAAGTTGTTTTCTTTCAGAGTTTGGAATATGTTACTCCAAGCCCTTCTGGCTCTCATGACTTGGTTTGGGAAGTCTGGAGTGATTCTAATTGGTTTGCCTCTGAATGTCACTTGTCCCTTTGTTTTTGTTGCCTTTAAGATTCTCTGCTTGGCTTCCACATTGGTCATTTTGACAATTATGTGGCATGGGGATCCTCTTCTCTGATCCTGTCTAAAGGGAGTTCTATAAGTTTCCTGGACCTGTGTATCGACCTCTTGCTCTATATTTGGAAAATTTTCTGCTATTACTTCTTTGAAGAGATTGCTGATCCCTTTGGTTTCACCTTCTTTTCCCTCCTCTATTCCAATTATTCTTAGGTTAGCTCTCTTAAAATGGGCCCATATTTCTTCAATGTCAGATTCCTGCTGTCGGATATTTTTTTCTAGATTAGAAACTATGCGTTCATTTTTGGATTGCTCATCTTCTAGGAGCGAGATTCTATTCTCCATGTGGTCTAATCGTTTGTACTTTGAATTGAGGCCTTTACTTCATTAATTGCATCCTTTATCTCTTTTTGGCTCTCTCTGAATTCTTTTCGAAGCACTTCTATTATTTCTACAGTTATTTTCCTGATTTTATCTTCTAGAAATCTCTGAATTTCTGTTTTATCGGGTTCTGATGCTGTGGGATTGTGGGCATTCATTGCTCCATTGTTATTCCTCTTTCCCATGATTTCGGAAGTTTGTGCCTTCTCTGGGTTTTTTCCTGGGTCACTATGACTTCACTTAAGGTGCTCTGGATCTCGAGTCTGTGGTATCTCAGTTCCCACTACTCCTTTACTGGGTTGTTTCTCAGAGTCTCAGACCCAGGGAGTCAATCAAGGCTGCTTTAGACCCTGGGGGGTGCCAGGTTGGGCATTCTCCTACGGTGTGATATCTCTGCCATTGCCACTCCCCCACTGGGTGAAGTCCCTGGGAGTCAGTACTGTCAGTACTGGGAGTCAGTCCCTGGGAGTGCAGTACTGGGATTTCTCCTCTAGGGGCCGCAATTTGACTCACTGTTGTTGAGTGAGCTGATTGAGCTGTAGTGGACTCTGTGAATTCGCTGCTGTTGCCGCCAGTGGCAATATGGCACTGCTGGCATGCCCTCGGCTGTGAGGCTGGCGTATTTCTTCTCTGGTTTTCAGCTCTGCTCTGAGTCCCTGCAGGGTGTGCTGAGCCCAGCCCCTGGGAGCTTTTGATGCTCCCTGCGCTGAAAATCTGCCTAATTCCGCCCGTTTGTTCCACAGTGGCTCACCTCGGCTCGCTGTCCACCGCTCCTGTCTGGAGCATGGTGGGCTGTTGAGCACATTGGTGCCATCTGGTGAAGTTGCCGCTGCCACTGGCAGTAAGTCGCTGCTGCCGCATCCTCGGCCATGAAGCCAGTGTATCTCCTCTGTGGCTCTGAGCTCTGTTCTGAGTCCCCCTCCTCTGTGGAGCCTAGTGCTGTGAGGAAGATGGCGGCTCTGCCGATCCACGCCATGGCTCCGGCCACAGCACTGCAGTCTGGTTTCTTTCTGGTGTCTCATTTTTCCAGCCCTCTTTTTCTCTGTCCCTTGTATTTACATTTTTTGTTTCTCTGCTGATGGTGTTTTCTGGCTATGAAAGGCACTGATTTTGTGGTAATAGAGATTGGTTGTTAGCAGAGCTTGTAAGCCCCTCTTTTCTCCATTGCCATATTTGAGATCCGGTTTTAAAATAAAGAATCTTAATTTCTTATTTTTTGAAAGAAAACAACTTCAGTTCAAAATTTCCTACCCAGCAAAACTATTTCTGAAATTACATGGGAAAATAAAAATCCTCCATGACAAACAGAAGCTGAAGGAATTTATGTCTTTCAACCCAGCACTGAAGAAAATACTCAAAAGATTAACTGCAAAGAAGAAATAGGTAATACACAACTTGGGGGTCTTATTAAAGAAGTCTTTAGGGTGCCTATGAGTTAGAGAGTTGGTTCTATGCCCTCTTCTAATAGTTTAAAAGTCTCTGGTCTATTTTCTAGATCATTTATTCATCTTGATTTGACTCTTGGGCAAGATGAGGGGTTGGGATTTTTCTACATATGGTTAACTAGTTTCCCCAGCACCATTTGCTGAAAAGTCTATTTTTTCTTCAGCATCAGTTCTTGGCCCCTTTGTTGGAAATCAAGTTTCTATAGGTTTGATGGTTTGTCTCTGCATCTTCTATTCTGTTCCATTGGGGTGTGTGTGTGTGTGTGTGTGTGTGTGTGTGTGTGTGTGTGATGTGCTAGTACCACACTGTTTTTTATTACCATTGGTTTGTAGTATAATTTTAAGTTGGGTACTGTGATGTCTCCAGTGTGGTTTTTGTTGTTAAGAATTTCTTTGTCTACTCTGAGTCTTTTGTTTTTTCATATAAATTTTAAGAGTGCTTTTTTATTTCTGTCAAGAATGATATTGGTGTTTTAATGATGGTTGCATTGAGTCTGTACATTGTTTTGTTATTATGGCCAATTTGGTGATGTTTAGTCTACTTATCCAGGAGTGTGGGAGGTCTTTTGGTAGTGTGGTTATTTTGGTGATGTTTAATCTACCTATCTGGGAGGTTGAGAGGGCTTTCCATCCTCTCATGTCTTCTTCTATTTATTTCTTCAGTGTTGTGTAGTTTTCACCTAGGGGTCTTTTACTTTCTTGATTAGAGCTATATCTACGTGTTTTATTTTTGTAGCTATTATGAATAGAATTGTTTCTGTATTTTATTTTCAGTGGATTGATAATTTGTGCATGGAAAGATTATTTTTTTTCTTTTTGACAGTAGCAGAAAATGAATCCAAGGAATTTCACCTGATAAGTAAACATTCTATCACTGAACTACATTTCAAGCCCTTTAAAGCATTTTATTTGAGAATCTTTCTGAGCTGCCTAGACTGGCCTTGAACATGTCATTGTCCAGGTTCAGCCTCTTGAGTAGATGATATTACAGTTCTGTGCCAGTGTACCAACCCCAAACATAATCTTTTGTATTACCTTCAAAACCAAACTGAGCTAACCAATTTTAGCTGGGGATATAGCCCAGTTGTAGAGTGCTTGCCTGGAATTCAATCTACAACAACAACAACAACAACAACAACACACATGCACAACACAGAATTAAGAGAGAATAATGAGATAAAAGTATATAAATTATGAAAGGGGCAGATAAACAGAAATAAATTTTATATTAAAAGATGAGGAATTAAACAAGAATTAACAGTGACTAAGTAAATACAGCCTTACTTCTCATAATAATCTATTGAAGTAAATATTACAATCTACTTTCATAGATGAAGCATGTAGATTTAGGAAGTTTACTTTGGAGAAAATAATTTTCAGCTTAGTATAATGACTCCTAAAATTTTCCTGGTGTATATATACCTTGAATAATTACTTCACTTTGAGTTGCTATAAGACTAATTAACAAATGATGAAAAATCATTCCTGCAGTTCTCTTACATAGTTAAGGTTAAAGGATTTTGAAGATGTCATTAAGATCCATAATTGGTAATCTCTGAGTTAATCAACAGGGAAATTATCCTGACTGGGTTTGAACTAATTATGTGAGGTCTTAAAAGATGTGAGTTGCCAGAAAGGTTCTCCTGGTTTGGAAGATATAAGTTTTATTATTGTGAGAGGGCCATGTGTCTAGGATATGAGGGGGCTTTCTAATAGCCAGGAGTTATTGCTGACAGCTAACTAGAAAATAGGGGCCTCAGACCTATAATCTAAAAGTTCTGATCTCTACCAACAACAAGAGAGCTCACAAAAGGATGCAAATCTCAGACAATACTGCACCTCCAGCCATATGCCTTGATTTCAGAGTGAGACCCTCAGGGGATAAGATACCTGTATCTTGCTAGACTTTTAATCTGTAGAAACTGACATCATAATTTTAGGCCTGGGCATGTGGCTCATTGATAGAACACTTGCCAGGTATGTTCAAGGCCCAGGGTTCAATTCCTAGTATTGAAGTAATTAAATAAATAGATAGGCATTGCTTAATGCTATCAAGGCTCTTTGATTTTTTTGCATAGCAATAATGAAAACAATGTAGTAATAAAAGAAGAATAGGTGAATATTTAGGTTGGTAATTCTCTTAATTTTGCACTACCTGAAGGTAGGGAATTTCTTTTTTTCTTTTTTTTTATTAATGGCACTGGGAATTGAACTCAGGGGCATTCTACCTCCACACTACATCACTCCAGCCCTATTTTATTTTTATTTTTTAACAGGGTCTTGCTAGGTTGATGAGTTTCACTACTAGCTGAGTTTGTTCTAGAACCTGAAATCCTCCTGCCTCAGTCTCTCAAGTACTGGGATTACAGGTATGCACCATTATACTTGGCTTAGTGAAGTTAATTCTAATTGAATAGAAATTATTGATTTTATCATGGACCTATTTTTATGAGTTATCAAGACTAACTTTTTTTCAAGACTGATTTTTGGTATTTTCTGTGTCTCAGTCATCCTCACTGTTATAATCCAATTTATAATCCAATCCAAATGACTGACCTCACAATTTTGAGAAAGGAAGATTTATTTACTCACAGTTTTTTGGACTTCCTTGGTTCAGTCCATTTGAGACCAAAATCTGAAGCTCAGAACATGGAGATGGGAAGCTGAATAGATAATAGATAGATAGATGATAGATAGATAGATGATAGATAGAGAAACATGAAAGCTCTACTCTCACATAATTGAGGTTGGAGGCAAGCAAGCAAGCAAGCAGGGGCATTTAAAGACAAAAGCACAATCCCCAAGGCTAGATACCCAGAGACCCATCTCCTCCAGCCACACCCAACCAGCCGAGATTACTGCTTAGATAAACCATCAGATTTATTTTTTTGATTATATTACAACCCTCATGACCTACCTGTATCAACCCTGAGCTCTTCAGGGGCATTCTCTAGCTGACCATTACAGTTGCCTGTTGCCTTCCTTTACAGAGCCCTTTCCTAGTTTACAACTTTACAACTCTCTTCACCTCTCTTTCTATAACTTCACTAGAGAAACTTTTGATTTAGATAATAATGAAGAAAGAGGTAAAGAAAACATATACTGTATAAAGTTATGGAGGAAGATGTAAAACTATATGCTTCAACCCAAATATATTTCTATCTTTGACAGGTTCACAAAATGCTCCATTTGCCTGCTATGAAGAAATACACTCTCAGTTCGATAAGTTTGGGAACTGTGGTAGGGAGAGAAACAGGAATTTTATATACTGTGGATGGAGGTATGTTATAAAATAATGATAATATTTTTATGTTGTATAAGTTTTCTTTTTTATTTTTCTTTCTCTTTATTATCACTAAAACCATTTTAGTGGTTTTAAGTATCACATATGTATGGAAGTGAATCACAAACCAAAGTCTCCATGCCTAACACCCTTGCTACAGGCTACAAAATTTTTTTTTATGGTACTGGGGTTCCTGGAAGCCCTTATACCTCTGGGATACACTCCCACGGGCTACACTCCCAGACCTATTTAAAAAAATTTTTTTTATGTGGAAACAAGGTCTCTTAAGCCAGCGAGGCTGGCTCCGAACCAGCGCAATCCTCCTGTCTCCGCCTCCCAAGCGTGGGGATTACAAGCGTGTGCCACCACGCCCGGCCCAATTTTTTTTTCTAATTTTAAACATTTATATGTTGATGATAATTCACCTGCTAAATCTAATATAAAACACAAAATCATTATACTCACTATAAATTTTCTCTCCAAACATATTCAAATTTTCTTATAAAAACAACATCCCTATCTGTTTACTTGCTTTCTCAAGATGAAGACTTCCCAGTGTTTACAACATTAAGATTAATTTCTCCTGCTTCTGAAGAGCTAAGCTCTTTGATATTTTGGTCATGAGTTTATGTTAATATACTGGGATAAACTAGTTAGAAAAACATACTCATACCATCATGGAATTGGTAGATTGATAAACAAGCCATGTAGTTTTATGTTTCCTCCATCTGCTTTTACTATTAATTTTGCTTAGAAAATCTCATTCTTCCTGTTGAAAACACTAATTTGTATATTTTCACACAGATGACATATGCTGTATGAAATTTTCCGTAACTGCCAAGTTAGAATATATTCCTCTGTATTTTATGTAAGAACTTATTTTACTTGTAGCATTTTTTTTTTTTTTTTGGTGCTACTGGGGATGGAACCCTTCTACCTCTGGGCTACATTCCCAGACCTATTTTATATTTTTATTTGGGAACAGGATCTCTTAAGCCAGCTAGGGGCTTTAAACTGGTGCGATCCTCCTGTCTCTGCCTCCCAGGTGCGGGGATTACAAGCGTGTGCCACCACACCCAGCTACTTGTAGTATTTTTTAGTGTGATCTCTATCATATTTAATATAAGATCATGAAGTCCTTTAGGGTAGAGGTAACAAACTTATTAATCATCCTATGTAAAGGGGGATGTAAAATTTTGGAGTGAATTTATTACCTGATGGTTAATATTTAACTCAGAAAATAAAAGACTATAAAGACCATTGAAAGATAAGTCTAGATTAGTAAATTTATACATTTTAAACTTTATATGTTAATACCTATGCATTAAATTTTCCTTAAGCACAATGTCATAGCCATTTTTAACTTTATATGTTAATACCTACACATTAAATTTTCCTTAAGCACAATGTCATAGCCATTTTTTGGTCAAAGTAAGCAATCAAAAGCATTTCTAATAAATGCCCATATAGAATAATTATATCATTTATTATGTTTTCAGGAATCTCATCTGTGGAAGATTAGTTTGTACTTACCCCTTTCGGACTCCCTACCATCGAGATGGTGGTTCTGTGATTTATGCATTTGTACGAAATAACACATGTATAACTGTGGATACCATTGATACACCAGGAGATGAATTTGCAGTTAAAAGTGGTGCACAGTGTGATACTGGAAGGGTAAATTATTTAAAATATATTTTTTTGTGTGTGGTACTGGGGTTTCTGGAAGCCCTTCTACCTCCGGGCTACACTCCTAGACCCATTTTTTAAAAATATATTTTTATTTGGAAACAGGGTCTCTTAAACCAGCGAGGCAGCTTCAAACCTGCGGTTTCTTCCTGTCTCTACCTCCCAAGCGTGAGGATTACAAGGGTGCCCCACCACACCTGGCTTTAAAATTTTTTAAAATATTGAATCATATTACTTTAATCAGTATTTTTATTTATATTATTATTATGTCTAATGTTTGCAACAGACTTTATTAAAGGTTGAGAAATTGGAAATATTCAGAATTGCAGACACAGAAACAACTTCATTAAATATTAAACATTTTTAAGAATCAGCCAACCAATATATGGAATTTTCTTTCACTTCTTTTTTTCTGTGGCTTCGCAGGGTCACCTAGTTTCCCTGGCTATTCCCTCCCCCATCTCTCATTAATATTTCTCCTCCTCTACCTTTCTTTTCTCATAGTTCTTCAACTTCAGCTCAGCTGTCAGCGTGTCCAACCTCCAAAATTAGACCTGTGACCACCTTAGATCCACTATGGTGCTCATTACAACAAAATATATTTACTATTAACTGTATTAAGAGTATGATTACCCCCTCAGATACAATATAGTACTCACCAGAGCAAAACATGTCTTCTTATAAACTGGATTTATCTTCTTTTGAAGACAGTTTGTGCTTGTTTTTGGCCATTTACTTTGTTTAAATAATAACCATATTTATTAAAACAATTTGGTACAGCTTTTTTTTTGTATTGGGGATGAAACCTAGGGGCATTCTACCTTTGTGCTATACCTTCAGCCCTATTTTTTATTTTGAAACAGGTTCTCACTAAGATGCAGAGGGACTCACTAAGTAGCTGAGGCTGGACATGAACTGCTATCCTCACATATCAGGCTCCCAAGTACTGGGATTAAAAGCCAGTGCCACCATACCTGGATTGGTACAGAATTTTAAAGTCTCAAGAAAAAATTAGTAGTATATGTCTTTGCATTATCATCACTTTTTTTTTTTTTTTGGTTTAGGGATTGAATTCAGGGGCACTTTGCCTCCTAGTCACATAGCTAGCCCTTTTCATTTTTATTTTAAAACAGGGCTTCACTGAGTTGCTGAGGGTCTCATTCAGTTTCTCAGGCTGTTCTTGAAGCTGTGATACTACTGTCTCAGCCTTCCAATTAGTTAGACTCAGGCATGTGCCACTCTACCAGTCTATACTTATTTTTCCATTTATTTTTAGAAGTTTATGATTCAATATGATTAAACATCATAGTATCAAATTGATACACCCATATGTGAATAAAATATCTTCTTTGGTGTGTAGTAAGGATCAAACCAGTGGGCATTTTAACTTAGAGTCATACCCCCAGCCCTATTTTGTATTTTATTATGAAACTAAGTTGCTGAGACTAGCCTTGAACATTTTATCCTTCTTCTCAGCCTCAAAGAACTGGGATTACAGATATATACAACCACACTTCACTCTGAACACAACATCTTTTGTCGTGCTTCTCTACTAACTCTATTATGCTATCACCTTCCCCTCCCCATATATTCTGGTACGGTTGTCAGTGACACCTTTTTATATGGATATAATATTATTTGACCCGTATTCTTCCTCCAGCCTCCTTCATGCCCACTTGCTCCCTCTCTTGATCCCTTTCTGCTCTTCTACTTGCCTTACTCTTTACTATCATGTTCCTTTTCTTTACTATTTTCTCTCCAGCTTCCACATATGAAAGAAAACATACAACCAATGTATTTCTGAGACTGGCTGGTTTTACTTAGCATAATGTTCTCTAGCTCCATCCATTTTTCTGCAAATGTCATGATTTTGTTCTTCTTTAAGGCTGAGTGAAGCTTCATCATGTCTATGTACATTTTCTTTAACCATTCATCAGTAGATGATGGAAAGCTTAACTTCATTTTTATAGTAAAATGTAAGAATGGATTATAGATGGAATTTATAAATGATAAGAAAGCAGAATGTAAAGATTTGTAAATTTCTCAGCTTGGTCATTTAAAAAATGAAAAGGCCTATTTGAGAGAAAATAGCAAAAGTTTATCAGGTGAATATTTGGCAAAGTTATCAGTCTTAGGTAGACCATCATGGCCTAGGATCATTGCAAACACCCACACATTAAACGTTTTTAAGAGTTAAATTGTTTAGCATTAGAAGAGGTTTTATGAGGCTGTTTCTTTGGAGAGCATTGTACTATGGTTTAATGTTTAAAAGGAAATAATGTTCCCATTAATTATCTCATTCTAAACCTGGAAACAAACTTAAATGCTACTTATTTTTTGTAAAGTAACTTTTTTTTAAAGAAAGAAAGGAGTGTTATTGTACTCAAGAAAATTGCAACTCAGGAAAATTAATATTTCTCTAAGAAATGGAGTTACTTAGTTCTTTCATTATTGTTCTTTAAAATAAAATAATAAGGCTGGGCGTGGTGGCGCACGCTTATAATCCCTGTGCTTGGGAGGCTGAGACAGGAGGATTGCACAGATTCGAAGCCAGCCTCAGCTACTTAGTGAGGCTCTCAGCAACTTAGTGAGACCTTGTTTCCAAATAAAATATAAAATAGGTCTGGGAGTATAGCCCGGAGGTAGAAAGCCTCTGGGTTCCATCCCTAGTACCACCAAAAATAAAAAATAAAAAATAAAATAATAATTATATGACAATTACTTTTAGATTTTTATTATATTTCATGATAGAATACAATATATATTTTAATAAATCATATTTTATTAAATACTGAGAGGACACAATAGCTCATAATTTATAAAAGTGGACACATGTCATAATTATATGAATTTTATTATTTCAATGAAAAATTTTGATATATGCAGTAAATACATTCTTTTTTTTTTTTTTCCAGTACTGGGTATGAAACCCAGGGGCATTTTACCTCCAAGCTACACTTCTAGCCCTATTTTTTATTTTTTATTTTAAAACACTGGGTTGCAAAAGGCCTCACTAAGCAGCTGAAGTTGTTCATAAACTGTGATCCTCCTGTCTTAGCCTCCCAAATGCTGGGATTACAAGCATGCCCCACCATGCCCAGTAGGACATTCTTTTAGGTATGTGTGTAGAAATAGTTTTGTTAGATTTCATGGTGTTTTAATAAAAATGGGTTCTTTGGTTATGATTTGCCTTGTTTTATGATTAATCTTATTTTATTGAAATTTCCCACTTCTCTGCCCTGAGTCATTAAAAAATATTTAAAACAATGAAACTGGGGATGGTGGTACATGCCTATAATCTCAGTACTTGGGAGGCTGGGACAGGAGGATCACAGTTTTGTGGCCAGCCTTAGCAATTTGAGGCCCTTCACAACTTAGTAAGATTTTTTTTTTTTTTTTTTTTTTTGGTGGTACTGGAGTTCCTGGAAACCCTTCTACCTCCGGGCTACACTCGCAGACCTATTTTTTTTTAATACATTTTTATTTGGAAACAGGGTCTCTTAAGCCAGCATGTCTGGCTTCAAACCTGCCTGATCCTCTTGTCTCTGCCTCCCAAGCATGGGGATTACAAGCATTTGCCACCACGCCCGGCTAGTAAGATGTTTTTTAAAAATATAGAATAAAATATAGTTGGACATGTAGCTCAGATGTTGAATGCCCCTGGGTTCAATCCCTAGTACATCAACAACAACACACAAAACAATGAGCTTTATATTTTGGTGCAAGTTTAGTTTTGCAGCAAGACTTAGTGGCAGTATAGAGAGTTCCTATATTTTTTTTTGACCCCAGTTCCACTGTTCACAACCCACACCAGAGAAGTTCATTTGTTACAATTGATAAGCCTTATAGGTACATTATAATCATTCAAAGTCCATTAGAGTTACCTCTGAAATCCCTAAATTTTAGGTATTAAGTAACATACAATTAATAAATAATTATTGCATAGGCCAAAGAATTATTAAAAAACATAAAAGTATTTAAAACTAAATGAAAGTAGAACTTATCCAAATTTGAGGAATGCTGAAAAAGTAATTCTTAGGGGGATTACCTGTAATGTTATTATGGGTAGATACCTTATAATTAAAAACTTCTTGTGTGTGTGTGTGTGTGTGTGTGTGTGTGTGTGTGTGTGTGTTTGCATTTTTTAGGTGTGTGTAAATCGTGTATGTGTTGAAGCAAGACCTATTCAGAGCACGTCATATTCGTGTACAAGTCAGTGCTCTGGACATGGAGTAAGTAAGCATATATTTCCTCGCATTAGTTCCCTCTTGGGTGCTTTTTAACACTACTCACTGATTTGTTTGTGCTTATTGGGTTACTGTGTTCCAGACCATCTTGCTCAATGTATAGCTGAATTCAGCTATAATTATTATTAGAGAACACCTCTGAGTTGAATTGAAATGCCAATGATATAATTTATTGTTATATCTGATTTATTTTTGTTCTTTCTCTTTTTTAGTTTTTATTTCAGTTTTGAAATACTTTTATAGATGCATTAGATTCTCATAGTGATGGTGACATAGAGGCATACAGAACTTGTTGGACTTCCCCCAGACTCATTTCCCTCTCCCTCTTTCCCCATACATAATATTGAGATTGGCATTGGTATTCTCACATATGTAAATAACATCAGTGGAAGTATTTCCTTCATTAATTCTCCCCCTTTTCCTAGACCACCTCACTCACTCCATTAAGTTTTCTCCTCCATTATGTAAAGTCTCTTATATCTCAATAGCTTCCCAGCTTCCCCATATGAGAGAAAACATGACCTTTCACTTTTTGTGACTGGTTAATATCACTTAACATAATGAGCTTCATGTTCATTTGCCTAAAAATGACATAATTTTGTTATTTATTGCTGAATATAATTTTGCCTAGAAAGCTCAGTGGAGCAGCCCGTGCCAGTCTTTGAGATCTACCTCCTCCCCTCTTCAGCACCTGGAGGGCCCAGGCCAAGTGGGCGGTGAGCATGTGTGATAGCTACCACCATGGGCAGCCTGAGCCCTGGAGCATGTAATGTGGTGTGGGAAATGGAAACAAAGGAGCTGAAGCCCACCCTAGATTAACTCATGAATGGTCAGAAGCTTAAAAGCAGCCTATCCAAGTTCTATGGGACCTTCAACCACCTCAAGGGGCTGCTGGACAAAGTTATTAGCAGAGTACAGAAAGACATATACAATGACACATTAAATGGACATACAAACAAAAGGAGTGCCAAATTTCCTAATGCTGTGGAACCTATTGTTTGATTACAAGGAATTTTATGTGCTTGTAAAAAATACTCAAATTTTAATTTTGTTGGGAGACTCCTTGGGCCAAGATGATTTACTATTAAATAGCCTGAAGCAGAAACAGGATGTAAAATAATGGCCAAAGGCAAAGAATCAATTAAGTATAAAAATAAGGAGCAAAATAGAGGCAAATTTATTTGGGAGTACCGAAATAAAGATTTACGTATACTAATAACTGTGGAAGATGCTCAGAACAAAGCAGAAATCAAACTGAAGAGAGCAGTTGAAGAAGTGGAGAAACTACAGTTAACTGAAGCAGAAGAAAGCCTGAAGAAGATGCAGCTGATGGAGCTTGTAATTCTGAAAGGCACCTACAGAGATGCCAACAGTAAATCACCAACAGCCCAGTAAGCTCTAAGAATCATAACTGGACCTAAGCTTGTCTACCCACCAGTTGCTCTGCTTACTCAACCCAGCTGGTTTCACCATAATGCCTTTTATCAGACAAATATAGAATACTGTCATGCCAAACAGAACTCCTTACCCAACTACTGCAATAGTTCCTCCAGGGTCCGAGGTTGGTTGATCTATACACTTTATGAATAGACCTATAGGTTGCCACCAGCTGCATCAATTCTTGAGTATCTTAGTGAAGCCAAAGGTGTATTAGAGGTGTGGTTTCTACTGAGGTTCAAAGGCATGGATATGCGCGTCCATCCTTACCAAAGGATTATGACTGCAGACCAGCATGTCACTGGCAACTAACCTATGATTTTCTGACCTCCAAACTTCTCATACAATGATTATCTGACCATACTTGCCTGCTGATCACTTAACTAGTAATTGCCTTTGCTTGCATCTTACCATCTGACCAAAGAACAAAGACAGGAATTGTGAGTATACAACTGAGCATTTTTTTTCCTGTTTAAATGAAATTGATTCTAGAACCTGTATTGAATAGAAGTAAAGCAATAAGTCCCAATTCATCCCACAGCACGGATCATCATCCAATGTTCCACCAATGGTTAGAAGTCCTTTTTTATTTTTTATTTTTGGTGGTACTGGGGTTCCTGGAAGCCCTTCTACCTCCAGGCTACACTCCCAGACCTATTTTTACATTTTTATTTGGAAACAGGGTCTCCTAAGCCAGCGCGTGTGGCTGGCTTTGAACCTGCGCGATCCTCCTGTCTCTGCCTCCCAAGCGCGGGGATTACAAGCCTGCGCCACCATGCCCGGCTAAGAAGTCCTTTTTTAAAAAGAGGAGACAAGGGGTTTTCCAAGATGGCGATGGAGAGATGCAGCATTTCTCACTAGCTGAAGCAAATTAAGTTCAACTACTGAGACAGAAGTGTCTTACTAAGGAAAAAATTAAATGTACAATCCAAAACAGACTTGGGGAGTACGGCAAAGAAATCCAACAACTGAACTGCAAGATTCACCACAACACACAAAGAAAGCAGAAAGTGAGCTGAAGACACAGCGGCCGGCGGAGTGCAGGCGCAGGTGCAGGCCCAGGTGGCCGCAGGGCCACTGGCCCAAATGGGACTCTTGGGTCCTTAGCATTCCCAGGGAGGCTCTAAAGGCTGAAAGTGACCAGAAAGTTCTAATACCTGAAGTTGCGAGCTAACTGGAGCTCCTGAGTGGCACTGTTCGTCCACCAAAGGCGGCCCCGCAGACACACCCAGAGATCTGCAGGGACTAGGAAGTGGACCTGCTTACTGTGGGAGCAGAAAGTCAGTGGGATACGGAAGAGCTGCCAGAGCTTCAGAGCCACAGACTGGACTGCCAGCGTGAATTTAGAGGAGCCACAGACCCGGCGAGCACACAGTGAGTGCGATAACTGTGAGTGCCAGTGTGCGCAGAGTGGGCCACTTCAACTCCGGGATCAAAGAAAGGCACTTAAGGCGTGATACCTGCACGGGGCCACAAGGGGACACTCCAAGCAAATACAGGATAGTGGCATATACACTATATTAGTAGCATAGTAGGACTGTTATCTCTTTTTTATTATTTTTCTATCCTTTTGTATTTTAATTTTTATTATTGTGGTTTGGTATTGTTTGTTTTACTTTTTGGGTCTTTTGGTTTGTTTTGGTTTTTGGTTTTCTGGGGGGATAAGTTTTTGGTTCCTTCTTTTTTTTTTTACTTATATATATGGTGGTTAGAGTTTTGTTTTATTTTAGTTTATTCTCATACTGTTTATTCTCTTAATCTTTTCTGTTCTTTCTGGGTGGTATCTTTCCTTTCTTTGTCAAAGTTGCTGTCTATACATGATGTGTAAAAGTTAGCCTTTGTACCTTATTTTGTTTCTTTATCGGTTTGTCTTTGCTCCTTTCTCCCATCCCGTCTACAAAGTCTTCAATTTAGGCTATATACTATCTTCCCTCAAAACGTTCTCTCTGTCCCCTAAATGTATCTAACAATTTCTTTTACTTTTTCCAGTCCATTAGAGTATAAATATTCTTTATTTTACTTTATTATTATTATTTTTTTACTCTTTATTTATTTTTAAATTTTTATTGGTGCAGTATATTCATACATCCTATTGGGGCAAAAATCATGTGTGGATATATATGAACATATCACCAATTTAACCCCTACCCCATTCCCACCCTATTTCCTCCCCATCCCTCCTTCCCTTGCTTGGCTTAGTGGTTGACTTCGATATCTTTAAGTACATTGAATATTTTAGAGTATTTCCTTCTCCCCGCCCCCAATCCTCTCATTTAGGTTGTCTTGTTTGCTGCTCTATAGGATTTCCTTTTTCATCTAGAGTTCCTCCTATGACCCATTTCTCCTTAGCTTTCACATATTAGGGAAAGCATCCGATTTCTTATTTTTTGTGACTGACTAATCTCACTTAGCATAACGTCCTCCAGTTCCATCCATTTCCCTGAAAATGATGTCATTGAGTGTTTTTCTATGGCTGAGTAAAATTCCATTGTGTACATATCCCACAGCTTTGTAATCCATTCATCTGTTGATGGACATCTTGGATGGTTCCATAGTTTGGCTATGGTGAATTGTGCAGCTATGAAAATAGATATACATGCATAGTTTGGTAGTTTGGTTTCCTTTCTTTTGGGTAGATACCCAGAAGTGGTATTGCTGGATCAAATGGTATATTTGTTCCCATTTTTCTGAGGATTCTCCATACTGTTTTCCAAAGTAGTAGCACTAATTTTCAATCCCACCAACAATGTTTTAGAGTTCCCACTTCTTTGCATCCTTGTCAGCATTTGTTATTGTTTGTGTTTCGAATGATTGCCATTCTATTTGGAGTTAGGTGACATCTCAGGGTAGTTTTTATTTGCATCTCTCTGATTTCCAATGATGTTGAGCATTTTTTCATGCATTTATTGGCCATTTGAATGTCTTCTTTTGTGAAGTACCTATTTAGTTTGCTTGCTCATTTTGTTATTGGGTGATTTGTTTTCTTAGTGTTGAGTTTCTTGAGTTCTCTGTATATTCTAGATATTAATCCTCTATCAGAGGGGTAGGTGGCAAAAATCTTCTCCCATTCTGTTGGCTCTTGGTTGAGGTTCTTGGCAGTTTCCTTTGCTGAACAGAAGCTCTTCAGTTTCATGCAATCCCACGTATTGATTCACCTTTTAGTTTGTTGTGCCTTTTGGGTCTTGTTGAGAAAGTGTTTATCTATGCTTATGTTTTGCAGTGTTGGACCTATGTCCTCTTCAATGAGCCTCAAGGTCTCTGTTTTGATTTCCAAGTCTTTGATCTATCTTGAATTGACTCTTGTGCAGGGTGAGAAAGTGGGATTAATTTCCAGTTTTTGGCATATGGTTAACCAGTTTTGCCAACACGATTTGTTGAAGAGGCTATCTTTTTTTCCAGTGTTTTTGGCCCCTTAGTCAAAAATCAATTGGATAAAAGTGTGTAGACTTGTTCCTGGGTCTTCTATTCTTTTCCATTGACCTATGTATCTGTTTTTGTGCCAGTACCATGCTGCTTTTATTACAATGGCTCTGTAGTATAGTTTTAAGTCAGGTATTGTGATTCCTCCTGTGTGGTTTTTGTTGCTGAGAACTACTTTGGCTATTCTGGGCTTTTTGTTATTCCAAATAAATTTAAGGACTGATTTCTGATGTCTGTGAGGAATGATCTTGGTAGTTTAATGGGCATTGTGTTGAATCTATAGATCACTTTTGGAAGGATGGCCATTTTAATGATATTTATTCTACCATTCCATGAACATGGAATATCTTTCCATCTTCTAAGATCTTCTTCAATTTCTTTTTTTAATGTTTCTTAATTTCTTTGTAGAGACCTTTTACCTCCTTGGTTAAGTTTATTCCTAAGTATTTTTTTTTTGTGTGTGTGTGGGAGATCCTAAGTGGAAGTTTTTTTTTGAATTCCCTTTTCAGTTGATTTATGGTTGGTGTACAGGAAAGCTTCTGATTTTTTAAAATATTGATTTTGTATCCAGATACTTTGCTGAATTTTTTGATCAGTTCTATAAGCCTTTTGGTTGAGTTTGTTGGGTTTTCTAAATATAGTATCATGTCATCTGCAAATAGTGAAAGTTTGAGTTCTTCTTTTCCTAGTTGTACTCCTTTGATGTCCTTTTCTTGCTTTATTGCTCTAGTTAGAGTTTCAAGTACTATAATGAAGACAAGTGGTGGTAATGGACATCCTTGTCTTGTTCTTATTTTTAGGGGGAATTCTCAAAGTTTTGGTGGTGGGCTTATTGTAAATTTCCTTTATGAGGTTGAGATATGTTCCTCCTATTCCAATTCTCTGCACTGTTTTTATCATAAATGGATGTTGGATTTTGTCAAATGCTTTTTCAGTGTCTATTGAAATGATCATGTTATTTTTGTCTTTGATTCTGTGTATATCATGAATTACATGGATTGATTTTCATATGTTGAACCAGCCTTGCATCCCTGGGATGAACCCTACCTGATCCTGGTGTATGATTTTCTTTATGTGTCATTTCAGACCATAATGAAATGAAACTAGATCAACTATAAGAAGACACAGAGAAACAACATAAACATTTGCTAGTATTTTGTTTAATAGTTTTTCATCCAAGTTCATCAGAGATATAAGCCTGTAGTTTTCCTTCCTTGAACTTTCTTTATTCGGTTTGGGTATTAGTGTGATGTTGGCTTCATAGAATGTATTTGGGAGAGTCCCGGTTTTTTCAGTTTCACTAAATAGTTTGAGGAGTATTGGTGTTAGCTCTTCTATAAAGGTTTTATAGAATTTATTTGGAAAACCATCTGGTCCTGGGCTTTTCTTTGATGGTAATCTCTTTATTGCTGTTTCAACCTGTTTGAGTGTTATTGGTTGGTTTAAGTGTTCTATATCTTCTTGACTCAGTTTAGGAAGGTTGTATTTATCTAGGAAGTTGTCAATTTCCTCCAGATTTTCCATTTTGTTGGAGTATAGTTTTTCAAAGTAGTTTCTGATAATCCTGGGTTTCTACACTGTCAGGAGTAATGTCTCCTTTTTCATCTCTTATCTTCATAATTTGGGTTGATTCTCTCTTTTTTTAGTTAGGTTAGCTAGTGGTTTATCTATCTGGTTAATTTTTTCAAGAAACCAGCTTTTGGTTTTTTTGATTTTCTGTATTGTTTTTAATTCTCTATTTCATTAATTTCTGCTCTAATTTTAATAATTTTCTGTCTTCTACTGGCTTTGAGGTTTGATTGTTCCTTATTTTCCAGGGCTTTGAGGTGTGTCGTTAGGTTATTTATTTGAAGATTTTCTGTCTTTCTTATGTGAGCACTCAGTGCTATAAATTTTCCTCTTTATATACTGCCTTTAAAATGTCCATTAGGTTTTGATATGCTTTATCTTTATTTTAATTTGTTTCTAGAAATTTTTTGATTTCACCTCTTACATATTCTATAACCATTCTTCATTCAGAAGTATGGTGTTCAGTCTCCAAATGTTTATGTTGTTTCTCTGTGTCTTCTTATAGTTGATTTCTAGTTTCATTTCATTATGGTCTGAAATGACACAGGGAAGTATGTAACATTTTTTAAATTTGCTAGTCCTCATTTTGTGTCCCAGGATGTGATCTATTTTGGAGAAAGTTCAATGAGCAGCTGAGAAAAATGTAAACTCTGCTGTAGTTGGGTGAAATATTCTTTATGTGTCCACCAGGTCCATTTGATTAATGGTGTTCTTTAGTTCTGAGGCATCTTTACTGACCCTTTGTCTCGAAGATCAGTCTAGTGTTGTGAGAGGTGTTTTGAAGTCTCCCAGTATTATTGTATTGGGATTTATGTGTGACTTCATGTCACAAAGATTTTGATTTATGAAAGTAGCTGCACCTATGTTTGGGGCATAGATGTTGAAAATTGTTATTTCCTCTTGCTGGATTAATCCTTTTACCAGTAAAATAAGACCTTCTTTGTCTCTTCTAATAAGTTTGAGTTTGAAGTCTAACTTGTCATAGTTGCTACTCCTGCTTATCTTCGAGTTCCATTAGCATGAATTACCTTGCTCCAGCCCTTTACCTTGAGTTTGTTCCTATCTTTACTTGTTAGGTGTGTTTCTTGTAAGCAGCAGATGGATGGATTCTGATTTTTAATCCGTTTTGCCACTTTATGTCTTTTTATTGGGTAGTTGAGGCCATTTACATTCAGTGTGATTATTGAAAGATGATTTTTAATTCCTAACAAGTTAAGGTTTTGTTTCACTTTTAATTACTTTTTGTTCTTCTTTGCTTAGTTGTCTGCTGGATGGAAGTTATTGTTTCTCTGGTTCTGGCATGTATTACTTGTTTCTTCTTTGTAGTTAATCTCTTTGATTATTTTCTCTATTGCTGGTTTTGAAGACATAAATTCCTTCAGCTTCTGTTTGTCATGGAAGCTTCTTATTTTTCCATCTAATTTGAAAGATAGTTTTTCTGGGTGGGAAATTCTTGGCTGGAAGTTGTCTTCTTTCAGAGTTTGGAATGTGTTACTCCAGGCCCTTCTGGCTTTCATGACTTGGTTTGGGAAGTCTGGAGTGATTCTAATTGGTTTGCCTCTGAATGTCACTTGGCCTTTTGTTTTTGTTGCCTTTAAGATTCTCTGCTTGGCTTCCACATTGGTCATTTTGACAATTATGTGGCTTGGGGACCTTCTTCTCTGATCCTGTCTAAAGGGAGTTCTATTAAGTTCCCTGGATGTGTGTATCAGACTCTTGGTCTATGTTTGGAAAAATTTCTGCTGTTACTTCCTTTAAGAGATTATCAATCTGTTTGGTTTCACCTTCTTTTCCTTCCTCTATTCTGATTATTCTTAAGTTAGCTCTCTTAAAATGGGCCCATAATTCTTCAATGTCAAAATCCTGCTGTCAGTTTTTTTTTCTAAATTATAAAATATGTGTTCATTTTAGGAGTGTTCATCTTCTAGAAGCGAGGTTCTATTCTCCATGTGGTCTAATTGATTGTTTATACTTTGAATTGAGGCCTTTGCTTCAATGATTGCATTCTTTATTTCTTTTAAACTCTCTCTATGTTCTTTTCAAAGGTCCTATATTATTTCTACAGTTATATTCCTGATTTGATCTTCTAGAAATCTCTGAATTTCTGTGTTATTAGGTTCTGATAATATGGGGTTGTGGGCATTCATTGCTTCATTGTTATTCCTCTTTCCCATGATTTCAGAAGTTTGTGCCTTCTCTGGGTTTTTCCCTGGGTCACTATGACTTCACTTAGGGTGCTCTGGATCTCCAGTCTGTGGTAATCTCAGTCACTACTACTCCTTTACTAGGTTGTATCACAATGTCTCAGACCCAGGGAATTAATTAATGCTGAGCAAGACCTTGGGGGTACCAGGCTGGGTGTTTTCCCATGGGGAGATGTGACTAGGGTGTGGTATCTCTGCCACCACTACTCCTTTACTGGGTTGGACTGCAAAATCTCAGACCCAGGTAGATTATCAAAGCTGTGCAAGTCCCTGGGGGTGCAGTACTGGGATTTCTCCTCTAGGGGCCACAATTTCACTTACATTTATTGAGTGCGCTGATCTGGAGCTCTCGCGGGTGTGGTGAACTCATCATTGCCTCTGGCAATTTGGCACTGCTGCCACTCCCTTGGCAGGTGTGAGGCTGGTGTATTTCTTTTCTGGTTTTGAGCTCTGTTCTGAGACCCTGGAGGGCATGATGAGCTTGGCCACTGGGATTTTTAGATGGTCTTTGCGCTGAAAAAACTGCTGAATTACACCGATATGATCCGCAGCTGCTCACTTCAGCTTCTTGTTTACCTTTCTTCTTTGGAGCCTGGTGGGTTGTTGAGTGCACTGAACTGGAGCTATTGCAGGTGCGGTAAACTTGCCACTGCTGCTGGTGATATGGTGCTGGTGCTGCACCCTCAGCCATGAGGCTGGCACATTACTTTTATGGTTTTGAGGTCTGTTCTGAGTCCCTTTCTTCTCTAGAGGCTGTTGCTGCATGGCAAGATGGCGCCGGTGTGGCTCTGCTGTTGCAATGTGGGTTGGTTTCTTTTTTGGTGTCTGGTTGTTCTTTTAGCCTTCTTTTTCTCTGTCCCTTGTATTTACAATTTTTATTTCTCTGCTGATGGTGTTTTATGCTTATGAAAAGTGCAGATTTTGTGGCAATAGAGATCAATTGTTAGTGGGACTCGTAAACGCTGCTTTTTTCAGTCCTATTATCTATATTTAGTGTAGTATATGTGATTTTCTTCATATCAAACTAGAATTTGTACTTGGTTTGTTGTGGTTGTCATAATAGTGCTACCTCTTCTCAATCCTAGCTTTAGATGTTAAGTAAAATGTAAAAACATGCTTTATTTAATTTTATTTTTTTCTTGATTAATTATGATTAGTCTAATTGAGTTCAGACTGAATTTTTTCCTTTGATATTATCTTTTATCTTGTAGATCTTTTTAATATTCTTTCAGTATTTAGAGTTCTTAAACTTTTCATTGCCTTTTTTATTGGTACACTATAGTTTCACATCATAATGTGGATCATTTTGACAATGGCATACATTTATACATTCATACAATACTTGGTGCCCTCCAACTTTTGCTTTCTTTCCCCCTCTTCAACAGTGACTGTCCAGGTTAATCATGCTACTTTCATACTTGTACATATATTCAAATGTAACTCCTGCATTAATCAAACTCAGCCTTCTTTCTCTCCTACTCTTCCTGTCTAGCTTTGCTGAAGTTTTCCCTCCATTATCTGGAGTTCCTCTGGTATCTCTAATACTCCCTAGTTTGGGCATATTAGAGAAAATATGTTTTTTTTCTTTCTGTGCTCAGTTGATCTCACTTAACATAATGCTCTCCAGGTCTTTCCATCTTCTTGCAAATGACATGATTTTGTTCTTCACAGCTAAGTAGAATTCCATTGT
Organism: Muscardinus avellanarius; assembly: GCF_963383645.1. Lineage (NCBI taxonomy): Eukaryota > Metazoa > Chordata > Mammalia > Rodentia > Gliridae > Muscardinus > Muscardinus avellanarius. Next base: position 57,883,062 of record NC_137800.1, read on the forward strand.
GTGTATTTCTCATAATTTTGCAATCCATTCATCTGAAAACATAAAATATTTTTAAAAGTAATTGAAGAAGACATTGGAAGATGGAAAGATCTTTCTTGCTCATGGATAGGAAGAATAAATATCATCAGAATGGCCATTATGCCAAAAGTGATCTACAGATTCAATGCAATTTATATCAAAATACCAATGACATTCTTCTTCTTCTTTTATTTTTGTGGTATCAGGGATGTAACCCAGGGGTATTCTATGTTCAAGCTACATCCCCAGCCCTATTTTTTGTTGCTTTTATTTTTTGAAACAAGGTCTCACTGAATTGCAAAATGTCTTGCTATGTAGCTGAGGCTGTCTGTGAACTACGATCCTCTGGTCTCTGTCTCCCAAATGCTGGGATCACAAGTGTGAGCCACCATGCTTGGTACCAATGATGTTCTTCATTTTCTTTCAATTATAGTTGTTCTTGGCTTGGTTGCTGCCATAATCATCGGCATCTTGATCTGTCTGGATGTGAGAAAATCACAGATGTGGCACTAGAGAGAATATCCAGAGCTCTCAGAATTCTGTCATCTCCTCAGAGTGGCTTTCTGAAACCTTCTGGACTAATACTGTTTCTTTTGAAAATTTCACTTCTTGTGTGTGGATGTTAGAACCTGAACATTTGGCTGATATTGAAAGTACTGGAAAGTGGAGACAGAGAAGTGTTGATAATCTGTGTGTAGTGAAACAGCTCCCAGCTTTGGTTGCCCCCCCATTTGGCAACCAAAGGATGTCTTTGGACTAGGAAACAGTGTCTGTTGGCAGCAGCAATGCATGGCTCCAGCTCTCACTTACTGTGATCATTCTGCTGCTTCACAGGAGTGACTCTAAGAACTATGTCAGCACTCCCTGAGTCTTCTTAAAGTTTTTTTAAATTGTAGAGTGTTAAATGTCTTTTGTTAATTTTTAATAATAATCCCATATTTTATCATATCTTTTGAAAATATTTTTGCCCAGCCTATGGCTTTTCTTCTCATTTTTCTGACAGCATTTTTTACAGAGAAGAAAAATTAATTTTATAAAATCAAATTCTCAGTTGTTTCTTTCCTGAATTCTTTAAGATCTAGAACAAGACAGAGATGCACAGTTTTACCATTTTTATTCAATACAGTATTAGAGAGCTTATTTGGAGAAATTATACAGGAGAAAGAAATAAGGTACTTAAGATAGAAATTTTAAGTTATCACTGTTTTCAGCTGATATGATTCTATACATAGAAAAACCTAAAGACTCCACCAAGTGGCTATTAGAATTATAAATTTAGTAAACCTACAGAATGCAAAATCAATAAACAAAAAATCAGTCACACTTTTATACACCAGTAACAAAATCGCTGAGAAATAAATCATGGAAGAATGCCTTTTATTATAGCTACAAAAAAGGTATGAAGCTGGCTGTGGTGGTGCACACTTGTAATCCTAGTACTTGGGAGGCTTAGGCAGGAGGATCAAAAGTTTGTGGCCAGCCTCAGCTACTTAGTGAGGCCCTTTGCAACATAGTGAAGCCCTGTTTCAAAATAAAGTATAAAAAATAGAGCTGAAAGTGTATCTCAGAGATAGAATGACCCTGGGTTTATTACCTAGTACCACAAAAACAAACAAATACAACCCCCCAAGAACAAACAAAAAACAAAAACCCCCAAAACTTAGGAATAAATTTAAGAAAGGAAATGAAAGACCTCAAACATGAAAATTATACACTGATGGAAGAAATTGAAACACACACACACACACACACACACACACACCCTTCCCTTTTAACAATTAATATTTTAAAAAGGTTTATTATCTCCAAAATATTTTACAAATTAAATTCATTCACCATCAAAATACCAACATTCTTTATAGAACTAGAAAAACAACCTTAAAATTCATATTGAAACACAAAAAATCCTGAATAGCAAAAGAAGTTTGGAGTAAAAACAAAGCTGACAGGCATTCTGATACCTCCATTTAAGACATACTACAGAACTATAATAATCAAAACCAAATGCTTACTGGGGTACAAATGGACACATAGACCATTGAAACTGAATGTAGTACCCAGAGATAACCCCAGGAACTTAAGAGTCAACTGATACTTGACAAAGGCATAAAAAAAACATACACTGGAGAAAGACAGCCTTTTCAATAAATTGGTAGTAGAAAAACTGGGTGTGTGTGTGTGTGTGTGTGTGTGTGTGTGTGTGTGTAGAAGATTGAGACTTAGCCGGGTGTGATGGCGCACACTTGTAATCCCCGCGCTTCTATCTCTCAGCCTACCATAAAAATGAAATAAAAATGGATCAAATTTCTAAATGTAAGACCTGAAACTATGGAACTAATAGAAGGAAACATAGCAAATAATTCAAGATGTTGATATCAGTGATTTTTAAAAAATAAAATCTGAAAGCACAAGCAACTAAAGCAAAAATATCAAACTAATCAGCTATATTTTTACATCAAGGGAAACAACTAATGAATAGACAACTTACAGAATAGAGAAAATATTTGTAGAATACTCATCTGATTAAATATCAATATCCAGAGCACATTGGAGACAGAAACCTCAACAACAAATGCCAAACAGTCCAATTAAAAATGGCCTAATTATTTGAATCTGTCTTTCTCAAAATAAGAAATACAAACATATATGAAAAATTCTCAGTATCATTAGTCATTGGGAAAGACAAATTGAAACCACAATAAGATATCTTATCCCAGTAGAAATGGTTGTGATCAAAAAGGCAAAAATAAAAAAAAACAAATGCAACAATGTAAAGAAAAGGAACTTTTATACAGTGTTGGTGAAAGTCTTAATTAGTGAGCCTAAGAATAGCATGAATATTTTCAAGAACAAGAAATAAATCTTCTGTATGATTTAAGACACTATATGTTGAAATGAAGTGAAATCACTATGTCAAAGGAGCATGTATGTATGCCCATCTTTATTCCAGTACCATTCCAAAAGATACAGAGTCAAACTAAATTCCTATTAAAAAACAAATGGATAAACCATAGCCTCTCATAATAAAGTCTAGTTCAGACAGATTCCCTACCAAATTGTATAAAACATTTAAAAAGCTCAAAGTTTCTCCAAATTTTTGGTGAAATGGAGATAGAATCCTCCAAAACTCATTCTATGGAGCATCATCTTAGTACTAAAAATATAGTCCCCCCAAAACCCATTATAAATCAATATTGTTGATGAACTTATGTGCAAAAATTTTAAGCAAAACACTAGCAACATGTATTCAAAACCACACTGAGAAAAGTATACACCATAACCAAGTCGATTTTATTTCAGGGATGCAAGGCTGGTTCAACATACACAAATCAATAAATGTAATCACCATATAAATAGAAATAAGAGCAAAAATTTCATGATCATCTCAATAAATGCTGAAAAAGCATTTGATAAAATTCAACAGCCATTTATGTTAAAAACACGGCAGAAAATTGTAAGAGAAGGAACTTACACAAACACCATAAAAACAACATGAAATAAGCCTAAAGCTAGCATCATATTGAAGGGAGACAAAGCTACAAGAACTATCTTTAAAATAAGAAAAAAGACAAGGATGCACACTATCACCACTCCTTTTCAATAGAGTATTTGAAACTTTAGTCAAAGCTATAAGACAAGAAAAGGAAATCAAAGGAATACAAGTAGGAAAAGAAGAACTAAAAGTATCTCTGCTCACAGATGACATGATCCTATACTTAAGATTTAAAAAACTCAATCAAAAGAATTCTGGAGCTGATAAACAAAACAGCAGGTTATAAAATCAATTTACAGAAATCAATAGATTTTCTATACAGAAATCATGAATCTACTAATATAGAAATCCAGAAAATAATTTCATTCATTGCCGGGCGTGGTGGCACACGCTTGTAATCCCCGCGCTTGGGAGGCGGAGACAGGAGGATCGCGCAGGTTCGAAGCCAGCCGCGCGCTGGCTTAGGAGACCCTGTTTCTAAAATGAAAATGTAAAAATAGGTCTGGGAGTGTAGCCCCGAGGTAGAAGGGCTTCCAGGAACCCCAGTACCACCAAAAAAAAAAAAAAAAAAAAAAAAGAAAGAAAATAATTTCATTCACAATAACCTCAAAACAATAAGATATCTAGGAATAATTCTTATAAAGAAGGTAAAATAGTTTTATAATTATAACTATAAAACTCTAAAGAAATAAATTGAAGAAGATCTTAGAAGATGGGCAGACTTCCCACACTCTTGGATAGGCAGAACAAATATTGGCAAAATGGCCATTTCATCAAAAGTTATCTACATATTAATGCAATCCTATTAAAATGCCAATGCCATTCTTCATAGAGCTAGAAAAATCTGTTCTAAAATTCATATGGAAAAAGAAGACCCAAAATAGCCAAAGCAATTCTCAGCAATAAGAACCATGCATTAGGTATCATGATATCTGACTTCAAACTATACTATAGAGTTATAGTAATAAAAACATCATATGGTACTAAAACAGATACATAGACCAATGTAATGTAATAGAAACTTCAGAAACAATTCTACACACAGCCAAATGATTTTTGAGAAGGGTGCCAAACACATACACTGGAGAAAAATAGCCTTTTAAACAGTGTTGGAAAAACTGGTTATTCATTTGTAGAAAAGTATAATTAAACCCCAACCTCTCACCCTGAACTCAATATAGATATAAAACCAAGAAATTAGACAAGAAACTTTGCAGTTCCTCAAAGACAGCATAGAACGAACACTGCAACATATAGGCACTGGTATTAATTTCTTTAATAAGACCCCCCAAACACAATAAATTAGAATGAAATTCAAGGAGTGGGATGGCATTAAATTAAAAAGTTTCTGTGCAGCAAAGAAAACCACCATGAATCTTAAGAGAGAGCGGAAAGAATAAGAGTAGATCTTTGTTAGCCAATCTTCTGGTAAAGAACTAATATTCAGAATATACAGAGCTTAAAAAACTCAGCACTAAAATAATAAATGAACCAGTCAAAAAATGGGTTAACTACACAGACACTTCAGAAAGAAAGAAATACAAATGGCTAATAAATGTATGAAAAAAGTTTAACACCATTCACCAGAGAGATGCAAATCAAAATTATTGAGATGAGCCGGGCGTGGTGGCACACGCTTGTAATCCCCGCGCTTGGGAGGCAGAGACAGGAGGATCACGCAGGTTTGAAGCTAGCCCCGCGCGCTGGCTTAGGAGACCCTGTTTCCAAATTTAAAAAATGCAAAAATAGGTCTGGGAGTGTAGCCCAGAGGTAGAAGGGCTTCCAGGAACCCCAGTACCACCAAAAAAAAAAAATTATTGAGATGCCACCTGACCTTAGTAAGAATGGCAAACATAAAAAATACAAGCAATAATAAATGCTGGTAAAAACTGCGGGGAAATTGGAACTCATACATTTTTGGTGGGATTGCAAATTATTACAGCCACTTTGAAGATCAGTGTGAAGACTGGTAATGGAACCATATGATCAAACTCTATCACTTCTGGGTATCTTTACAAGGAATGGAAGGCAGAATATTATAGTGATACCTGTGTACTTATGTTTATAGCAGCACAATTCACAAAACGACCATATTATGGAACAAGTCAAAGTATTATCAAGAGATGAATGGATTACAAAATTATGGGATAAACACTCTGGAATTCTACTCAGCCATAAAGGACAAAATTATGCCATTTTCAGGAAAATGAGTGACACTAGAGAATATTATGCTAAGTGAGATGAGCCAGGTACAAAAAATGAAGGGCAGTATATTTTCCCTCATATGTGGAAGTTAGAAAGAACTTGGGATACAAAAGGGATTCCAGAAAAAGGAGGAGAAATCCCAGTGGAATGATGGAGCAGGTCTATAGAAGGGATGCAGGTGGGGGTGAGAGATTTGATAAAGAAAGCACTTCAATTGACAATGTGAATTTTAATACCATGTATAAGAAAGAGGAGAGAGTGTGGTGGGAGCTGGGAAAAGCACACCAAATGCTTTGTGCATGCATGTCTCTATCATTCTAAACTTCATTATGTTATATGACTATAATGCACCAATAACAATTTAAAATAAAACATGGTATATATGCATAATGGAGTATTATTCAGTCATAAAAAGTATGAAATTCTATTTGTAGCACAATGGATAGATCTGATGGACATTATGTTAAGTCAAATAAGGCAGGCACAAGCAGACTTATATTTAATGCTCTCTCTTTTGTGTAGATTCTAAAAACGGTTGATCCAAATGTAGAATAGTGGTTAATAGAAGATGGGAAGGGTGGAAGGGGAGAGAGGATGGAGAGAGATTGGCTAATGAATATTAAAACACAAAATATATAGAAGAAATAAATTGTAATGTTCCATATTAAAATGGTATGATTACATTTTACAATAATCTCATATAATTTTTTTGGCCATGATTTTTTAATTTAATTTTAATTTTTTAATTTTTTAATTGGTGCAATATATTCATACATCATATTGGGATAAAAAAAAACTTTGTAGACATACATGCACATATTGCCCAGTTAGCCCCTACCCGATCCCCACCCCGTTCCCTCCCCATCCCTCCTTCCCTTGCTTGGCTTAGTGGTTGACATCTAGTATTATAGCAATTTATCCAAAATTAAAAATGATAATCTCACATAACAGTTTCATTTGTCTGATACCAAACTTTTGATGACTTAAAGATAACATTTCAATATTTCTTTTTGCTTTCTTTCTTACCAGAGAATATTTTTTTCTTTTTTTTAGGTGAAACTATCATACATTTATTTACTTATTTTTCAGAAAAAATCTATCCTAATATAGAATATGGACTCTAGATACCCAAAACGATCTCAAAAAAGAACAAAGCTAAAAGATGTATATTTTCTGATTTCAAACATTATACAGCTACAATAATTGAAACAGTGTAGTACTGTCATAAAGGCAGATATATAAACCATTGGAGTTCAATAAAAGCCTAGAGATAAATTCTTCCATATATTGTCAAGTTATTTTTGACAAGGTTTCCACAAACATCTGGTGGAGGAAATAATAATCTTTTAATTAATATTGTTGAAAAATAATGATTACATGAAAAAGAATAAAATTGGACCCTTACCTAACACCATATACAATTAACTCAGATAAAAGACCTAAATATAAATCTTAAGACTATAAGCTTTTAGAAGAAAATCTGGGTCATAAAACCTCACAATATTGAAATTGGCAGTGATTTCTTGGATATGATTTCAATGGCACAAGCAACAGAAGGGTAAACAAACTCCCTAAAAATAAATTAAAAAATTGTTTATCCAAAGATAATGTAAACAGAGTTAAAAGTTACTGATAGAATGGGATAAAATATTTCCAAATGCTATATATGAAGGCATATTACTATTCCAAATAGAAATCCTAAAAATTAGCAACAATAAATGCAAACAATACAATTTAGAAATAGGTAAAAGACTAACATAAATAATGAATCTCCACAGATAACCAATCTTAGTTGTCTGTTGGATGGAGACTCTTGTTTCTCTGGTTCTGGTGTGTGTTACCTATTTCTTCTTTTTAGTTAATCTCTTTGAGTATTTTCTCTAGCGCTGGTTTTGAAGACATAAATTCCTTCAGTTTCTGTTTGTCATGGAAGCTTCTTATTTCTCCATCTAATTTGATAGAAAGTTTGACTGGGTAGGAAATTTTTGGCTGGAAGTTGTTTTCTTTCAGAGTTTGGAATATGTTACTCCAAGCCCTTCTGGCTCTCATGACTTGGTTTGGGAAGTCTGGAGTGATTCTAATTGATCTGCCTCTGAATGTCACGTGGCCTTTTGCTTTTGTTGCCTTTAAGATTCTCTGCTTGGCTTCCACATTGGTCATTTTGACAATTATGTAGCGTGGGGATCCTCTTCTCCGATCCTTTCTAAAGGGACTACTATGAGTTTCCTGGACGTGTGTATCGACCTCTTGCTCTACGTTTGGAAAATTTTCTGCTATTACTTCCTTGAAGAGATTGTTGATCCCTTTGATTTCACCTTCTTTTCCCTCCTGTATTCCAATTATTCTTAGGTTAGCTCTCTTAAAATGGGCCCATATTTCTTCAATGTCAGATTCCTGCTGTCGGATTTTTTTTTTTCTAAATTAGAAACTATGCGTTCATTTTTGGAATGATCATCTTCTAGGAGCGAGATTCTATTCTCCATGTGGTCTAATCGGTTGTTTATACTTTGAATTGAGGCCTTTATTTCATTGATTAAGTCTGTTATCTCTTTTTGGCTCTCTGAATTCTTTTCAAAACACCTCTATTATTTCTACAGTTATTCTTCTGATCTGATCTTCTATAAATCTCTGAATTTCTGTTTTATCAGGTTCTGATGTTGTGGGGTTGTGGGCATTCATTGCTTCATTGTCATTCCTCTTTCCCATGATTTCAGAAGTTTGTGCCTTCTCTGGGTTCTTCCCTGTGTCACTACTACTTCACTTAAGGTGCTCTGGATCTCGAGTCTGTGGTATCTCTGTCACCACTACTCCTTTACTGGGTTGTATCTCAAAGTCTCAGATGCAGGGAGTCAATCGAGGCTGCTTTAGACCATGGGGGTGCCAGGTTTGGTGTTCTCCTGCGGGGAGTTGTGACTATGGTGTGATATCTCTGCCACTGCCACTCCCCCACTGGGTCAAGTCCCTGGGAGTGCAGTACTGGGATTTCTCCTCTAGGGGCCACAATTTGACTCACTGTTGTTGATTGCGCTGATGGAGCTGTAGTGGACTTGGTGAATTCGCTGCTGCTGCTGCCAGTGACAATATGGCACCACTGCCACACCCTCGGCCATGAGGCTGGCGTATATCTTCTCTGTTTTTGAGCTCCACTCTGAGTTCCTGCAGGTTGTGCTGAGCACAGCCCCTTGGAGCTTTAGACGCTCCCTGTGCCGAGAAATCTGCTGAATTTCACCCAGCTGATCTGCAGCTGCTCACCTCGGCTCGCTTTCCGCTGCTCCTCTCTGGAGCCTGGTGGGCTGTTGAGTGCATTGTTCTGGTGCTGTCCAGTGAGGTCGCTGCTCTCGTCGGCAGTATGGCGCTGCTGCTGCGTCTTCAGCCGTGAGGCCGGTGTATATCCTCTCTGGCTCTGAGCTCTGTTCTGAGTTCCCCTCCTCTCTGGGGCCTGGTGCTGCAAGGGAAATGGTGCCCGTAGCCGCTCCGCACCATGGCTCTGGCTGCAGCACTGCGGTCTGGTTTCTTTCTGGTGTCTCGTTTTTTCCAGCTCTCTTTTTCTCTGTCCCTTGTATTTACATTCTTTGTTTCTCTGCTGATGGTATTTTCTGGCTATGAAAGGCGCTGATTTTGTGGTAATACAGATTTGTTGTTAGCAGGACTCGTAAGCCCCCCTTTTCTCTGACATCTTCTTCCTGGAAGTTCTCTTATATAATTTTTGAAGAACTAGAAGACAGTAGCATAATGGTGCCAAACAAAAAATAATAAGACTATTGAAATTCTAATTACCTTCATCTGATCAGTACATGTTGTATGCATTGTTGAAATAGCACCTTGTACTCCATGAATATGTAAAATTCTCACGTGAATAAATTCAAAATTATAAATTAAATATAGGCTTCCACTGACTAAATATGAAAATATGAGGCAACTTGGCAATTGATATAAATAATAATGTTATTAAAAGAAATATACTTTTATTTTAATAAATAGGTAAAAATTTAATAGTAAATATAAGTATTACATGATATTTATAGTAATATTATTTACTATATTGACAACAACTACATAAATGGATAGGAGGAAGGAAATGTTCAATAATTAAGAGTAAATACTAAAACTAGTGAATGAAAGTTCTATATGGAGTGATATATTTAATTTCAAAGTTATCTTCCTAAAAATTACTAGCAAATAAAAATGGCAGCTTAGAAAATTTATAGTGAAAAAATTATAGTGCTTAAACCAAGTGATTGGAGTGATAACAGAATGTTGAAATAACCTGACATCTTCTTGTAAGAACGTCATTTTTGTGAAGTATGTTGTATATATTTTTGAAGTAGCACCGTGTACTCCATGAATATGTACAATTCCCCTTCCAGGGGAAGATAATGTTCTTATATATAGATATAGATTCAATTTAAGAACCCAGAAATTGAACAAATTTTATATTATTTTGAGAGTTAGCATAATTTAGTGGCCAAGGGAAGTCCTGTGAAATCAGACTTAAATGGTTTAAATTCTGGCTCCCTTAGTTACTAGTTGGTTGACTTAAATGTGTAGGTCTCAGTTTCTTCATTTGTAAAGTGGAAATAAAATTAGTCTGTACTGCACAGGGATGTTGTGAGGATTTAATGAGTAAATCCATACAAAGTTCTCAGAACATAGATTCACAGATAGTGAGCACAATAAATGTGCCAGCTTGATTTTAATTAGTTGCAATTCTCACTTACCCTATTAATCACTTCCTAATGTTACATCGTATCTAAGTATTTGATGCCTTGTTAGATCACAAAAATATTTTACTTAAAAATCAAACAAATGAATGTAAGCAAAAAAAATCTCTGTCCTAGGTAAAGTCTTTTGTTGGTAAATGTTTAGCAGCTAGTCTGGGCAAGAGAAAAGTTCTGTTTTGGAGGGGCAAATATTTCAAGTTATCAACACAAAATCACTTAATGCAGAGGTTCGAATAGATACACATGACCAGCTCTGAAAGCTCACATTATAGCTTTTTTTATTGGTTTTTTTCATATATGCCTTAGTCTAAGAAACTAAGTATTTATTTTGTGGGAATTTCTCTTTAAATAAATAACACAAAAATGAAATTATAGTAGGTTAAGAGGAAAAAGTAAATTTGATGATCTAGCTCAGAGTTTCACTTTAGTGCAAAAATATTATGCTAAGTAAGATCAGCCATAGAAAGTCAAGGACTATATTTTCTCTCATATGTGGAAGTTAGAAATAAAATGTGAAACATAAGGGTATTTAAATAATATGGAAAGACATGTAGAGTAGAGGGAGGTGATTGGGGGAAAGACATAGGGAGTGGAAGAGAAAGGACTAAAGAAGGACACAGTTTAAATAATATTACAGCAATATATGAAGGTATTACTACCAATCTTTTTTTATAATAGTATTCTTATTTTCTCCAGATATTTATGTATTTATTTCTATTCAGTAACATTGTATTCACCATAGAACCTTAGTGTGCAGATGTTTTATTTTATTCACTTTAAGGACTATATTTTTATTTTTATTTTTTCCTTTTTTATGTGCATCATATTGAAAATGGTATACATTCAGACTGTGCTTGGTGCCTTTTCCCCCTCCCACTTCCTCTTCCACCCTCCCAATAATGAATGTCCAGGTTAACCATGCTACATTCATACTTTTACACATATTAGGATGTAGCTTCTTTATTAATCAACCTCAGCTTTCTTCCTCTTCTACCCTTCAATTTCAGCTTTGCTGAGGTCCCCCCCCACCAATATCTGGAGTCTCTCTGGTATTCCTAATAGTCTCTAGTTTTGGCATAATAGAGAAAACATATATTCCTTCTCTTTCTCTGCTTGGCTGATCTCACTTTACATAATGTTCTCCAGGTCTTTCCATCTTCTTGCAAATGTCAAGATTTTGTTCTTATTTATAGCTGAGTGGAATTCCATTATGTGTATTTCCCATAATTTTGCAAAACAACCCAATCAATATATGGGCAACTGAATTGAATAGACACTTCACAGAAGAAGAGATACAAAAGGCCAATAGATACATGAAAAGATGTTCAACATCATTAGCTATTAGGGAGATGCAAATCAAAACTATGCTGAGATTCCATCTAACTCCAATCAGAGTGGCAAGCATAAAGAAATTAAGTAACAACAAAAGCTGGCAAGGATGTGAGAAAAGGGAAAATCTTTTACACTGTTGGTGGGAGTGACAACTAGTTTAGCCACTGTGGAGATCAGTGTGGAGATTCCTTAGAAAACTGGGAATGGATCCACCATATGATTCAGCTATACCACTCCTGGATATCTTTTCAAAGGGGTAGAAATCAGAGAACTACAGTAACATTATGCATACCCATGTTCATAGAAGCACAATTCCCAATAGCCAAAATATGGAACCAAACTAGGTCACTATCAACTACTTAACATGGGTTAGTGAGGAGGAGAAAGGAGCAGAATGGGATGTGGAAGAAGATATACCAAGAGCTGTGTGTATGCATGATTTTATTAGATTGAAACTCTTTTTGGTGTGTAATCACAGTGCACTGATAAAATAATTTTAATGAATAAATAAAATTAACAACTTTAAAATGATTTTAGGTGTGTGATTCCAGAGGTATGTGCAACTGTACTGAAGGTTACCTGCCTCCAGATTGCAGCGCAAGTTCTAAAGGGTTCTCTTTATTGCCGGTGGAAGAGGGCAAGTACCTGACTATCTAAGTCATTTCATAAAATTCTCAAATTATCTTCGATAAAATAATGTTATATTTTTGTCCCTTAAAAATAAACTAATATAGCCAGGCGTGGTGGTCCATGCTTGTAATTCCCACGCTTGGGAGGCAGAGACAGGAGGATCGTGCAGGTTTGAAGCCAGCCATGCTGGCTTAAGAGACCCTGTTTCCAAAAAATAGAAAAGTATAAAATAGGTCTGGGAGTGTAGCCTGGAGGTAGAAGGGCTTCCAGGAATACCAGTACCACCAAAAACAAACAAACAAAAACCAAAAACCTTAATGATTTGTTAGATAATCAGATTTTTCAAAGAATGGGACCAAATATGCTTTCTTAATTTTTCCTTTTTCTCTTAAATTATGATGATTGAAACTAAATATCTTTAAAATTTTGTATTTACTGATATTGACTTTCTCTTTTAGAATATTTTTTAACCTGCCCTTTCATCCGTATGATTGATTCTGAGATTTCAATTCTAAAAAAATATCATTTGCTATCTAATTATTTTACTATGCTTCTGTTACAGAATAAATTAAATAGAAGATAAAATTTTATTCTAAAGTTTATATGAGTATAGTTTATAAATTGCTGCCTATGACATGACAATAGGACACCAGCACAATGTTCTGTTTGTTCACTATGACTTTAATTTCTGTGATTCATGCATCCATTGAGTTAGCATTTGTGTGTGTGTGTGTGTGTGTGTGTGTGTGTGTGTGTGTGTGTGTGGTTCTGGAGATTGTAACCAGGGTCACTCTACTTCTGAGATAACACTCCCATATTATTTTATGTTTTATTTATTTATTTATTTTGGTGGTACTGGGGTTGTTCCTGGCTACACTGCCAGACTATATATATATATATATATATATATATATATATATATATATATATATATATATATATATATATATGGAAACAGGGTCTCTTAAGCCAGCAAGGCTGTCTTCAAACCACTGCGATCCTCCTGTCTCTGCCTCCCAAGCATGGGGATTACAAGTGTGCCCCACCATGCCTGGCTTATGTTTTAGTTTGAAACAGGGTCTTTCTAAGTTGCAAGGGCCTCACTAAGTTGCTGAGGCTGGCCACGAACCTGCAATTTTCCTGTCTCAGCCTCCCAAGAACTATGATTACAAGTATGTACCATCATGCCCAGCTGAGTTAAAAAATATTTGACTCTTAATGCCAATGCATAGTAAGCTAGAGAAATCTCTTCATAAGGCTTAGAGGCTAACTTTAGGTCTATATACTCAGTGTAAAAAGTGAAAGAATTAGGTTTAGTAATTAAGCCTATTATATTACATATATTTGGTTTCAATGACATTCTACCTGTGAGCTAGACACACAGCCTATTTTTGTTGTTGTTGTTGTTTTGAAACAAGGTCTTGCTAAGTTGTTGAGGCTGGCCTTGGACCTGTGATTTATCTGTTTCAGCCTCCCAAGTACTGGAAATATAGGTGTGCATCGCCACATCCAGGTATTCAAATTTGCTAATTTTATGTTAGTGCTCTTTTAGTAGTACTACAATGACTCTCTCTCTATAAAAGTACAGCCATGAGGTAAAAAAAACCCAAGAATTTACTAAATATAAGTGGGATATACACAAGTACAATGAAAAACTTTGGTAGTCTAGTTCTTTGAAAATCTTATAACAATGCAAATTTGAATAAACTTATGATCACACCATTTTATGTTATATATTGTTGAGTATTTTGACCCACTTACAGTATCATAATGAGATTTTTTAGTAGCTTCTGTATAGTGTACATACTCTAGCACTTTCTGGAGCTTGGTTATAATGTTTTTAGAAAGAAAAGTTTCAGGTACTATTTAAAATTATTTTATAGCTATTATTTTATGTTCCTTAGGTAATAAAATTTAAAAATATTTTAATGAATTTGTTACAGCATGAAAGTAAAATAAGATAGTTTAATTTTTAATGTACTTTTGATTTTTTAGGATTAATTGTGAAAAGAGCTTCTGAGAAGACTGAAAAGAAGTGGCTCCTAAGTTTCTTTGTTGGTTTACCCGTTATTACCATAGCAACCATAATAGTTATTGTATGGTATAGACTGAAAAAACAGTCCAGCAATGAAGAGGAATCCTTAAGTAACAAGTAAATTAAATTTGTATTCTGATGTTAGTCTTTAGTAGGACTTGGGTATAAAGATATGTAAGTCAACATCATGAGGAACAATAATGTTTTACATTTTACCAGAATTTTGAGCACTACATCAACATTTCATGTAATTGATTAAGGTTTTGTGAATATCCCATTTTAAAAGTGCAAGGGTTTGGTAGTATAGTTGAATAACCTTCCAAAGTCATTGTCCTACTATTTGAGAGAAGAAACAACTTAAATATATCTATATCTCTAGTTTCAAATGCCCTAGATATTATCAAAGATAATCTATGTTATCTACAGGAATACCAGAAATTTTTTTTAATTAAAAATGCAGTTTCCACATATCTCTTCATCTAGTCTTACTTAATAATATCTTATATTGCATTTTTATAGCCAGGAAATTAGTACTGTTACATGCTAGGAAATTGGTATTGGTACACTATTTGTATTTTTACTTTATTAGTTCACTATAGTCTTACATCATAATGTGGATCATATTGACAATGGTATACATCTGTACAGTACTTGGTGCCCTCCTTCCTCCACTTTCCCTTCTCTTCCTCCCAACAATGAGTATCCAGGTTAACTATGCTACATTCATACTTATATACATATTTGAAATTAGTTCCTTTGTTAATCAACCTCAGCCTTCTTCCTCCCCTATCCTTCCTTTTTAGCTTTGCTAAGATATACCCTCCATTATATGGAGTCCTGCTGGTATCCCTAATACTCCCTATTTTGGGCACATTAGATAAAACATATGTCCCTTATATTTCTGTCTTGGCTGATCTCACTTAGCATAATATTCTTCAGGTCTTCCCATCTTCTTGTAAATGACATGCTTTTGTTCTTTATTGCTGAGTAGAATTCCATTTTGTGTATTTCCCAAAATTTTGCAATTCATTCATCTGTTGATGGAGACCTAGGTTGGTTCCATATTTTGGCTATTGGGAATTGTGCTGCTCTGAACATAGGTATGCATATGTTACTATAGTTCTCTGATTTCAATCCCTTTGGAAAGATACTCTGTAGTAGTATAGCAGGATAATATGGTGGATCCATTTCCAGTTTTCTAAGGAATATCTGCACTGATCTCCATAGCAGCTGAATTAGTTTGCACTCCCACCAACAGTGTACACAAATTCCTCTTTCCCCACATCCTTAGCAGCATTTGTTGTCATTTGACTTCTTTATGCTTGCCACTCTGATTGGGGTTAGATGGAATCTCAGCATGATTTTGATTTGCATCTCCCTGATGGCTGATGATGTTGAACATTTTTTATGTATCTATTGGCCATTTGTATTTCTTCTTTTGTGAACTGTCTATTCAATTCAGTTGCCCACTTCTTGATTGGGTTATTTGTTTTGCTAGTGTAGAGTCTTTCATGTTCTTTGTATATTCAAGATGTCAGTCCTCCATCAGAGTAGTGGCTGGTAAAGTTCTTGTCCCATTCTGCAGGCTTTCTCTTTAGATTATTGATGGGTTCCATTGATGAGCAGAAACTTTTGGGCTTGATGCCATCCCATTTGTTAATTTTTGTTTTAATTTTCTGAGCTTTGGAGGTCTTGTTGAAAAAGTTACTATCTGTTCCTATATGTTAGAGTTTTGAGCTTATGCCCTCCTCTACTAGCTTCACAGTCTCTTGCCTAATTTTAATTTTTTAAAAATCTATCTTGAGTTGATTCCTTTGCATGGTGAGTGGTAAGTATTTAGTTCCATCTTTCTCTAATGGGTAGAAAGTTCTATCAGTATCATTTGTTAATAAGGCTGTCATTTCTCCAGCATATGAGTTTGGATCCTTTGTCAAAGATCAATTGACTCTAAGAGTGTGGATTTGTTTCTGTATCTTGTATTCTGTTCCATTGGTCTGTGTGTCTGTTGTTGTGCCAATACCATGTTTTTTTTTTTTTTTTTTTTTTTTTTTTACTACTATTGCTTTGTAGTATAAGTTGAATTCAGGGACTGGGAAACCTCTTGCATGATTCTTATTGCTGAAAACTGCTTTGGCTATTTTTGTTTTTTTCTTTCACCATATGAAATTCATGGCTGACTTTTCTAGGTCTATGAAAAATGTCATTGGTATTTTGATAGGAATTGCTTTGACTCTGTAGATCACTTTTGGCAGAATGGCCATTTTGATATTTATTCTGCCTATCCGTGAGCAAGGGAGATCTTTCCATATTCCAAGGTCGTTTTCAATTTCTTTCTTTAATGTTTTACAGTTTTCATAGTAGAGTTTTTTACTTCTTTGGTTAGGTTTATTCCTAAGTATTTTTTATTGGTTTTGAGGTTATAGTGAATGGAATTGTTTTCTTTATTTCTTTCATTGTGGATTCATTGTGGCATATAGAAAAACAACTAATTTCTTTAGGTTGATTTTGTACCCTGCATCTTTGCTGAATTGTTAATCATATCTAGTAGTCTTTTTGTTGAGTTCTTTGGGTCTTCTAGATATAGGGTCATGTTGTCTATAAACAAAGATAATTTTAATTACTCTTTTCCTGTTTGAATTCCTTATCATTCTCTTATTTCTGTGGTAAGAGTCTCAGGGACTATACTGAAAAGGAGTGGTGATAGTGGGCATCCTTGTCTTATTCATGATTTTAGAGGGAATTCTTGAAGTTTTTTTCCATTCAATATGATGTTGGCTTTGGTTTTATTGTATTAATGATGAGATACATTTCTTCTATTCCAATTCTCAGCAGTGGTTTTTTTTTTTTAACATGAATGGGTGTTGGATTTTATCAAATGCATTTTTTTTTTAGCATTTATTGATATGATGAGGTTTTGGTTCTCAGTTCTATATATGTGGTGAATAACATGTATTGATTTGTATATGTTGAACTGGCTTTGCTGTTCTGGAATGAAACCAACTTGGTCGTGGTTTACAATTCTCTTGATATGATTTTTGTTACAGTTGGGGGGGAGTGTTCCTAGGGATCTCTGTTAGGCTCCTGGAAACTGTTACTGTATCTGTGGGTCCTTGTCCTGAACTAGGATAAATATAACACTAGTCTAAACTCTTGCTGAAAATTTAAATGAGTTTATTATTACAAAAATAGAAGTATAGAAGACATTTTACAGTTTTATACTATCCTGGGACTATATAGGGGGGTGGCCCAAAATGAAGTCACCCATAATTCCTGGATACAGAGTATTTTATAGCCAGTCTTCTGACATGACTAGATCTCTGTGATACAACCCAGTAAAGGAGTAGTGGGGACTGAGATACCACAGACTCGAGATCCAGAGCACCTTAAGTGAAGTCGTAGTGACCCAAGGGAAGAACCCAGAAAAGGCACAAACTTCCAAAATCATGGGAAAGAGGAATAAGAATGGAGCAATGAATGCCCACAACCCCACAACATCAGAACCTGATAAAACAGAAATCCAGAGATTTCTAGAAGATCAAATCAGGAAAATAACTGTAGAAATAATAGAGGTATTTCAAAAAGAATTCAGAGAGAGCCAAAAAGAGATAAAGGATGCAATTAATGAAGTAAAGGCCTCAATTCAAAGTACAAACAACCGATTAGACCACATGGAGAATAGAATCTCACTCTTAGAAGATGATCGTTCAAGACATGAAACATAGTTTCTAATCTAGAAAAAAAAAAAAAACCCAACAGCAGGAATCTGACATTGAAGAAATATGGGCCCATTTTAAGAGAGCTAACCTAAGAATAATTGGAATAGAGGAGGGAAAAGAAGGTGAAACCAAAGGGATTTTTTTTTCTAGATTAGAAACTATGTGTTCATTTTTGGAATGATCATCTTCTAAGAGCGAGATTGCTGTAGCTGTCCGGTGAAGTCGCCCCTGCCGCCGGCAGTATGGCGCTGCTGCCGCAGCCTCGGGTATGAGGCCAGTGTATCTCCTCTGTGGCTATGAGCTCTGTTCTCAGTCCGCTTTCTCTCTGGAGCCTGGCGATTTTTTTGTTTCTCTGGTGATGGTGTTTTCTGGCTATGAAAGGCGCTGATTTTGTGGTAATGGAGATTAGTTGTTAGCGGGGCTCTTAAGCCCTGCTTTTCTCGGTCACCATCTTCCCAGAAGTCTTGAAAATTTTTCCAAGCAGAGAATCTTAAAGGCAACAAAAACAAAGGGCCAAGTGACATTCAGAGGCAAACCAATTAGAATCACTCCAGACTTCCCAAACCAAGTCATGAGAGCCAGAAGGGCTTGGAGTAACATATTACCAACCCAGCAAAACTTTCTATCAAATTAGATGGGGAAATAAAAAGCTTCCGTGACAAACAGAAACTCAAGGAATTTGTCTTCAAAACCAGCGCTAGAGAAAATGCTCAAAGAGATAAACTACAAAGAAGAAATAGGTAACACACACCAGAACCAGAGAAACAAGATTTTCTATCCAACAGACAACTAATATTGGTTATCTGTGGAGATTCATTATTTATGTTAGTCTTTTACCTATTTCTAAATTGTATTCTTTGCTTTTAATGTTGCTAATTTTTAGGACTTCTAGTTGGAATATTAATATACCTTCAAATATATTGTTTGGAAATATTTTATTCCATTCTATCAGTAGCTTTTAACTCTATTTACATTGTCTTTGGATATACAATATTTTTTATTTTTTAGGGAGTTTGTATACCCTTTTGTTGCCTGTGCCATTGAAATCATATCCAAGAAATCACTGCCAATTTCAATGTGAGGTTTAATGACCCATATTTTCTTCTAAAAGTTTATAGTATTAAGATTTATATTTAGGTCTTTTATCTATTTTGAGTTAGTATTTATATATGGTGTTAGGTAAGGGTCCAATTTTATTCTTTTTCATGTAATTATTATTTTTCAACAATATTTAGTTAAAAGATTAGTATTTCCTCCACAAATGTTCATGGAAACCTTGTCAAAAATAACTTGACAATATATGGAAGAATTTATCTCTAGGCTTTTATTTAACTCCAATGATTTATATATCTGCCTTTAGAACAGTAATACACTGTTTCAATTACTGTATCTTTATATGGTTTGAAATCAGAAAATATACATCTTCTAGCTTTGTTTTTTTCGAGATTGTTTTGGGTATCAAGTCCATATTACATATTAGGATACATTTTTTCTGAAAAATAAATAAATAAATGTATGATAGTTTCACCTAAAAAAAAAGAAAAAATATTCTCTGGTAAGAAAGAAAGCAAAAAGAAATATTGAAATGTTATCTTTAAGTCATCAAAAGGTTGGCATCAGACAAATGGAACTGTTATGTGAGA
Source organism: Muscardinus avellanarius (assembly GCF_963383645.1). Taxonomy (NCBI): domain Eukaryota; kingdom Metazoa; phylum Chordata; class Mammalia; order Rodentia; family Gliridae; genus Muscardinus; species Muscardinus avellanarius. The sequence continues at coordinate 57,902,855 of NC_137800.1, forward strand.
TTATCATCATTAATATTAGATAAATTGCTATAAAACTACATGTCAACCACTAAGCCAAGCATGGGAAGGAGGTATGCGGAGGGAACAGGGTGGGGATCAGGTAGGGGGTAACTGGGCGATGTGTGCATGTATGTCTACAAAAGTATTTTCTTTATACCATTATGATGTATGAATACAGTACACCAATAAAAAATAAAAAAATAAAAATAAATAAAAAAAGAAAATTTGAATTTATGTTCATCAAAGATAGTGGTCTGTAATTTTCTTTTCTGCAAGTAGTTTTATTTTGTTTTGGTATGAATGTGATCCTTGCCTCCTAGAAGGAGTTAGGGAAAATTTCATTTCTTTTGATTTCATGGAACAAGTTGTGAAGGATTGAGATTAGTTTTTCTCTGAAGGTTTTGTAGAATTCAGCTTGAAACTATCTGGACCTGATGATTGTCTTTGATGGCAGAGTTTTTAATGCTGCTTCTGTTTCTTTGTTATTGGTTGGTTTAGGCCTGCTATTTTCTCTTGTTTCTAATTAGGTAGGTAATATGTGCTTAGAAATCTAACAATTTCTTTTTTTTCCAGTCTACTGGAGTATACATATTCTTTATTTTATTTTATTATTATATTTTTACTCTTTATTTATTTTTAAATTTTTATTGGTGCAGTATATTCATATATCCTATTGGGGCAAAAAACTTGTGTGGACATATATGTACATATCACCAATTTAACCCCTACCCAATTCCCACCCTATTCCCTCCCCATCCCTCCTTCCCTTGCTTGGCTTAGTGGTTGACTTTCATATCTTTAAGTACATTGAATATTTTAGAGAATTTTCTTCCCCCACCCCCAATCCCTGGTTGTCTTGTTTGCTGCTCTATAGGATTTCCTTTTTCATCTAGAGTTCCTCCTATGACCCATTTCTCCTTAGCTTTCACATATTAGGGAAAGCATCTGATTTCTTATTTTTTGTGACTGACTAATCTCACTTAGCATAATGTCCTCCAGTTCCATCCATTTCCCTGAAAATGATGTCATTGAGTTTCTTTTAATGGCTGAGTAAAATTTCATTGTGTACATATCCTACAGTTTTGTAATCCATTCATCTGTTGATGGACATATTGGCTAGTTCTATAGTTTGGCTATGGTGAATTGTGCAGCTATGCACATAGATACACATGCATTAATTTGGTAGTTTGGTTTATTTTCTTTTGGGTAGATACCCAGAAGTGGTATTGCTGGATCGAATGGTAAATTTGTTCCCATTCTTCTGAGGATTCTCCATACTGTTTTCAAAAGTGGTTGCACTAATTTTCAACCCCACCAACAATGTTTTAGAGTTCCAACTTCTCCACATCCTCACCAGCATTTGTTGTTGTTTGTGTTTTGAATGATTGTTATTCTATTTGGAGTTAGGTGACATCTCAGGGTAGTTTTTATTTGCATCTCTCTTGTTGCCAATGATGTTGAGCATTTTTTCATGCATTTATTGGCCATTTGAATGTCTTCTTTCATGAAGCATCTATTTAGTTCACTTGCTCATTTTGTTATTGGGTGATATGTTATTTTAGTGTTGAGTTTCTTGAGTTCTCTGTATATTCTAGATATTAGTCCTCTATCAGAGGGGTAGGTGGCAAAAATCTTCTCCCATTCTGTTAGCTTTTGTTTGAGGTTCTTGACAGTTTCCTTTGCTGAACAGAAGCTCTTCAGTTTCATGTAATCCCACGTATTGATTTGCCCTTTAATTTGTTGTGCCTTTGGGGTCTTATTGAGAAAGTTTTTATCTGTGCCTGTGTTGCAGTGTTGGACCTTTGCCCTCTTCAAGGAGCTTCAAGGTCTCTGTTTTGATTTACAAGTCTTTGATCCATCTTGAATTGACTCTTGTGCAGGGTGAGAAAGTGGGATTAATTTCCAGTTTTTGGAATATGGTTAACCAGTTTTGCTAACACCATTTGTTGAAGAGGCTATCTTTTTTCCAGTGTAAGTTTTTGGCCCCCTTGTCAAAAATCAATTGGATGAATGTGTGTAGACTTGTTTCTGGGTCTTCTATTCTTCTCCATTAGTCTTTGTATCTGTTTTTGTGCCAGTACCATGCTGTTTTTATTACAATGGCTCTGTAGTATAGTTTAAAGTCAGGTATTGTGATTCCTCCTGTGTGGTTTTTGTTGCTGAGAACTACTTTGGCTATTCTGGGCTTTTTGTTATTCCAGATAAATTTAAGGACTCATTTTTCTATGTCTGTGAGGAATGATCTTGGTACTTTAGTGGGCATTGCATTAAATCTGTAGATCACTTTTGGGAGGATGGCCATTTTAATGATATTTATTCTGCCAATCCATGAACATGGAAGATCTTTCCATTTTCTAATATCTTCTTTGATTTCTTGGAGTATAAATTTTCAAAATAGTTTCTGATAATCCTTTGAATTTCCCTACTGTCTTTGGTAGTATTTCCTTTTTCATTTTCAACTTTAATGATTTGAATTGATTTTTTTCTTTCTTTTGGTCAGGGGTTTGTCAATCATTAATCTTTAAAAAAAAACCCAGCTTTTTCCTTTTTCTTTTTTAAATTTTTTATTGGTGCATTATATTCATACATCACATTGTGTTAAAAAAAAAACTTGTGTGGACATACATGTACACATCACTGATTTAACCCCTATCCAATTCTCACCCCATCCCTCCCATCCCTTCTTCCCTTGCTTGGCTTAGTGGTTGACTTTGATATGTTAAAGTACATTGTGTATTTTAGAGAGTTTCCTTCTTCCCCCCTTTCATCCCCTGATTTAGGTGTCTTTTTTGGTCCTCTATAGGATTTCCTTTTTCATCTAGAGTTCCTTGAGATTAGTCAGTCACAAAAAATAAGAAATCAGATGATTTCCTTAATATGTAAAATGTAAGGGGAAATGGGCCAGCTTTTTTTCTTGATTCTTTGAATTTTTTATTCTGTATTTCATTTATTTCTGCTCTGATATAAATAATTTCCTGTCTCCTGCTGTTTTTCTTCTGTTCTTTTTATGTTGGCACACAATGCAACTTTCCTCTTAACACTGCCTATAAAATGTCCCATAGATTTTGATTTGTTGTGTCTCTATTTTTATTTAATTCCAAGAATTTCTTTATTTCTCACCTTATTTCTGATATTACCCACTCCGAATTCAATTATGCATCATTCATTCTCCATGCATTTAAATAGTTTCTTTAGGTCTTTCTGCTGTTGATTTATACTTTCATTCCATTGTAGTCTGAAAAGATGCAGGGAATTATATAACATCTTTTGAATTTGTTGTTGCTTGCTTTGTGGCCCAGGATGTGATCTGTTTTGGAGAAGGTTCTATGGGCTGCTGAGAAGAAAGTATATTCTGCTATTCCTGGTCGAACTATTCTGTATATGTCTATTAGGTCCATTTGGTTTATAGTTTTCTTTAGTTCTGAAAAGTCTTTACTCATCTTTTGCCTTGAAGATTTTCTAGTGGTATGAGTGGTGGTTGAAGTCTCCCAGTATTGTCTTTAGGTCTACTTGAGATCTGATGTCCACAAGGGTTTGTTTTACAAATGTAGGTGCACCCAGATTTAGGTCATAAACATTTACTATCATTATATCTTCTTGGTGAATTGTTCCTTTTAAAGGAATTGCCCTGCTTTGTCTCTTCTGAAGTGTTTTAGCTTAAAGTCTATTTTGTTGGATATCAGTGTTGGTACCCCTGCCCATTTTTGGTCTCCAATAGCATATCTTTTTCCATCCTTTCACTTTTAATCTGTGAATGTCTTTGGCTTTGTGTTTTTTGCAAGTAGCATATATTTGGGTTATGTTTTTAAATACACATTTCCAGTCTATGTCTTTTGATAGGTAAATTAAGTTCTCTGAAGTTTAGAGGTATTATTGAAATATGATTTTTGTTTCTTGACACTTTGTGTTCTATCTTCTGTTTGGTATAATTTTATTTCTTCTTCACTTAGTTGTCCTTCAACTCTTCTCTGGTTCTGAATTTTTGCTACTATTTTCTTCTTTATGGTTTATTTCTTTAAGTATTTTCTCTAGGGTTGGCTTTGTGTTCATGAATTTTTTGAAATTCTGCTTATCTTGAAACACTTTGTTTTTCCATCAATTTTGAATAATAACTTTCCTGGATACTGCAATTCTTGTTGGAAGTTGTTTTCTTCCAGGGTCTGGATCACATCATACCAGTCTTTCCTGGCATTCATGACTTGGGTTGTATAATCTGGTTTGATTTTTTTACTGTTTTGTCCCGGTGTGTTACCTGTTTTTTTTTTTTTTTTTTTTCCTCACTGCTTTTAAGATTCTTTCCTTGGCCTCTATGCTGGTCATTTTGATTATTACATAGTATGGGGAGGTCCTTCTTTGATCTTTTCTTGACAGTGTTCTCTGTGTCTCTGGAACATGGATGTACAAATCTCTTTTCATGTTTGGAAAATTCCTTGAAATTATTTCTCTGAGGAGAGTACAAATACCCTTGGTCTGTGCCTTTCTCCCTTCTTCAATGCCTTTTATCCATAAGTTAGGACATTTAATATTGTCCCATAGTTGTTGAATGTTTAGGTTTTGTGTTGTGATGTCTTCCCTATGCTGTTCACTGTGGTTTTGGTTTTGAATGAACTGTCTTTTAAAAGTGATAATCTGTTTTCCATTTCATCTAATCTTCCAGAATTTCTTTCTATTGCTGTCTTCATTTCATTTATTGATTCTTTCATTTCATTCCAAGCTTCTCTCTAGTACTTTCTTAATGTCCCCATTTCCTCTTTCATTTCCTGTACATTTATTGTTAGGCCTTTCATTATACTGAAAATCAGGATTCAGAATTCTCCTTCTTGTTTTTCTTGTAGGTCAGTTCGTGATTTCCCTTAGTTTTTCATTGTTCCTAGCTCTCCTAATTTCAGAGTTCCTGGGTTTGTTTTCCTTATGTCTTGGCATCTTCTTACTTTTTTTTTTTTTTTTTTTGGTGGTGGTACTGGGGATGGAACCCAGGGGCCTGCTACCTCCGGGCTACACTCCCAGACCTATTTTATATTTTTTATTTGAAAACAGGGTCTCTTAAGCCAGCTGAGGCTGGCTTTGAATATGCATGATCCTCCTGTCTCAGCCTCCCAAGTGCAGGGATTACAAGCATGCGCCACCACACCCGGCTTGTGTGTGACTTTTGATAATTTGTTTAATCCAACCTTAGCAGTAGGGTTTTAGAGGTGTCAGCATGTTTGTGCACTTGTAAACAGTGCTTTTTTCAATGTTGGAAGTTGTGTAAGGGGGAGAGCAGCTGGGGTGATGGGTACAAGAGACTGGTAAAGTAAAGGATGTGATTAAGTTGAATAAGAATTTAAGTATAATAAGGTAGTATATAGTTTAGAATGAAAGAAGGTAAAATAGTAGGATTCTTGTAGTTAGTATAGAGTATTTAGTTATGGAGATATAAAATAGCTTGAATATGCCAGGTGTTGTGGCACAAGCTTGTATTCCTCGTGCTTGGGAGGTGGAGACAGGAGGATCGCGCAGGTTTGAAGCCAGCTCTGCTGGCTTAAGAGACCCTGTTTCCAAATAAAAATATACACTCCTCTGGAGTGTAGCCCAGAGGTAGAAGGGCTTCCAAGAACCCCAGTACCACCAAAAATAAATAAATAAATAAATAAATAAATAAATAAATAAATAAATAAAATAGCTTGAATATAAGACAGGAATATACAGTAAAGGAAAAATGTTTTGAGAGAAGAGAGTTGATAGGCTAGAGGGAGGAATCTTGTACAAAGAATGGGAGAGGGAGCCATGCATATAGTAACAAAACATGTAACCCAAACTAACAATTATAAATCAAAGACAAAAAAACAACCAAAAAAAGGAAAAGAAAAAGAACAAAAAGAACTAACAATAATGTGAAAGATAAAAGAAACAATTCTGCTAATTTACATTTATAGGACCCAGCCTGTATTATGTCTGTATGTCTGCTCATTGTAGTAGATTTTATAGTATTCCAATGTCTCTCCTTTTCTCTGTAGCATATTGTCAGCCTTTGGACCCACTTTATGAGTGTTTGTACCTCTCTCTTGCCTCTCACCACTTTGTGCTCAGGTCTCAGGGCATCAAGTGTCACTCTAAATGTGTTCTGTGTAAGCTTAGGGTTCTGTGTTCTCCCACACTGGGCTCTGAGCTTTCTGGCTCTGGGCTCTGCACTTTCTGCCCTAGGCTCTGTTGTCTTTGGCACTGTGCTCTGCACCTTCATGCTCTGGCCTCTGCTCCCTCTGGTTCTGGGATCTGCACCTTCCATCCCTGGGCTCAAAGCTCTCTGACCCTGGCTCTGTACTCTCTGGCCGTGGTTCTGCATTCTCCACCCCAGGCTCTGTGATCTCAGGCCCTGTGCTTTGCTCTTTCAGACCATCAGCTCTTTTCTTTCTGGGTATGGTTTCTGCATTTTCCAGGCCTGTGTTCTGTGCCTTCTGACCCTGGGAATTGTGTCTCCTGGTCCTGTGCCTGTGCCTCCCTACCTGCAGTAGCAGAGGGCATGGAGTGTAATCTTGAAGCATCCCCTGTGACTCTATGCATGTGCTGTGCCCTGAGCACTGTGGCCCTTCCTATGTCTCTGGACATTCTAATTGGACTACGTCAGGGATGGGCTGCCATATCTTAGCCTTCCAGGGTTCCTGTGACTGCTCTGGGTGGTTATTTACTGAGTATAGCAATGTGGCTACTTTGCTGTCTTGCAAGTGATGTCTCTGGAGGGCACAGTATGCCACTGTGGGTGCTGACCTTTGGTGAGTTCATGGGCTTTTGATCTTTTTCTGTGTCCCTGAAGCAAGATTCTGTTCGCTTAAGATGTTGAAGGCCTGCTGCCATTTTTTGCACCTCAAGTTCTTGGATTACTTGTCAAAATTTCTTGGTGCTGTGAAACTGAGCTGGCAGTCAGGGTTTGGCTGGTAGCCTAGGATGGCATTGGCTGCCACATTAGGTCAGTCACACACTTGGGCTCTTTGTAGTGGATCTTGTGTTCAGAATATTAGATTTTCTTCTACCATATTATCCTTTTTTTGTATTTTTGTTTATAAATATCTTCTGCTTTTTTTGTCAAAGCACTGTCTTCTTGGCAGTTGAATTTTATTTGCTACAACTACTGAGATGTGATGAGTCCCACAGTCACCATTTTTTTCCTGTACACTATTTTTTAATAAATTAAATGCTTTATTTAGATTTTCTGGTATTTGTATGTGCACATTTGTGCATGTCTAGTGTTGCAACATTTTGTCATATGAACTGTTTATCAACACTACAATTATCACTATTCCTATTTGAATTCCTGTAGTTTTGTTCTAGTTCCAGTTTTCTTTGTTCCCCTAACTTTACCAATATATGATTGGCAATAAAAAATTGTGTATATTTAAACATATGACATTGTGATTGAATGTATATATCCATCGTGAAACAAACAGCATATTCATCACATCACATAGTTTTGGTACATATGTATATTGTATAATGCTTTAATAATATTTAACATCTATATTCTCAAGTATTCTTTATTAATTTATAGTGACAACTTTAAAAATATTTTCTTATATCTATTTGAAATGTACACTACATTTTCATTATCCATAGTCACCTTACTGTGCAATAGCATATTAGAACTTCTTATTCTTATTTAACTATAACCTAGTTCCATGGATCACCTTTCTCCATTTCCCCCTCTCCCTTCCCTTTTTAGCCTCTGGTAACTACTATTTTGATTTTAATTTCTATGACACCCAGTTATTTACATATTTATTTATGCTTGCATGTGTGTATGTACTTGGGATTGTACTCAGGGACATTCTATCTCTGAGGTACACTCCCACTTTATTTCTTGCTTTTGAAATAGAATATTGCTAAGTTGCACAGACTAAGTTGCTGAGACTGGCCTCATACATAAAATACTCCTGTCTTAGCCTCTAAAGTACTGAGATTACAGGCATGTGCCACATGCCCAGCTGAGATTAATTCTTTTATATTTTACATGTAAGTGAGATCATGTAGAACTTGTCTGTTTTCCTTAAATCTTGTTTTGTTGAATAATTTCTCAGTTGATAGACACTTAGGTTGTTTCCATTTCTTGGCTATTGTGAAGAGTGATGCACTGAACATGGTAATATAAGATCTAATTAGAGCCATGTTGAAACTCATTTTCCAATTTGTTGTAGTCACTTTTATTCTATCTTATGGTCTTCTTTTATGGTTAAATCATTTACTATAGCACTGTATTTTGATTGGTTGCCTATTTTTTTGGTGTGTCTGTTATAAATCTTTGCTTCATGGTTATCACAAGGCTTAAAAAATCTTTTGATTATGTTACTTTGAAATGATAACAACAGGAGACGGCAGCGCTCCCGGTCTGGGCTCGGCCTGCATAAATGCTCCGCACCCCTGGCCCGCCCTGGAGTCCGTGTCCTGCCGCCTGCGGGCCCCGCGGAGCCCTTGGCCGGGGTGCGCTGGGTGCGCATACAACTGCAGCCGCTGGCCCCGCGCACAGCCAGGAGTCCAAAACTACCTACCTGGAAGACCTTCCACCACTCCCTGAGTATGAATTAGCACCATTCAAGTTAGTAGAGGAAGTGGATGATGTTTATCTCATTCGAGCTCAAGGATTGCCTCGCACTGTGGAAGATGTGCTTAACTTTTTCTCAGACTGCAGAATCCACAATAATGAGAATGTAATACATTTCCTCTTAAATAGAGATGGGAAACGAAGGGGTGATGCCTTAATTGAAATGGAGTCAGAGCAAGATGTGCAGAAAGCCTTAGAAAAGCACCACATGTACATGGGTCAGCGGGACGTGGAAATATATGAAATTAATAATGATGTGGATGCCTTAATGAAGAGCCTATAGGTCAAGTCTTCATCTGTGGTGAATGATGGTGTGGTTCGTTTGAGAGGACTTCTGTATAGTTGCAATGAAAAACACATTGTAGACTTCTTTGCAGGCTTGAATATAGTAGACATTACTTTTGTGATGGACTGTAGAGGGGGAAGAAAAACAGGAGAAGCCTATGTGCAGTTTGAAGAACCAGAAATGGCCAACCAAGCCCTGTTGAAACACAGGGAAGAAATCGGTAACCGATATATAGAGATATTTCCAAGCAGAAGAAATGAAGTCCGAACACATGTTGGCTCTCATAAGGGAAAGAAAATGGTATCGTCTCCTCCTGATAAGTATATTAGTGAGCCAGAAGTGGTCTTTGAAGAGCATGAAGTAAATGAGGATATTCCACCCAGACAGCATTTGAAAATGAGGAGATAGAATTGCCTAAGGAGATATCAGAAAATCTTCCAGAGGCTGTTGATTTTGGAACTACACCTTCACTGCATTCTGTCTACATGCAAGGATTGCCTTTCCAAGCTAATGCCCAAGATATTATAAATTTCTTCGTTCCGCTGAAGCTTGTGAGAATCACCATGGAATACAGCTCAAGCGGAAAGGCCACTGGAGAGGCTGATGTGCACTTCCATACCCATGAGGACACCGTTGCAGCTATGCTCAAGGGTCGGTCCCATATTCAACATAGGTATATTGAGCTGTTCCTGAATTCCTGTCCAAAAGGAAAATAAGATTTCCAGGGATTCCAGATAATAAGGATGAAGCAAAAAGCATTTCATTTGCACATCTTTCTTGGACATGGGTTATAAAGTGCCAGTTTATTGGCAGCAGCTGCTAGAGAAAAGATTTTGGGTCTATTGTTTCTAAGAAAATTTATAATGGTCTGTTTAGAAAGAGAAAGATTTAATTGGGATTATGAAATAGATCAAAGATTTAAATTTTCATTTAATCTGTACAGGATCTGGTTAAGAAAATCTGGTCTTTATTTTATGTAATTAAGTAGTTTGTTTTTATAGAGAATATGTTACCCATTGTAAAGACAACATATTTTTATTCAGTGCTAGTCTTTAAAATCTTTTTCCCACTTAAAAAATAAACTGCTCAAGGTTTTGATTTTTGCCTTTGAATTGAGAACTCTGATATAAAATTTTCTGTGGAATAAAGTAATGTTTTATTATAATTTTTTTGGTGGTATTGGGGTTCCTGGAAACCCTTCTACCTCCGGGTTACACTCCCAGACCTATTTTTAAATTTTTATTTGGAAACAGGGTCTCTTAAGCCAGCGCGGCTGGCTTCGAACCTGCATGATCCTCCTGTCTCCCCCTCTCAAGCGCGGGGATTACAAGCAGGCGCCACCATGACAGGCTGTAATGTTTTATTTTAACCACTGACCAAAGCCAGGAAGGTTTCAACCTTTTAACTAGTACGGTTTGGCAAAATAGTTTTAATTTTAGCTGTATTTGATTAGAGAAGGGATAGCAATTAAAATACCACAGGTTAGTGATTGTAATGACAATTTGGCAGTTTTATGTTTTTAGAAATATTTTACCTTTCTATACCTTGTGACTAAATGCGTTTGACACTGGTGCCTGTCCATCTAAGGGAGATGTCTAGTTTTAACTTAAAAGTTGCCTGAAACCCCCTACCCCACTTCTTTTGGTTTTGAGTAAATCTTAAGGGTATTTGTTGGAATCAAAACTGAAAAGTGATATGTCAGAGTAGTCCAGGCTGGTAAGGACATTAATGGCTTCACTTGAATTTAAACCAGCTCCAGTTAGGGAAAAATATCCAAGTCTCATTCGCTTTTTCAGTGGGGTAGCACATCCCATATTTTGGAACAAGTAGGGGTGCCTTGCTTTAAATAAAAAATAGGATTTAATGTATAATTTTGTGAAGGGTTTATGAGTAAAGCTGTACTCTTGTCATATTATGGCAGGAATTTCTGCTTTAATATTAAACAGCTTTTTATTTAAATATTGGACAAATGGCTGGCTTCAAAATGTAGTCATTAATAAACTAACTTTACGTGCACCTGTGTAGGAGAATCAAAGGCCTGTATGCTTTATTTGCCTTGTTCCTGTTCTCAGGGTGACAGCTGCCACCAGGAGAATTAATTCTAGTTGTTGAAATTGAATTTCCCCAGATTTAGGAGAGGTGATATCTAGAAGAGAGATTATGTCTTCTCTCACTTAATATATAATTGTCTTTGATTACCAGCTAAGATATGAAATCATTGTACTGTAGTCAGTAAATGAAGGCTTATTTCAGGCTGAACAAAAAAGAAATGATAACAACATAATGTGATTATATAAATAAGAAAAAAGATTATAAAAGAAAGAGAAAATATACTAATAGAAGATCTATATTTGCACTTCATCACTCTTTTGAAATTTTGATGTTCCAGTTTACATCTGTCTAAATTGCCTATCTTAAAATATTAATCTAGTTGTTATTATTTTTAACTGTTTTAAAATTTTCATAATAAAGATACAATAGTTTATGCACCATGTTTATCATTTTAGAGCACTGCAAAACTGTAAAGTTATTCTTATCACTTAGTTTATATATGTGTTTCTTTTACTCATATTTTTTCTTCCAAGTTAAAGAACTTTTTTTTAGCATTTCTGGTAGAACAGATCTGGTGGAGATATGTTCTCTCAGGCTTGTTTGTCTGGGAATGTCTTTACTTCTTTTTTTATGAAGGATAGCTTTGATGGATCCGTTTTTCTTGCTTGGCAGAATTTTTCCTTCAGTTCTCTGAAAAACCTCATTCCATGTTTCTACTGGCTTGTAAATTTGGTCCTGAGAAGTCTACTATGAGGTAAACTGGAACATCTTTCTCTTACTTGTTTTCTTCCTATTAATGCCTTGAGAATCTTCCCTTTATCTTAACTTTTTTTTCTTTTTGCGGGTCTGGGGATGGAACCCAGAGGCATTTGACCTCCGAGCTACACCCCCTGCCCTATTTTTTATTATTTATTTGAAACAGGGTCTCACTGAGTTGCAGAGAGTCTCACTAAGTAGTTGAGGCTGTCTGCGAACTGTGATCCTCCAGTCTCAGCCTCCCAAATGCTGGGATTACAAGTGTGCGCCATCATGCCCGGCTTATCTTAACTTTTGAGAGCTTGACTATAATATTTCTTGGGTTAGATGAGGGAGGCTGTGTAAAAATCTAGGTCTGGGTCTCTGAGTTCTCAAGAAGGACCTGTTCTCTGATATTCTCTCAATCTATGCAGATGGCTAGTATCACAGACTGGGTTTAGTGTTAAGCACAGGTTTCCACAATATCCACCAATGCTGAGCTCAAATGTCTGGCCCACTGGGACCAGACCCAGTTCACACTCTCCACATATAGGCCCAGATTGGTCTGAGCTCTCCTTAGTTACCATAAGTGGGTGGTCTGAGATGGTTTCTGGAAGCCCTACTAGGTCTCTGAGCCCTGGGGACTGTAGGCCTTTTTGCCTGATTGGCATGGGTGGGTGCTGTATGTTAATCTGCACCTCTATTAAATCTGTCAGCCAGGGTGAACTGCAAAGTGTCAGACACTGAGTCTACCACTTGTTGCAAGATTCCCTACAGCCTTGCTGGGAAGTCTCCTGTGGAGACGGCTGGTTCACTTATGGTGTTGTTGAGTGCTGCTCTAGATCTCTGGAGGACACTGTGAGCTTGGCTGCCAGTGCTGCAAGTCATTTTCAGTGTCCATGCAAAAGGAGCCAATGGCTTACAATTCTGATGAGCTGTAGCAACTTACTTTGTTTTAAATCATTGGATCTTTTGCTGGGAGGTCTCTGGATGTGCAGTGCCAGCAGTGCTGGATACAAAATGGTGCTGCTGTGCCCCCATGGCCACAACAAGAGGCAGGCAGGGTATTTTTCTGGTCTATAATCTGCCTTCTAGCTTTATTTTTGCCATCTTTTCAATTTTTGGTGCTCTGCTCAAATTTATACTGGTTTTATTCTTTTATCAAGACAATGTTTTCATGGTGATAGAGATAGAGTGTCAGCAGGACTCATATGTGCTGCTTCCCTCTGTTGCTATCTTCCCAGAAGTCCACCAACCTTTTTTTTTAGAGGAACTACATGAATTTACTTTTTCATCAAAAGCATAGAAGTGTTCTATTTTCTCTCTACTCTTGCAAACAATAGCTTTGGTATCAGGACAATGTTGGTCCTTCAATATGGGTTGAAAAGTTTTTTTTTTCCCTCTTAAATATATTTGAAGAATTTGAGAGGGAATGTATTTTTTGAAATCTGATAGAATTTGTCAGTGAAACCATCTGATCCTATGCTTTTGCTTGTTTGGAGATATTTCTATTTTTTTTTACTTTTACTGGTGCATTTAGGTGTCCAAAATTATTGTTATGTCATATTCACTCTTGAATAATAAGTTTAATGGGTATCAAATTTTAGGTGGATAATAATTTTTGTCATCTCTTTGATAAAATGCCATTGAATTCTGTCATGAACTGTGGTTGGTGGGATATCTAGTTAGATAATTAATTTTTCCTTCATAATTATATTGTGTTTTCTCCAAAGGAAAATTCTCAGCCATATATCTTCAATTATTGATTTTTCCTCAGCAGTCTTTTATCTCCTCTGAAATTCCTATGTTAAGATCTCCAATGGAGCCTCCATGGTATTGGTAGTAGTTCTGCTATTTCTTTTGTTCTCAAATTTTATTAATTAATTTTTATTGGTGTATTGTAGTCATACATCTTAATGGGGTACAAGATGGTAGAGGCATACATGTACACATCACTCATTTAGCCCTTCCTCAATTTCTTCCCCATTTTCACCTCCCTCCTTTCTTCTCATAATTGGCTTAGTGATTGACTTTGGTATGTTTGTAAATGTACATTAGGAAGTTTCCCTCTACCCCTTTCTTATCCCACTTAGTTAGGTCACCTTATTTACTCATCTGTGGTTTATCCTTTTTTGTTTACAGTTCCCCTTATGACCCATTTTCTCCTAGATGTTTGTGATTTTCCTCCTTCTCTTCTTTTTTATTTCTTTTTGAGACTAAATAGCACTATAGAAAGCTGGGGTATAATTTATATATAGCAAAATCAATAATTTTTAGCATGGGCTTGAGTTTATCAAGCACAAATACCAGCACAATAAAATATAGAACTATTTTATCACCCCTAATTTTTTATTGCCTAGCCCCCACCTCTGGAAACAGGTTGATCTGTTTTTTTTGCTCATATTTTTGCCTGATTGTTTTTAATCAGATAGTAGACAGTCTTTTAAAAAAATTTATTGGTGCATTGCAGTCATACATCATAATGGAGTACAAGATGGTCGAGGCATATATGCACACATCACCCAATTAACAATTAACCAATTCCTGCCCCATTCACTCACCCTCCCTCCTTCTCATGTTTGGCTTAATGATTGACTTTGATATGTTTGTTAACATACATTATGACCATTAGAAAATTTCCCTCTTCCACCCTTCTATCCTCTCAGGTCACCTTATTTGCTCATCTATAGTATATCCCTCTTCATCTAGAATTTCTCCTATGACCTATGAAAATGGAGTTTCTCCATTTTCTCCCGAGCTTTTGCAGGTTAGGGAGAGCATCCGATTTGTTATTTTTTGTGACTGACTAATCTCACTTAGCATAATGTTCTAATTGTGCTTTTCTTTATGGCTGAGTAAAATCCATTGTGTACATATCCCATAGTTTTGTAATCCATTCATCTAATCTTCTAGAATTTCTTTCTATTGCTTTCTTCATTTCATTTATTGACTCATTTCATTCCAGACCTCTTTCTGATTCTTTCCTAGTGTCTCCATTTCCTCGTTCATTTCTTGTACACTCACTTTGAGGCCTTTCATTACATTGAAGATCAGGATTCAGAATTTTCTTTCTTGCATTTCTTGTAGGTCATTATTCATGATTTACATTATTTCTCCACTGTTCCTAGTTTGCATATGTTCAGGATTCTCAGGCTTGTTATTCTTATGTTTTGGCATCTTGTCTTTTGTGGATATTATATTTGATCCAATCTTAGTAGGAATTTAGAGTTGTCAGAGGTAAGTATAAGAGTCTTTGTTCTCAACAGCTAATTCTGGGCTGATCTCATGTCTCCCCATTCACCATGATTGGGAGGTCTGTAGTGATCCCAGAAATTCTACTAGTTGGGTCTAGTGTTAAGCCTAGGTCTCCCCCCACACTTTCCACTGATCAGAGCCTGAGTCTGTCTGAGCCTCTGCTATGTCCAACAGCATACTTTACTCTCACATTTTCAAGTTGTAACACAAGGTCTCAGATCCAGGGAGTTTATCAGGACTGCAGGAGACTCTGGAGGTGCCGGGCTGGGTGATTTCCCACCAAAGTGCAACTTCACTAATGGCGTTATTGAGAGCTGCTCTGGATCTCTGGAGAGTGTGATATTCTCAGCCGCCATTACTCCTTCACTGGGTTGAACCACAAAATCTCAGACCCAGGGAGTTTATTGCAGCTGTGTGAGTCCCTGGGGGTGCAGCGATGGGAGTTCTCCTGTGGGGACCAATTTCACTTACGATTTCAGTGTGCACTGGTCTGTATCTCTGGTGAGCATGGTGAGCTCAGACACTGCTGGTAAGATGGCACTGCCACAGCACTCTCAGCCATGAGGGTTGTGGATTTCTTTTCTGGTGTTGAGCTCTGCTCTGGATTCCTGGAGGGCTTGGTGAGCTCAGTCACTGGAAGTTGTAGTTGGTATTTGTGCAGTAACAACTGATGACTTACAATCATGGATCTGCAGCTGGTCACTTCAGGTCCTTTTTTCTTTTTCATCTCTGGAGTCCAGAGCTGTGAGGTAAGATGGAGCTGGTAATGTGTCCGCTGCCACAAGGTGGGCACTTATTTTTTTCTGTTCTCTGGTCAGTCTTCTTATCTTTTTAATTCTCTGTCCCTTGCATTAATCATTTTTATTCCTCTACTTATAGAATTTTCTGACTTTGTAGAATGCTGTTTTAGAGACTATGGAAGATGGGTGTTAGCAGGACTTATAAGTGCTGCTTCTCTCAGTCACCCTTTTCCTGGAAGTCCTTTGATTTATCTTAAATTGACACTTGTTCAGGGTGAGAAAATGGGGTTTATTTCCATTTTTCTCCATATAGTTAACCAGTTTGGCCAACACCATTTGTTGAACAGGCTATTGTTTTACAGTGTAGGTTTTTGGTCTCTTTGTCAAAAATCAATTGGCTGTAAGTGTGCAGATTTGTTTCTGAGTCTTCTATTATGCTCCATTGGTATATGCATCTATTTTTGTGCCAGTGCCATGCTGTTTTTATTGTAATGGCTTTGTAGTATAGTTTAAAGTCAGGTATTGTGATTCCTCCTACATGGTTTTTGTTGCTGAGAACTACTTTGGCTATTCTGGGTTTTTTGTTTTCTACAAATGAATTTCTTTCTTTTTTCTTTTTTTATTGGTGCATTATATTCATACAACTTATTGGGGTAAAAAACTTGTGTGTACAAACATGTACTCATTGCTGATTTAACCCCTACCCAATTCCCACCCCATTCCCTCCCCGTCCCTCCCTCCCTTGCTTGGCTTAGTGATTGACTTTGATATGTTTAAGTACATTGTGTGTTTTAGAGATTTTCCTCTTCCCCCCTCCTTTCTCCTCCTTTAGGTTGTTTTGTTTGCTCCTCTATAGGATTTCCTCTTTCAAGAGTTCCTCCTATGACCCATTTCTCCCTAACTCTCACATATTAGGGGAAGCATCTGATTTCTTATTTTTTGTGACTGACTAATCTCACTTAGCATAATGTGCATCCATTTCCTTGAAAATGATGTAATTGAGTTTTTTTTGATGACTGAGTAAAATTCCATTGTGTACATATCCCACAGTTTTGTAATCCATTCATCTGTTGATGGACATCTTAGCTGGTTCCATAGTTTGGCTATGGTGAATTGTGCAGCTATGAACATAGATACACATGCATTAATTTGGTAGTTTGGTTTCTTTCCTTTTGGGTAGATACCCAACAGTGGTATTGCTGGATCAAATGGTAGGTTTGTTCCCATTCTTCTGAGGATTCTCCATACTGTTTTCCAAAGTGGTTGCACTAATTTTCAATCCCACCAACAATGTTTTAGAGTTCCCACTTCTCCACATCCTCCCCAGCATCTGTTGTTTGTGTTTTGAATGATTGCCATTCTAGTTGGAGTTAGGTGACATCTCAGGGTAGTTTTGATTTGCATCTCTCTGATTGCCAGTGATGTTGAGCATTTTTTCATGCATTTATTGGCCATTTGAATTTCTTCTTTTGTGAAGTGTCTATTTAGTTCATTTGCCCATTTTGTTATTGGATGCTTTGTTTTCTTAATGTTGAGTTTCTTGAGTTCTCTGTATATTCTAGATATTAGTCCTCTATTGGAGGGGTAGGTGGCAAAAATCTTCCCCCATTCTGTTGGCTCTCAATTGAGGTTCTTGATAGTTTCTTTTGCTGAACAGAAGCTCTTCAGTTTCATGCAATCCCATGTATTAATTCTCCTTTTAATTTGTTGTGCCTTTGTGGTCTTGTTGAGGAAATGTTTGTCTGTGCCTATGTGTTGTAGTGTTGGACCTATGCCCTCTTCAAGGAGCTTCAAGGTCTCTGGTTTAATTTCCAAGTCTTTGATCCATCATGAGTTGACATTTGTACAGGGTGAAAAAGTGGGATTAATATCCAATTTTCTGCATATGGTTAACCAGTTTTGCCAACACCATTTGTTGAACAGGCTATCTTTGTTCCAGTGTATGTTTTTGGCCCCTTTGTCAAAAATCAATTGGCTGAAAGTGTGTGGACTTGTTTCTGGGTCTTCTATTCTGCTCCATTGGTCTATGTATCTGTTCTTTTGCCAGTACCATGCTGTTTTTATTACAATGGCTTTGTACTATAGTTTAAAGCCAGGTATTGTGATTCCTCCTGCGTGGTTTTTGTTGCTGAGAACTACCTTGGCTATTCTGGGCTTTTTGTTATTCCAGATAAATTTAAGGACTGATTTTTTCTATGTCTGTGAGGAATGATCTTGGTACTTTAATGGGCATTGCATTAAATCTGTAGATCACTTTTGGGAGGATGGCCATTTTAATGATATTTATTCTGCCAATCCATGAACATGGAAGATCTTTCCATCTTCTAAGATCTTCTTCAATTTCTTTTTTCAGTGTTTTAGAATTTTCTTTGTAGAGATCTTTTACCTCCTTGGTCAAGTTTATTCCTAGGTGTTTTATTTTTTTGTTGGAGATCCTGAATGGAAGTGTTTAGTGAATTTCTTTTTCAGTGGATTTATGGTTGGTGTACAGGAAAGCTTCTGATTTTTTAAGATTGGTTTTTTATATAGATACTTTGCTGAATTTGCTGATCAGTTTATAAGCCTTTTGGTTGAGTTTGTTGGGTTTTCTAAATATAGTATCATGTCATCTGCAAATAGTGAAAGCTTAAGTTCTTCTTTTCCTATTTGTACTCCTTTGATTTCCTTTTCTTGCCTTATTGCTCTGGCTAGAGTCTCTAGTACTATATTGAAGAGAAGTGGTGATAGTAGATATTCTTGTCTCGTTCCAGTTTTTAGGGGGAATTCTTTAAGTTTTTCCCCATTTAATATGATGTTGGCAGCGGGCTTCTTGTAGATTGCCTTAATAATGTTGAGATATGTTCTTTATATTCCAATTCTCTGCAGTGTTTTTATCTTAAATGGATGTTGAATTTTATCAAATGCTTTTTCAGCATCTATTGAGATGATCATGTGGTTTTTGTCTTTGATTCTGTATATATGATGAATTACATGGATTGATTTTTGTATATTGAACCAGTCTTGCATCCCTGGGATGAACCCTACCTGGTCATGGTGAATGATTTTCTTGATGTGGTTTTGAATGCATGTTGCTAGTATTTTGTTTAATAGTTTTGCATCCAAGTTCATCAGAGATATAGGCCTGTAGTTTTCCTTCCTTGAACTGTCTTTATTTGGTTTGGGTATTAGTGTGATGTTGGCTTCATAGAATGTATTTGGGAGAGTCCTGGTTTTTTCTCTTTCCCGAAATAGTTTAAGTAGTATTGGGATTAGTTCTTCTATAAAGGTTTTATAGAATTCACTTGGGAAACCATCTGGTCCTGGGCTTTTCTTTGATGGTAAGCTCTTTATTGCTGTTTCAATCTCTTTGATTGTTATTGGTTGGTTTAAGTGTTCTATATCTTCTTGACTCAATTTAGGAAGGCTGTATTTATCTAGGAAGTTGTTGATTTCCTCCAGATTTTCCATTTTGTTGGAGTATAGTTTTTCAAAGTAGTTTCTGATAATCCTCTGGATTTCTACGCTGTTAGTAGTAATGTCTCCTTTTTCATCCCTTATCTTCATAATTTGGGTTGATTCTCTCTTTGTTTTAGTTAGGTTGGCTAGTGGTTTGTCTATCTGGTTAATTTTTTCAAGAAACCAGCTTTTGGTTTTGTTGATTTTCTGTACTGTTTTTTTATTCTCTATTTCATTAATTTCTGCTCTAATTTTAATAATTTCCTGTCTTCCGCTGGCTTTGGGGTTCAATTGTTCCTGCTTTTCAAGGGCTTTGAGGTGTGTTGTAAGGCTTGTTATTTCACGATTTTCTGTTTTTCTTTCTTTCTTTCTTTTTTTGGTGGTACTGGGGTTCCTGGAAGCCCTTCTATCTCCGGGCTACACTCCCAGACCTATTTTTACATTTTTATTTGGAAACAGGGTCTCCTAAGCCAGCGCGCGCGGTTAGCTTCGAACCTGCGCGATCCTCCTGTCTATGCCTCCCAAGCGCGGGGATTACAAGTGTGCGCCACCACGCCCGGCGAGATTTTCTGTTTTTCTTATGTGAGCACTCAGTGCTATAAATTTTCCTCTTAATACTGCCTTCAAAGTGTTCCAGAGGTTTTGATATGTTGTTTCTTTATTTTCATTTGTTTCTAGAAATTTCTGGATTTCACCTCTTACATCTTCTACGACCCATTCTTCATTCAGAAGTGTGGTGTTCAGTCTCCACATGTTTATGGTCTTTCTCTGGGTCTTCTTATAGTTGATTTCTAGTTTCATTCCATTATGGTCTGAAATGACACAGGGAAGTATGTAACATTTTTTAAATTTGCTAGTGCTCATTTTGTGTCCCAGGATGTGATCTATTTTGGAGAAGGTTCCGTGAGCAGCTGAGAAAAATGTAAACTCTGCTGTAGTTGGGTGAAATATTCTATATGTGTCCAACAGGTCCATTTGGTTAATGGTGTTCTTTAGTTCTGAGACATCTTTACTGACCCTTTGTCTGGAAGATCGGTCTAGTGTTGTGAGAGATGTGTTGAAGTCTCCCAGTATTATTGTGTTGGGATTTATGTGTGACTTCATGTCACAAAGAGTTTGATTTATGAAAGTAGCTGCCCCTATGTTTGGGGCATAGATGTTGATTATTGTTATTTCTCTTGCTGGACTATTCCTTTTACCAGTAAAATGTGACCTTCTTTGTCTCTTCTAATAAGTTTGGGTTTGAAGTCTAACTTGTCTGATATCACAGTTGCTACTCCTGCTTGTCTTTGAGTACCATTAGCATGGATTACCTTGCTCCAGCCCTTTACCTTGAGTTTGTTCCTATCTTTACTTGTAAGGTGTGTTTCTTGTAAGCAGCAGATGGATGGATTCTGGCTTTTAATCCATTTTGCCACTTTATGTCTTTTTATTGGGGAGTTGAAACCGTTTACATTCAGTGTGATTATAGAGAGATAATTTTTAATTCCCAACATGTTAAGATCTTATTTCTGTTTGAGATACTGTTTATTCTTCTTTGCTTAGTTGTCTGCTGGATAGGTATTCTTGTTTCTTTGGTTCTGGCGTGTATTACCCATTTCCTCTTTGCAGTTAATCTCCTTGAGTATTTTCTCTAGAGCTGGTTTTGAAGACATAAATTCCTTCAGTTGCTGTTTGTCATGGAAGCTACTTATTTCCCCATCTAATTTGATGGATAGTTTTGCTGGGTAGGAAATTTTTGGCTAGAAGTTGTTTTCTTTCAGAGTTTGGAATATGTTACTCCAAGATTTCTGGCTTTCATGACTTGGTTTGGGAAGTCTGGAGTGATTCTAATTGGTTTGCCTCTGAATGTCTCTAATTGGTTTGCCTCTGTCACTTGGCCCTTTGTTTTTGTTGCCTTTAAGATTCTCTGCTTGGCTTCCACATTGGTCGTTTTGACAATTATGTGGCATGGGGATCCTCTTCTCTGATCCTGTCTAAAGGGAGTTCTATAAGTTTCCTGGACCTGGGTATTGACCTCTTGCCCTATGTTTGGGAAATTTTCTGCTATTAATTCCTTGAAGAGATTGTTGTTCCCTTTGGTTTCACCTTCTTTCCCCTCCTCTATTTCAATTATTCTTAGGTTAGCTCTCTTGAAATGAGCCCATATTTCTTCAATGTCATATTTCTGCTGTCGGTTTTTTTTTTTCTAAATTAGAAATTATGCGTTCATTTTTGGAATGATCATCTTCAAGAAACAAGATTCTATTCTCCATGTGGTCTAATCTGTTGTTTATACTTTGAATTGAGGCCTTTATTTCAATGATTGCATCCTTTATCTCTTTTTGACTCTCTCTGACTTCTTTTTGAAAGTCCTCTATTATTTCTAAAGTTATTTTCCTCATTTGATCTTCTAGAGATCTTTGGATTTCTGTGTTCTCAGATTCTGATGTTGTGGGGTTGTGCACATTCACTACTCCATTGTTATTTCTCTTTCCCATGCTTTTGGAAGTTTGTGCCTTCTCTGGGTTCTTCCCTGGGTCACTACGAGTTCACTTAAGATGCTCTGGATCTCGAGTCTGTGATATCTCAGTCACCACTACTCCTTTACTGGGTTGTATCACAAAGTCTAAGACCCTGGGAGTCAATCGAGGCTGCTTAGATCATGGGGGGTGCCAAGTTTGGCGTTCTCTAGCAGGGAGTTGTGACTATGGTATGATATCTCTGCCACCGCCACTCCCCCACTGGGTTGCAGTGCTAAAATCTCCAACCCAGGGAGACTATCTGCACAAGTCCCTTGGAGTGCAGTACTGGGATTTCTCCCCTAGGGCCCGCAATTTGACTCACAGTTGTTGAGTGCACTGATGGAACTGTAGTGAACTCGATGGATTCGCTGCTGCCACCACTGGCAATATGGCACCACTGCCACGCCCTCAGCCTTGATGTGGTGTATTTCTTTACTGGTTTTGAGCTCCGCTTTGTGTCCCTGCCAGGTGTGCTGTGCCCGGCCTTTGGGAGCTTTAGATGTTCCCTGCACTGACAAAACTGCTGACTGCCACCTGGCTGTTCAACACCTGCTCACCTCAGCTCGCTGTCCACCCCTCCTTTCTGGAGCCTGGTGACGGGTTGAGTGTGTTGGTCTTCAGCCATCCGGTGAACTCGCCACTGCGGCTGGCAGTAAGGTGCTGCTGTTGCGTCCTCAGCCGTGAGGTTGGCGTAGTTCTTCTCTGGTTTTGAGCTCCACTGAGTCCCTGTGGGGTGTGCTGATCCCAGCCCTTGGGAGCTTTAGACGCTCCTTGCACCGAAGAAACTACTGACTGCCGCCCGGCTGTTCAGCAGCGGCTCACCTCGGCTCGCTGTCCACCCCTCCTCTCTGGAACCTGGTGGCTGGTTGAGTGCGTTGTTCTAGGGCCGACTGGTGAACTCACCGCTGTCTCCGGCAGTAAGGTGCTGCTGCTGCATCCTAGGCCCTGAGGTTGTGTACCTCCTCTCTGGATTTGAGCTCCGTTCTGAGTTTCCCTCCTCTCTGGAGCCTGGTGCTGCTGGGGAAGATGTAGGCCACACCGCTCCTAGATGTGGCTCCGGCTGCTTCACGCCGTGGCTCTGGCCACTCCGGCTGCTCCGTGCTGCATCTCCGCCCACTCCAGCCCCTTCGCGCCGCGGCTCTCGATGCTCTGCGCCATGGCGGGCGCGGCACTTCGGTCTGTTTTCTTTCTGGTGTCTTGTTTTTCCAACCCTTTTTTCTGTCCCTTGTATTTACAGTTTTTATTTCTTTGCTGGTGGTGTTTTCTGGCTCTGAAAGGTGCTGGGTTTTTGGTAATAGAGTTTGATCATTAGTGGGACTTTAAGTGCCGCTTTCCTCCATCGCCATCTTCCCGGAAGTCCTACAAATGAATTTAAAGACTGCTTTTTCTATGTATGTGAGGAATGATCTTGCTAGTTTAATGGGTACTGTATTGAATCTGTAGATCGCTTTTGGAAGTATGGCCATTTTGATGATATTTATTCTGCCTATCTATGAACATGGAAGATCCATTTATATTGTAAGTTCTTCTTTGATTTTCTTTTTCCATGTTTTATAATTTTCTTCATAGAGATTAAGTTTATTTCCAACTATTTAATTGTTTTGTGAGAAATCCTGAGTAGAAGTATTTTCTGAATTTCTTTGTCAGTGGATTTATGGTTGGTGTACAGAAAAGCTTCTGATTTTTTAAGATTGATTTTGTATCCAGAGACTTTACTGAATTTGTTGGTAAGTTCTTTAAGACTTTTGGTTGATTTTGTGAATCTTTTAAGTATAGTATCATGGCATCTGCAAATAGTTAAAGTTTGAGTTCTTCTTTTCCTATTTGTACTCCTTTGATTTTTTTTCTTGTTTTATTGCTTTGGTGAAAGTCTCAAGTACTACATTGAAGATATGGTAATGAACATCCTTGTCTTATTCTTGTTTTTAGGATACATTTTTGCAGTTTTTTTCCTATTTAATATGATGTTAACTGTGAACCTTTGTAGATTGCCTTTATGATGTTGAGGAATATTCCTTATATTATGATTCTCTGCAGTGCTTCTAGCATAAATGAATGTTGTACTTTATCAAATGCTTTTTCAGCATATATTGAAATGATCATGTGATTTTTGTCTTTGGTTCTCTTTCTATCATGAAATACATGGATTGATTTTCATATTTTGAACCAGCTTTGCATCTCTGGGATGAACCCTATCTGGTCACAGTGTATAATTTTCTTAATGTGGTTTTGAATGCATGTTGCTAGTATTTGTTTAGCAGTTTTGCATCAAAGTTCATTTTCACTATTTATGTTATGTGATGAAACTTTTCTTTGATTTTTTTTCTAAAGAGGGTTTTATAACTTTCCTATATATGTGTGTTGACTTCTTGCTTTGTGTTTGAAAATATTTTTGATATTACTTCTTTGAATAGATTGTTGATCCCTTTGGTTTCACCTTCTTTTCCCTCCTCTATGCCCATTATTTTTAGGTTAGCTCTTTTAAAATGGGCCCATATTTCTTCAGTGTCCAATTCATGCTGTCAAATTGTTTTATCTAAGTTATATACTATACATTCTTTTTTGGAGTGATCATCTTTTTGGAGTGAGATTTTATTCTCCATGTCATCTAATCGATTGTTTATAGTTTGAATTGATGCCTTCACTTCAATGATTGCATTCTTTATTTCTTTCAGACTCTCTCTAAATTCTTTTTGAAAGTCCTGTATTATTTCTACAGTTACATTCCTGATTTGACCTTCTGGATATCTCTGCAATTCTGTGTTGTCAGGTTCTGTTATTGTGGTGTTTTGGGAGCTCATTGCTTCCTTGTTATTGCTCTTTTTCATGATTTTAGAAGTTTGTATCTGTTGCTTTTTTATAGACTTCTCTCAGTTTCTAGTTGTCAGCTGCTATATCCAAGGGCAAGTCATATTGTATTCAACAGTGAAGGTTGAGTGAGGAGAGAAGTAAAATCATAGATAGAAGAATAGGGTAAAGCCTCAGATAGGATCAAATAGAATGAGAGTATGAGTTTTGTATGGTAGTATATACTAGGGATTATGAAAATGTAGTAGTATTCTAGTAACCAATGTAGAGTTTCTGCTATAGTGATATGAAGTGGATTTAATACAAGATAGGAAAGAGAGAGAAAAAAAGAAAAAGGATAGAAAAGGGATAGAAGACAGTAGGTATGTACAAGAGAAGAAGCTTGGGAGAGGGTTTGGGAAGAGGGCAAAAAAACAAACATACATACTCACACACACAACCCCCCCCAAAAAAAAATAACAACCCCAACAACAAATTAATGCAACTACACAAATAAATGACTATTCAGCAGACAGGGCCTCTGCAGTCTCTCTCTCTCTGCAGATACCAAGTGTCACCAGCACCTTCCTGCTGTAGACCTGGTTCTCTGAGTATTTCTTAGTCTATGCAGATGGTCAGTATTGATGGAGTTGGATCTATTTTTAAGCACAGGTCACTCTCCACGCTTTCCACAGATTTGGAGTCTTGGTATCTCCCTGCCTCTATGGTGGTGTATGCCTCTGAGACCAAACTCAATGTTAGAGTCTCTGTTCTTCACAGGTAAGGCTGGTCTGGTCTGACTTCTCCTCGTTCTCCATGATTGGGTGGTCTGTGATGATTCTGGAGAGCCTACTATTTGGGTCTAGTGTTAAGCGTAAGTTTCTACCTACACTTTCCATTGATCAGAGCCTGAGTTTGTCTGAACCTCTGCTATGTCCAACAGCAGACCGCACCACCACCTTCTCTAGGTTATACCACAAAGTTAGAGACCAGGGAGTTTATTGTGGCTGTGCTAGTCCTTGGGGGTGCTATGCTGGGCATTCTCCCATCAGAACTGTGGCTTCACTTATGGGGTTATTGATCACAGCTCTGGATCTCTGCAGGGTATGATATGCTCATCTGCCTCTGCTGCAAATTGTAGACGGAGCCCCCTCCTTCACTGGTTTGAACTGCAATGTCTCAGAACCAGGGAGTTTATCATGACTGCACAAGTTCCTGCAGGCACCGTGAAGGGTATTCTTCAGAGACCACAGCTTCACTTAGGGTTTTGGTGTGTGCCAATCTGGATTTCTGGAGAGTGCGGTGGGTTGCCTGCCACTGTTGTGAGTTGTAGCTGCTGTTTACACAAGAGGAACTGATGAGTTAAAATTCTGATGATCTGCAGCTGCTTACTTCAGGTCCTTGGATATTTTCCTGATCATCCCTGGATTCCAGTGCAGTGAAGCAAGTTGGTGCTGCTGTGGTGCCTTTGGCCTAGAGGCAGGCAGTTTTTCTTTTTTCTTTTTTCTTTTTTTTTTTTTTTTCTGGTGTTAAGCTCCACTCTGGCTCCCTGGAGGGCATGGCAAGCTCGTATGCCAATGCTGGAAGTTGTAGCCAGTGTTTGAACAGGAAGAACTAATGGCTTACAACCCTGATGGTCTGTAGCTGCTCAATTCTGGTCCTTAGTTGTTTTTCATTTCATTTCTGGTGTTGGGTGTTCTGAGGTAAGATAGCACTGCTGTGTCACCTGCCACCACAAGGTGGGCAGGTTTCTTTTCTGTTCTTTGATTGGTCTTCTAATCTTCTTTTCACTATTCCTTGTATGTATTGTTTTTATTTCACTACTGATAGTATTTTCTGGCTTTGTAGAATGCTATTTTTGAGGCAACAGAGATCAGGTATTAGCAGGACTAGTATGTGCTGCTTCCTTCAGTCGCCAGCTTCCTGAAACTCCAGACCTTGACTTCTGAAAAGCTCATACATGTGATTGTTTTACATACCCTAGAATCATAAGACTTAGTGTCTATTTCTCCTTTATATTTTCAAGTTTATCTTTAAGAAAAAACTATCATTAAGATGTTTCTTTCTTTTTTTATAATTTTAGTTAATACTTTGTGCTATTTTTCATAATTTCTCTGTAGGATAGGAGGGAAAATACTCTGTCAGTCCAGTTTGTTTGATTATCAATATGTTTTTTAAAAACAACATATGATAATTTATTCATCAATAGACAAAATTTAGGCAGGAACCTGAAAGCAAGAACTAGACATTTAATTTTTTAAAAATAATTAATTTATTTTTATTGGTGCAATGTATTCATACATCATAATGATATAAAGAAAATACTTTTGTAGACATACATGCACACATTGCCCAGTTAGCCCCTACCCGATCCCCACCCCGTTCCCTCCCCATCCCTCCTTCCCATGCTTGGCTTAGTGGTTGACATCTAGTTTTATAGCAATTTACCCAATATTAATGATGATAATCTCACAAAACAGTTTTATTTGTCTGATACCAAGCTTTTGATGACTAAAAGATAACAGTTCAATATTTCTTTTTGTTTTCTTTCTTACCAGAGAATATTTTTCTTTTTTTAAGGTGAAATTATTATACATTTATTTATTTTTCAGAAAAAATCTATCCTGATATGGAATATGGACTCTAGATACCCAAAACAATCTCGAAGAAGGACAAAGCTAGAAGATGTATATTTTCTGATTTCAAACCATATAAAGCTACAATAATTGAAACAGTATAGTACTGTTCTAAAGGCAGATACATAAAACATTGAAGTTAAATAAAAGCCTAGAGATAAATTCTTCCATATATTGTCAAGTTATTTTTGACAAGGTTTCCACAAACATTTGGTGGAGGAAATACTAATCTTTTAACTAAATATTGTTGAAAAATAATAATTACATGAAAAAGAATAAAATTAGACCCTTACCTAACACATATACAAATATTAACTCAAAATAGATAAAAGACCTAAATATAAATATTAAGACTATAAACTTTTAGGAGAAAATCTGGGTCATAAAACCTCACAATATTGAAATTGTCAGTGATCTCTTGGATATGATTTTAATGGCACAGGCAACAGAAGAGTATACAAACTCCCTAAAAAAATAAAAACATATTGTATGTCCAAAGACAATGTAAACAGAGTTAAAAGTTACTGATAGAATGGGATAAAATATTTCCAAATGCTATATCTGAAGGTATATTAATATTCCAACTAGAAATCCTAAAAATTAGCAACAATAAATGCAAACAATACAATTTACAAATAGGTAAAAGACTAACATAAATAATGAATCTCCACAGATAACCAATCTTAGTTGTCTGTTGGATGGAAAATCTTATTTCTCGGGTTCTGGTGTGTGTTACCTATTTCTTCTTTGTAGTTAATCTCTTTGAGTATTTTCTCTAGCGCTGGATTTGAAGACATATAAATCCCTTCAGTTTCTGTTTGTCATGGAAGCTTCTTATTTCTCCATCTAATTTGATAGAAAGTTTTGCTGGGTAGGAAATTTTTGGCTAGAAGTTGTTTTCTTTCAGAGTTTGGAATATGCTACTCCAAACCCTTCTGGCTCTCATGACTTGGTTTGGGAAGTCTGGAGTGATTCTAATTGGTTTGCCTCTGAATGTCACTTGGCCCTTTGTTTTTGTTGCCTTTAAGATTCTCTGCTTGGCTTCCACAGTGGTTATTTTGACAATTATGTGGCATTGGGATCCTCTTCTCTGATCCTCTCTAACAGGAGTTCTATAAGTTTCCTGGACCTGTGTATCGACCTCTTGCTCTATGTTTGGAAATTTTTCTGCTATTACTTCCTTGAAAAGATTGTTAATCTTTTTGGTTTCACCTTCTTTTCTCTCCTCTATTCCAATTATTCTTAGGTTAGCTCTCTTAAAATGGGCCCATATTTCTTCAATGTCAGATTCCTGCTGTCGGATTTTTTTTTCTAAATTAGAAACTATGCGTTCATTTTTGGAGTGATCATCTTCTAGGAGCGAGATTCTATTCTCCATGTGGTCTATTCGGTTGTTTGTACTTTGAATTGAGGCCTTTACTTCATTAATTGCATCCTTTATCTCTCTTTGGCTCTCTCTGAGTTCTTTTCGAAGCACCTCTATTATTTCTACAGTTATTTTCCTCATTTGATCTTCTAGAAATCTCTGAATTTCTGTTTTATCAGGTTCTGATGTTGTGGGGTTGTGGGCATTCATTGCTCCATTGTTATTCCTCTTTCCCATGATTTTGGAAGTTTGTGCCTTCTCTGGGTTCTTCCCTGGGTCACTACGACTTCACTTAAGGTGCTGTGGATCTTGAGTCTATGGTATCTCAGTCCCCACTACTCCTTTACTGGGTTGTATCGCAGAGTCTCAGACCCAGGGAGTCAATCAAGGCTGCTTTAGACCCTGGGGGTTGCAGGTTGGGCGTTCTCCTATGGTGTAATATCTCTGCCACCACCACTCCCCCACTGGATCAAGTCCCTGGGAGTACAGTACTGGGATTTTTTCTCTAGTGGCCGCAATTTGACTCACTGTTGAGTGCGCAGATGGAGCTGTCGTGGACTCGGTGAATTCACTGCTGCTGCCACCGGTAGCAATATGGCGCCGCTGTCACACGCTCGGCCGTGAGGCTGGCATATTTCTTTTCTGTTTTTGAACTCCACTCTGAGTCCCTGCAGGGTGCGCTGAACCCAGCCCCTGGGAGCTTTAGCTGCTCCCTGCGCCGAGAAAACTGCCGAATCCCGCCTGGCTGTTCTGCAGCGCCTCACCTTGGCTCGCTGTCCGCCACTACTCTCTGGAGCTTGGTTGGCTTTTGAGTGTGTTGGTATGGTACCATCTGGTGAACTCGCCGCTGCCACCAGCAATAAGGCGCTGCTGCCGCGTTCTCGGGCATGAGGCCAGCGTATCTCCTCTCTGTTTTCTGAACTCCCTTATGAGTTCCCTTCCTCTCTGGAGCCTGGTGCTGCAAGGCAAAATGGCGCCTGCCGCTTCACGCTGCGGCTCCGGCTGCAGCACTGCGGTCTGGTTTCTGGTGTCTCGTTTTTCCAGCCCTCTTTTTCTCTGTCCCTTAAAATTACATTTTTTGTTTCTCTGCTGATTGTGCTTTCTGGCTATGAAAGGCGCTGATTTTGTGGTAATAGAGATTGGTTGTTAGCGGGCTCGTAAGCCCTGTTTTGCTCCGTCGCCATCTTCCCGAAGTCAAGAACTAGACATTTAAAATTAAGCATATATTCTGTGCTTTGAAGTGATAGAAAGAAAAGTAAACCACTGCATTTTGCTCTTCTCCCTTGTTAGAAATTTTAATTTACGCTCTTTATTTACTTGGTAAATGTGAAATTAAGCAATTAACTTGTATGCATACCTTAATGTTTTAAAAATATTAATAGCTGGGCATGGTAGCACACACCTATAATCCAAGTACTTGGGAAGCTGAAACAGGAGGATCACAGGTTTAAAAACAGCCTCAGCAACTTAGTGAGATCCTGTTTTAAAATAAAAAATACAACATAGCATAGTTGGGGTGGAAATCACATGTATAATTACCCTGGGTTCAATCCACAATACATGAAAAAATATTAATGGTAGTGGTCTAAGCAGGTTAGTGCAAGTTATAAAATTGGTTTGACTTTATGATGAACTTAAAATGTATTAATTTTTAAAAGGATTAATTTCTCTCTCATTTAGATCCATATCAGAAAGCAGCAGCCAAAGAGATGCTAGCAAGTAAGTAAATTAAAATGTAATTTTTAAACTATACATATGTTAAAAATAAAAATGAACAAATTAATAATCAACAATTAACAGATAACTATAATTATTTGATTATCCACACTTGGTTAAATACTACACCCAAAGTAATCTATTAATATTTGTCAATATGGTAGTAAGTGTCTGTCTAAACATATCAGTCTCTTTCTTTTGGTTTAATGTACATTGGAAGTTTATTCTTGAGAACCAAATGAATAAATGATTGGTGAAATGTATAAGGAGCTAACTTATAAACAGAATGTTTTTGTGTTCTTTATCCTGGAAGTTTGTTCCTCATTTAGAGACCATGCAACTAGAATCTCAGTTGTATGTTCTCATGAGCAACTGAGTGAATGCCTTCCTAGATAATTTAGGAAGAATTTGGTGAAGAACGCTATCCTAAAGCAATAAGAATTATTTATCTTCCATAGTCATTTAGTATTACATAGTAGATTAATTATGTCACCCTTCATTCCCTGAAAGGTGGATGTCTCCTTGTAATAATGCAATGTGTTTGATTTTCTATACCCTACAAGCTGTAGGTTTTAGATCTTTCTTCAGATGTAAGATGTTTGGAAATTTATAATTGTAAACAAAATTTAGGGCGCTAATGTTATTCCTTGTAGGCTTCTCCAAGTTCAATACACACACACACACACACACACACACACACACACACACCTACACACACACAAACACATATTGTATATATATGTGTATATATGTATATATATATATATATATATATATTAGGATACACACATATATATATAGGATATACATATATACATATATGTATTAGGATAAATACATATATATACACACACATATATACACACACATACACACACACACACACACACACACACACACACACACATATTAGGATAAAGCAAGTTTCTTTATTCACCAGTGAAGGCTCAGTGAGAAAAAGCATTGGATATGAGCCCAGAGCCCAAATCATTCAAATTCTTTTTTACCATTATTAACTTAATTTTAGAAGGGAGAGATGAGGAGAAAATTTTTACCTAGTGATAGCAAGATGCAGAAGCAAAACAGTAGTTACTCTATGCATTGTTTTTGTTTTATCTAGCAGTTATATGGCTTATTTTGCATGATTATTGAGCGATGATTTTTAGTTCCTAGCATTTTGAGTTTTAGCTTGTGTTTGAGGTAGTGTTTGTTTTTTCTTGCTTATTTGTTTGTTTGATGGAAATTATTGTTTCTCTGGTTCTGGTTTTTAATAATTATTTATTCTTTGTATTATTCCCTTTGACTATTTTCTCTAGTGCTAGTTTTGGAGACATAAATTCTTTTAGCTCTTGTTTGTCATGAAAAATTTTTATTTTCCCATTGAGTTTGAAAGATAATTTTGCTGGCTAGTATATTTTTGGTTGCAAGTTTTTTCTACAGAGTTTGAAATATGCTGCTCTATGCCCTCCTGAATTTCATGATTTAGTTTGGGAATTCTGGAATGATTCTAATTGGTTTGTCTCTGAATGTCACTTGGCCCTTTGATTTTGTTGCCTTTAAGATTCTGTCCTTAGCCTCTACATTAGTCAGTTTAACTACTATGTCATGGGGTGAACCTTTTCTATGATCTTGTAATTTAGAACCTTTTTAGGAGTTATTTGTGGTTCCTTTACCTGTGAATCGACTGTTTTTTAGGTTTGGATAATTTTCTAGTATTACTTTTTTGAGAAGATTGTTGATCCCTTTGTTTTAGCTTCTATCCTCTTTTTATGCCTATCATTCCATGTTAGTTCCTTTTATTTTCTTATTATTTTTATTTTTTATATTTTTGGTGGTACTGGGGCTCTTGGAAACCCTTCTACCTCCAAGCTACACTCCCAGACACCTATTTTTTATATATTTATTTGGAAACAGGGTCTCTTAAGCCAGTAAGGCTGGCTTTGAACCTGCATGATCCTCTTGTCTCTGCCTCCCAAGCGCGGGGATTGCAAGCATGCACCACCATGCCTGGCCCATGTTAGTTCTTTTTAAATCTGCCCATTTCTTTTCAGTGTTCAACCCATGCTGTCTAATTATTTTTTTCTAAATTATATGCTATAGGTTCATTTTTGGCATGGTCATCTTCTAAGAGTGAGATTCTATTATCCATATAGTCTAGTCTACTGTTTATAGTTTGTTTTGATGCTTTCACCATTAAAGTGAATCCTTCACTTCCTTCAGAGCTTCTTTCTGATTCCTGTTTTGGGTGTTATACTCTTTGTTTATTTGTTCCTTTATTTATTTTGGGCTCTCTATAAATTATTTTTGGAAATCTTGTATCATTTCTACATATTAAAATTCTGATGTATCCTTCT
This sequence comes from Muscardinus avellanarius, assembly GCF_963383645.1. Classification (NCBI taxonomy): domain Eukaryota; kingdom Metazoa; phylum Chordata; class Mammalia; order Rodentia; family Gliridae; genus Muscardinus; species Muscardinus avellanarius. Next base: position 57,935,290 of record NC_137800.1, read on the forward strand.
GGCAATCTTTGCAATTCTGTGTTCTCAGGTTCTGTTATTGTAGGGTTTTGTGAGCTCATTGCTTCCTTGCTATTCTTCCTTCTGATTTCAGGTTTCTCTAGTTTATATCTTTGTTTGTTTTGATATATTTATCTCACTCTATAGACAGTTGGTATATACAAGATAAGTTGTGTTTTATTTAATGGTGAAGGTTGAGTAAGGAAGGAGGTGGTAAAGTAGTAAATACAAGTTTACTACTTCAGTAAATGAATTACTAAATGCAAGAATAGGGTAAAGTAGAAAATAGGATTAAGTGGAATGGGAGTTTGAGTGTAGTAAGGTAATATATAGTAGGGATTAGAGATAGTGAATTTATAGAAAGATTCTACTAACCAGTGTAGAGTATTTAGGTATATTGATATGATGTAGATTTAGTATAAGACAAAAAAAAAGAAAATAAAAAAAGAAAACAAATTGAGAGAAGAGAGTAAATATAAATAAGGGAAGAACATTTCAAAAGATCAAAAGAGATGGGGAATAGAGCTAACAAGTACACACACACACACACACACACACACACACACACACACACACACCAAACCAAAACAACAACAACAACAACAAAACAACCATAAAAATGTATCAGAACAGAGAAAACTTGACCTCTGTAGTCCTCCTGTGTCTTCATGGATTCTTTCAGCCATTTAAGGTTCACTTTGTATATTAGGTTTTGAGCATGTTCCAAGCACTCTCATTTGCTTTGTAAACTATAGCAATGATTCCAGTTTATAGACATACTTTTTGGTTTCCTTCAATGATTGGGGCCCTGGTCTGGTTTCTCTTTGTATGCTGTGGTGCCCAGTGGCACTGGTGCCTCTCCCACTGCAAGCCTGGGTCTCTGAACTTTCCATATCCCTTAGTCTCTTTCTGTCTTTGCAAGTAGCCATTATCACTGGGGCCAGATCTAGTATAAGTGTGGATATCCACACTTTTCACATACTCTGAACCTGCATCTCTCCTTTTCTATGTAGGTGGATAGTACTGCTGGGACCAGACCCAATGTTTATGTAGGGGTCTTCTTTCTTTACAGATAGGGCTTGGTTGGTCTGACATCTCCCTGGTCACCAAGATTATATGGTCTGTGGTTATCCCTGGAGACCTCTTTTCATGATTGGCCCTGGGGACTCTGTGATAATTTGTGCCTCTACTGTGACTGACAGCAGACTTTACCTCTACTTTTATGAGAGTGAAGCACAAAGACTCATACCTTGTAAATCTATAGCTTGCTGCAGGAGTCCCTATGGCAGTGCTGGGTGGTCTTTCACAGGGTTAGCTAGTTTACTTATGGTGTTGTTGAGCACTGCTGAGGATCTCTGTAGGACAAGGTATGCTTAGCTGCTGCTGCTGCTGCTGCTGCTGCTGCAGATTATAGCTAGGAGTCCTAACAGTAGGATATTTGTGGAGTGTGGGGCAAGGAGCCAGCTGCTTATAATTCTGATGACCTGGAGCCACTTACTTTACATCAATCATTGGCTTTTTTCTGGGGATCTGGAGGCTATAATTCCAGTAGTCTCAGTGTGGTTAGCCAAGATAGTGCCATCACGGCCCCCACAGCCCCCATGGCATAGCCTTTCCCAAGAAGGAGGCAGGCGGGGTATTTTTCTGTCCCCTGGTCTATGATATGGCTTTGTTTTCATTGCCTTGCAATTTTTTGTTGCTTTGTTCAATTTTTTTTCTGTTTTTTTTTCTCTTGTCAAGACACTGTTTTCAGGGTGATAGAGTGTCAGCATGACAGATGTGCTGCTTTCTTCAGGTGTGCTGCTCTATCTTTCTGGAAATTTCACCCATTCTTTTAAAAGCTATCATTTTCTTGCCTTATTCTTGCCTTCACCTCTGTGGAGATAATAAATAGATACTTCAAAAAATGCATAATTCAAAGTTTTGTATTATCTGTTGTTCTTGATTTATGATTTTAAAATTCTTTTTTGTGCTTTGGTTGTGTATATTGGATAGTAGTTTATAATTTTAGATTTGAAATCTCATCTTCAGGGGCACTGGTTATTTTTATGGAAATTCTGTGTGTCCTGAGTTGCAGAGACTAACATTAGGAGGGGAATGCTGTTTTAAGCTTGGTTTCATCTTGGGCATGAATAATATAATATTTTCTATGCTTACTAGTTCAAATTTGTGGGTTGTAAAACAGGAATTGAAGACTTGCTCTATTACATGGTAAAGGCCAAAAGTGCCTGTGTCTCTAGCTGATGCTTTTCATTCAAAGTGCAGAAATAATTTGCCCATTTTCAAGTCCAGTGACCATAGCTTAGTTATCTCCATTCAAATTTACCAAACTTAGACAAACAGCTTTGCTTTCTAACACCTGTGCATAAAAAGACATTGTCCCCAATTCCTTCCAAGCTAGTTTATCAAAGCCATATCATTTAGACAATAAGAAATTCAACTTTAGCTCCTAGTTTTATGCTAAGCTCCTATTTTAAATGTTTTACTGATGGAAGATAAGACTTTGTGGCTGCCAATTTCAGTTATACTCTAGATTTTTGTGTTTTTCTAAACTTTTATGCATGTGTAGAAGAGAATCAGAAGGTTTTACTCTCAGTTCAGTATGCCAGAATGCCCTCTGTAAACATAAATTATAACTTACAAAATATAGCCATTTCATGGCAACAAGCAAAAAGCTAACTTAGTGTCTGAAGAACCAAGTTGGTAATTTAGAGTCAAATTTATTCTGTGCTTAGAAGTCATAAGGAAAGCTTAGTCTGCTAATTTTGCTATATTGATACTCTTCCTAGAGAATTTAAATTTTGTTCAGGGTCTTGAATTTGATGTTAGGCAAACAGGATGCTGCATGTGTCTTAAGTGCTTAAAGAATTATTTTTAGTGTGAAGTGGCCTGTTCTTTATTTTCAATATTAGCTTTTTTTTTGGTGGTACTGGGGTTCCTGGAAACCCTTCTACCTTCGGGCTACACTCCCAGACCTATTTTATATTTTTATTTGGAAACAGAGTCTCTAAAGTCAGAGAGCTGGCTTTGAACCTGCTTGATTCTCCTGTCTCTGCCTCCAAAGCATGGGGATTACAAGTGTGCACCACCACACCCAGCATAGCGTCTTTTAATATTAACTTTTGGACATTATTTATTTTTAGGTCCACATCAGAATATAGCACCCAAGAAGATACCAGCAGGTAAGCAACCTAGGCAGACTTTCATATAAAAATATTCTGAAACTAAGAATGAGAAACTTGATAAATCACAAATTACTGTGTGTTGATTTTTAGAATGACCATAATTGATAAAGTGCTGCACCAAACTCAACATTAATACTTCTCATTCTAGAAGTATTAAGTTCAATTAATATTTCCTCACTTGACTAAATTTTTATTGATCACCTACTCTTGTGATGTGTGGAGAAAAATACTAGTGAAATATAATAAAATTATATATATATATATATATATATATATATATATATATATATATACACATACATATTAGTTTCCAAAAGGAACTCACAAATTAAACATTTTTGTATCTTTTATGCTAGGTACTCAAATAGTGTATTGCATTACACCCACACACTCAATATGAACAACTTAGTGAGTGATTACAGTGCTTACGAAGAATTCAGTGAAAACATAGTATCATAAATGCATTAAAATTTATTTTTTCATAAACTCTTAACATCCCATAACTGTGCCTTTGTGATCTTTCCAGAGTTATCCAACATTTAGTGGCCTGATTATCCTCCTTTATCCCTTGTAGAGTTTCATTTTTTTGCATTCACTAGTATTTTTCCTTAAAGTGACCTCTTTTTGTTACATTTAATTCATCGCTATCCCAGAAGATTCTTTTTATCACAGGTTAAAACGTGTTAGGTTATATCACATAATTTTATAGTTCTATCCTCTTTAATGAAAATCATTTCATCCATTAGAAAAGTCATAGTATTTCTATATATTTTATTCTGTCTGTAGTTCTTGTATATCCTTTACCATATCCACCTTTTAATAGGCATTAATTACTTTCTACAAACAATAAGCCAATTTTTTGTCTCCCATCTTTCTCACTGTCACTATCACTCAGAGAATTGTGATAGGATTCTTAAACATTGGAATTCCTACAAATATTACACTCTCTTTATATTCTGAAATGACTCTATGTAATGGCAATGTTTATTTTTCTCATCATCGATTTAGAGGAAGTGCTAGTGTTATAACCACTCAAATTTTATCCTCACATTATCTACTATCATAGAATATTCCCTCTACATGATCATCCTCTTATAAAAGTGATATTTAACTAGATTTAAGAATAAAAGGGGGTTCTTCTGAAGGGCAATATGTGTTACATTTGAAGAATGTAATTTGGAATGTTCAATCACTAAATTAGCTTTTTGTTTAGCATATACTAGAAAGTCATTGTTTGTTTTTTATTTGCATTTAATAGGCTCTTCTTCAGTTATAGTTGCTTTGCTTTACTGTCATAGCACCCATTGTTTTAAAATTCTTTTTTACATGTCGATTTTGGAAAGCCACTGGGAAATGTTGCTAGGGGAACTCTTTGGGTAAATAAAACCAAAGAAGAGGTTTTATTTATTTTATTTTATTTTATTTGTTTTCTGGCAACAACTTAAAAAAAAGAGAAACATTTTACCATAAAAATAAAAATCATATAACTTTGACAGATTACATTATATCAAACTAAAAGTGTTATTTTCTTATTTATATAGATCAAAATCACAGGAAAGCACTCAAACACATATTAGTAGGTAAGTATATTAGAAGTTTTAGAGCCGGGCGTGGTGGCGCACGCTTGTAATCCCAGCATTCGGGAGGCTGAGACCTGGAGGATCGCGGTTCGCGGACAGCCTCAGCTACTTAGTGAGGCCCTCTGCAACTCAGTGAGACCCGGTTTCAAAATAAAGAATAAAAAATAGGGCAGAGGGTGTAGCTCGGAGGTCAAATGCCCCTGGGTTCCATCCCCAGACCCGCAAAAAAAAAAAAAAAAAAAAAAAGAAGTTTTAAAAATAGATAATAATAAAATTAAAATAAAGTTCACAATATATAATTAATTCCTAAGTATAATTTGTATAGATGAATTGGTAAAAAAAAACTGCACCAATAAATAACCTATCAATCTTTACTAATGTTATTATTAGTGAGTATTTAAATTATTTAGAGCTGAACATGGTGGTGCCCACTGTAATCCCAACACCTGAGAGGCTCAGAAAGAAGAATTCTAGGTTTAAGATCAGCCTTGGCAACTTAACAAGACCCTGTTTCCAAATAAAAAATAAAATGGGTCTAGGGGTATAGCTTGGAGATAGAGTGCCCCTGGATTAAATACACACACACACACACACACACACACACACACACACACACACATTTAGTTTTTGGTTCAATAAATTAACTTATTTTTAAATTTATTAATTTAATCATTTATTAAATACATTTTATTTTATCTAATAAAGGAAAATAAATATAAAGAGTTTTGGTAAATAAAAAAGTGGTACTGTTAACTTCACAACCTAAAATATTAAAAAATATTGCAATTATACATCATAGTGAGGTTCAGTGTGATTCACATTGAACTTGGTGCATTTTTTTCACATTTCATTCCATAATCCAATTTTAGTGAAATTGGTAGTAACAGTTTCATATATTGCCATAGTATTATTTAAACTGTGTTCTTCCTGGATTCTCCTCTTTCCCTTCCTCAATTCCCTACCACAATTTTCTTCCTTTACAAGTCTTTGTTTATATTATTTAGTGTCCCTTATGTTTTCTATTTTCTATCCAGCTTCCACATATGAGAGAAAACATATAACCCTTGCATTGTGTCTGTTTTTATTAAGTTTAGTAATGTTTAAAGTTTATTTGGCACTTGTTCTTATTGTTGGAATGGAATTAAAGAGTTGAATCTAATCACATGTAAGATTCATTAATTAGTTTATAAAAAAACCTACAATCAGGGCCATCTTACCCAATATACACCATAGACATAGTGGTTATATATAATCTATGAGCACTTAAAGGCCCTCCAAATTGTTTATCATATTAGAATCCCCTCAAATGATTAACTCCAAGTAATACAGAAGGACATTTTTATATTCATGAGAATTTATTATATGTTAAAAGAGTCAAATTTTCTTTTGCAATACTTATGATTAAAAATTATTGTTCCCCAATTATAAAGTAAATAAGTTTACCCATGGCCAATTTTTTAATAAAAATTTAAATTATTTTTCAAGAATTTTTTTGCCACATAAGTGTTTACCTTGGCAGTACCTTGTTTTTATGCTTCACAGATGAATGGAATTTTCTGTCAGCTCCTTGAGCATGTGTTTCTGTTCCTTTCCACAGTAACTAGCCATGACTTCAGAAGGCAATGGATAATATTGAGGGTCTCAATGAGAAATGAAAACTCCATCTTTACTACCCTGATAACAGCTGAATAAAAAACAATAAACTGAGTGCGGACCAATTTGCAGGCTAGCATGTCTATTTTTTTGTTACCTCTTTCTCTATCTCAGAATTTAGCCCATGTGGCCATGGGTCTGTCCCTACACTTGTCCTGCTTGAGCATCTCCATTCTCATTTGACTCCTTTAGCTCTTCTTATTCTTTTTCTTTACAATATTCTTGTCATACAACATTATTTTCTGATTTACTGGCTGGGGCCCCTAAAGCATTGACTGTGTTTCCTCAGGATCATTTATGGATGGTGTACCATATTCCTCCTCTTGAAACTTTTGACTGCTTTGGCTAATTGCCAGTATGTCTAAAAATCCAGGTATTTGGCCACTTTATCTTCCCCGCAACCCAAAACCAGGCTTCTGAGAGGAACTGTGTCCCTTTTATGTAGTGATTCCCTTTTGGGGACTCTCCCGTATCCCCACATTTCCCTGTCCCTTTGGCTAGTTAGCCTTCAGGGATAAGCCTCCAAAGCAGAGCTAAGGCTTAGGTATCTCAGGGTCAAAGATTAATCTCTTATCAATGTTTGAGATAAGAATTGATGAAATGAATCAAGAAGCCAGATGTGGAGACACATGCTTACAATCCCAGCATTTGGGAGGCTGAGACCTGAGGATCACGGTTCGCAGGCAACCTCAGCTACTTAGTGAGGCCCTCTGCAACTTAGTGAGACTCTGTTTCAAAATACAGAATAAAAATCAGGGCAGGGGGTGTATCTCAGAGGTCGAATACCCCTGGGTTCCATCCCCCAGACCCGCAAAAAAAAAAAGAAAAAGAAAAAGAAATGAATCAAGAAAATATTTTTTGGGGAAAATAGCGATGGTGAAAAGCGGGGCTTATGAGCCCTGCTAACAACCAATCTCTATTACCACAAAATCAGCGCCTTTCATAGCCAGAAAACACCATCAGCAGAGAAACAAAAAATGTAATGACAAGGGAGAGAGAAAAAGAGGGCTGGAAAAATGAGACACCAGGAAGAAACCAGACCGCAGTGCTGCGGCTGGAGCCGTGGTGTGGAACGGCGTGGGCACCATCTTCCCTTGCAGCACCAGGCCCCAGAGAGGAGGGGGACTCAGAACAGAGCTCAGAGCCACAGAGGAGATACGCTAGCCTCACACCTGAGGAAGCGGCAGCAGCACCTTACTGCTGGTGGCAGCGGCGAATTCACCGGATGGCTATAGACCAACGCAATCAACAGCCCACCAGACTCCAGAGAGGGGCGGTGGACAGCGAGCTGAGGTGAGTCGCTGCGGAACAGCCGGGCAGAATTCGGCAGATTTTTTGGCACAGGGAGCAACTAAAGCTACCAGGGGCTGGGCTCAGCACACCCTGCAGGGACTCAGAGTGGAGCTCAAAACCAGAGAAGAAAAACACCAGCCTCATGGCAGAGGGCGTGGCAGTGGTGCCATATTTCCACCGGTGGCAGCAGCAGCAAATTCACTAAGTCCACTACAGCTCCATCAGTGCAATCAACAACAGTGAGTCAAATTGCGGCCCCTAGAAGAGAAATTCCAGTACTGCATTCCCAGGGACTTGACCCAGTGGGGGAGTGGTGGTGGCAGAGGTATCACACCATAGGAGAATGCCCAACCTGGCATCCCCCATGGTCTAAAGCAGCCTTGATTGACTCCCTGTGTCTGAGACTTTGTGATACAAACCAGTAAAGGAGTAGTGGGGACTGAAATACCACAGACTCGAGATCCACAGCACCTTAAGAGAAGTCGTAGTGACCCAAGGGAAGAACCCAGAGAAGGCACAAACTTACGAAATCATGAGAAAGAGGAATAACAATGGAGCAATGAGTGCCCACAACCCCACAACATCAGAACCTGATAAAACAGAAATTCAGAGATTTCTAGAAGATCAAATCAGGAAAATAACTGTAGAAATAATAGAGGTGTTTCAAAAAGAATTCAGAGAGAGCCAAAGAGAGATAAAGGATGCAATTAATGAAGTAAAGGCCTCAATTCAAAGTATAAACAACCGATTAGACCACATGGAGAATAGAATCTCGCTCTTAGAAGATGATCACTCCAAAAATGAACGCATAGTTTCTAATCTAGAAAAAAATATCCGACAGCAGGAATCTGAAATATGGGGCCATTTTAAGAGAGCTAACCTAAGAATAATTGGAATAGAGGAGAGAAAAGAAGGTGAAACCAAAAAGATTAACAATCTTTTCAAGGAAGTAATAGCAGAAAATTTTCCAAACATAGAGCAAGAAGTCGATGCACAGTTCCAGGAAACTTATAGAACTCCCATTAGACAGGATCGGAGAAGAGGATCCCCATGCCACATAATTGTCAAAATGACCAATGTGGAAGCCAAGCAGAGAATCTTAAAAGCAACAAAAACAAAGGGCCAAGTGACAGAGGCAAACCAATTAGAGACATTCAGAGGCAAACCAATTAGAATCACTCCAGACTTCCCAAACCAAGTCATGAAAGCCAGAAATCTTGGAGTAACATATTCCAAACTCTGAAAGAAAACAACTTCTAGCCAAAAATTTTCTACCCAGAAAAACTTTCTATCAAATTAGATGGGGAAATAAGAAGCTTCCATGACAAACAGAAACTGAAGGAATTTATGTCTTCAAAACCAGCGCTAGAGAAAATACTCAAGGAGATTAACTACAAAGAAGAAATAGGTAACACACACCAGAACCAGAGAAACAAGATTTTCCATCCAACAGACAACTAAGATTGGTTATCTGTGGAGATTCATTATTTATGTTAGTCTTTTACCTATCTCTAAATTGTATTGTTTGCTTTTATTGTGGCTAATTTTTAGGATTTCTAGTTGGAATATTAATATATCTTCCGATATAGCATTTGGAAATATTTTATCCCATTCTATCAGTAACTTTTAACTCTATTTACATTGTCTTTGGATATACAATTTTTTTTTATTTTTAGGGAGTTTATATACCCTTCTGTTGCCTGTGCCATTGAAATCATATCCAATAAATCACTGCCAATTTCCATGTTGTGAGGTTTAATGACCCATATTTTCTTCTAAAAGTTTATAGTCTTAAGATTTATATTTAGGTCTTTTATCTATTTTGAGTTAATATTTGTACATAGGGTTAGGTAAGGGTCCAGTTTTATTCTTTTTCGTGTAATTATTATTTTTCAACAATATTTAGTTAAAAGATTATTATTTCCTCCACCAAATGTTCATGGAAACTTTGTCAAAAATAACTTGACAATATATGGAAGAATTTATCTCTAGGCTTTTATTGAACTCCAATGGTTTATATATCTGCCTTTAGAACAGTTCTACACTATTTCAATTATTGTAGCTTTATATGGTTTGAAATCAGAAAATATACATCTTCTAGCTTTGTTCTTTTCGAGATCATTTTGGATATCTGGAGTCCATATTCCATATTAGGATAGATTTTTTCTGAAAAATAAATAAATATATGATAGTTTTACCTAAAATAAAAGAAAAAAATATTCTCCAGTAAGAAAGAAAGCAAAAAGAAATATCAAAATGTTATCTTTAGGTCATCAAAAGCTTGGTATCAGACAAAGGAAACTGTTATGTGAGATTATCATTTTTAATTTTGGATAAATTGCTATAATACTAGATGTCAACCACTAAGCCAAGCAAGGGAAGGAGGGATGGGGAGAGAATGGGGTGGGAATTGGGTAGGGGTTAACAGGGCGATGTGTGCATGTATGTCTACAAAATTTTTTTAAATTCCACTATGATGTCTGAATACAGTGCACTAATAAAAATAAAATTAAATTATATTAAAAAGAAAAGATTTTTTATTTTCTTAAAAATTTATATAAAATATTTAGTTCTTTAATTAAATAATTGAAAAATTGCATCATGCAAGCTTGCTGGGACTATAAAGTTTTTTTGGAGTGAAAGATTTTTGATTATACATTCAATCAGTTTAACAGGAGACTCTTTATAAACTTTTCATTCATTTTTATGATACTTTTGTTCAGACATTGTGTTTTAAAATTATATTAATCTAATTTAATAGTTAATATTTGCCATGAAATAGCCCATAATATCCTTCTTAATGTCTGTAAAGCTATACTTATGTTTCCTCTTTCATTCCTTATTATAGTGATACTTGTTCTCTCTCTGATCAATCTTGCTAAGAATGTATCTATTTAATTTACTCTTCTATCCAGATCATGTCTTGATTAGTTTTTTTCTGTTGTATCTCTGTTTTCTATTTTATTTGATTCACTTGGCATTAATTTGCTTTTTTAACTTTTTGAGGTGAAAGTTTAGATCATTGCTTTTACAACTTCTTTTCTAATACAATTAAATTTATAAAATTGTTCTATCTACTTATTTAGCTGCATTTTGTAAATTTTAATGTATCATAGTTTAATTTTTGTTCAGGTAAAACTATTTTAATTTTTATTTTAGTTATACACTGATTTGTGTGTTACTTAGAAGCCTGTATAATATTTAAATATTTAGATGTTTTCAAATGACCAATTTTATCTTTTTTGATATATACATTATGTTAACACTAGCTATAGTCAGTCAACTTACTGTGCAATGGGACACCAGGTCTTATTTCTCATTCTTATCCATTTACCAATTTTTTTCCTGTTCCACTCTAAACTTGTAAAAGCACATAATATCTTACATGGAGTCTAAAGAAGCTTAACATTTTTATATTCTACATATGAGTGAGATGATGTGGTACTTATATTTCTGTGTCTGGCATATTTCTCTTAACATAATAATCTTTAGTTCCATACATGTCATTACTAGTTCCATACATGTCATTACTAGTGATATATATATATATATATATATATATATATATATATATATATAATTTTTGACAAGGTTTCTAAGAACATTTGGTGAAGGAAATAATAATCTTTTCACTAAATATTGTTGAAAAATAATAATTACACGAAAAAAATAAAATTGGACCCTTACCTAACACCATATACAAATATTAACTCAAAATAGGTAAAAAACCTAAATGTAAATCTTAAGACTATAAAGTCTTAGAAGAAAACCTGGGTAATAAAACTTCACAACATTTAAATTGGCAGTGATTTCTTGGATATGATTTCAAAGGCACAGGCAACAACAGAATAAACAAACTTTCTAAAAAAAAATTGTACATTCAAAGACAATGTAAACAGAGTTAAAAGTTACTAATAGAATGGGATAATATATTTCCAAATGCTATATCTGAAGGTATATTAACATTCCAAATAGAAATCCTAAAAATTAGCAACAATAAAAGCAAACAATACAATTTAGAAATAGGTAAAAGACTAAAATAATGAATTTCCACAGATTTTTATATAACCAATAAACATATGAATATCACTCATCATTATCATAATATAACTAATCATTAAAGAAATAAAAATAAAAACTATAGTGAAATACTACTTCACATTTGTTAGGATGGCTGCTTAACATGAATTACCTTACTCCAGCACTGGCTTTATATCTGCCTTTATAGCAGTACTACATGGTTTCAATTATTGTAGCTTTATAAGGTTTGAAATCAGAAAATGTATATCTTCTAGCTTTGTTCTTTTGTGAGATTGTTTTGGGTATTTAGAGTTCATATTTCATATTAGTATAGATTTTTTTCTGAAAAAAAAAGGATGATAGTTTCACCTCAAAAAAAAGAGAAAAAAATATCCTCTGGTAAGAAAGAAAGCAAAAAGAAATATTGAAATGTTATCTCTAAGTGATCAAAAGCTTGATATCAGACAAATGGATCTAATATGTGAGATTATCATTGTTAAATTTGGATAAATTGCTATAATATTACATGTCAACCACTAAGCCAAGCCTGGGAAGGAGGGATGGGGAGGGAATGGTGTGGGGATTGGGTAGGTGCCAACTGGGCAATGTGTGCATGTATGTCTACACAAGTTTGTTTTTTTTTATCCCATTATGATGTATGAATACAGTGCACCAATAAAAAATTTTTTCAAAAATTTAAAAAGATATTTGTTGTGGTTTAATTAGCATTTACTTAGTGATTAATGATGCTGAATATTTCTCATTTATCTGTTGAACATCTGTATGTCTTATTTTGAGAAATATGTATTAAGTTCACATGCCTCTTTTTTTTTTTTTTTGGTGGTACTGGGGTTCCTGGAAGCCCTTCTGTCTCCGGGCTACACTCCCAGACCTATTTTATTTTGGGAAACAGGGTCTCTTAAGCCAGTGTGGCTGGCTTCGAACCTGCGTGATCCTCCTGTCTCTGCCTCCCAAGCATGGGGATTAGAAGCATGTGCCACCATGCCCGGCCACATGCCTCTTTTTAAGCTCTAGGTTGTTTGAGGTTTGTTTTCTTGCTATTGAGTTGTTTGAGTTTTGTATATGTCTTGAGTATTAACTTCTTTTTGGAAGTATGGCTTGAAAAACATTCCCCCAGTCTGTAGATTTTCTTTCACATTATTAACTGTTTTCTTTGCTGTGCAGATTCTTTTCTTTGATGTAACCATATTCGTCTAATTTTTTGTTTTCTGCACTTTTGTGTTCAAATAAAAAAAATATTTTCCAGACCAATTTGCGAAGTTTTTCTTCTATGAGAATTTTCCTGATAATTTTAAACCTTCTGAACTTCAATATTTAGTTAATTTTTAGTTGATTCTTGCATGTGGAAAAATATAGTGTTCTAATCTTATTCATCTGCATGTAGATATCCACTTTCTCAATACCTTTTATTGAAGAAATTATTATTTTTCTATTGTGTATTCTTGGCAACTTGATCATAAATAATTTACCATATGTATTCATATATACATCATATATAATCCATATATATATATATATATATATATATATATATATATATATATATATATATTCATTGTGGGCTCTCAAATTTGTTCCATTGGTCAACAAGTCTATATTTTTTACAATGCCTTAATATTATAATCTCTATAGTTGTGTAGTGTTATCAGAAATCAAGTAGAATAATACATATATCTATGTTCTTTTTGTTCATAATTGCTTTGGCAATTTTTTGTTTCATATATATTTTAGGATAAACTTTATATTTGTACAAAGATAATGTTAGCATTTTCATAGCTATTGCATGGAATCTGCAAATTGCTTTGGGTTTATGGACATTATAACAATATGAATTTCTTTTCATCAGTGATTATGGAGAATATTTCCATTTACATATGAACCTACATGATCCTCCTGTCTCTGCCTCCCAAGCACGGGGATTACAAGCGTGTGCCACCATGCCTGGCCATCTCTATTCTAATTGTTAATTTTATAAATTTTCCAAGAAAAATTTAAAATCAGAGTGGCTTCTGCCTGATATATAGGCATATTTATATTATTTTATTCAAGTAAATATTTTCTCAAGGAATGCAAAGAAAATCAAACACAATTAGGAAATTAAATGTATGCTTAGAAAACGTTTTTAAAATAATATATAATTTTTATTACTTTTTTTACAATTTCTGCAGATAAAACTTCACTGAAAGTACTAATATTTAAAAATATAAATTTTACTACTTATATCTAGAGAAAACGCATAGTCACATTATTCCCAATCCAAAAAGCAGAAGAAACTTTCAAGGAAAATAATGATGGTAGTTTAAAAATTGTGTTTTTTTAACCTCCAAAGTGCTAAAGAAGAAAGTATTTAAGAAAAACTTTGAGCCAGTATGGAAATATCAAGAATGTAGAAGAAAAATCATAGTGGTGAAATCCCTCACTATTATAAAGTATATTTTACCTGTACTTTGTAAAGAAATAGTTGCATGATAGTAATACCATACAACTTACTCATCAGCTCACATTTTTTTTTCAGATCAATCCAACCATACATGTTCCATAAAATTTCTTCCATACTTCAGGTGTTACAAAGATATGAACATGTCCATATTTTGGATACTTTTAATCATTATATTTATCACATCAATTGGCTGTAATGCACAGCTAGTAGAAATGATCCTTACATATAAAATTTCTTGATATCTGTTATTCTCTGCAAATCAAAGTCTGGTTACAAAAGTTATGTTTTATTTCTATTTTATTTCTAATGCAATTACATGTTAATTAGGACAACCTAGCTCATTTTTAGACTTCAGAAGCTGGTGTGATTTACTTTGATCCTATAAGGTAGAGATATTATCTTACTATTTAATGACTAAATTCATTTAGTTAAAACTTGACTCTGAGTTTAAATGCTGAAAAATACATTTTAAAGCTGAAAACACTTCAAAATATATTGGCTAATAGTGATTATTCTACAATACTGTGCTTCTTTTTCTCTTTAATTGTGCAACTTTTTTTGTGTACCACTAGTAATTAGGACATATTCAGATCCGAAAGGTATTAACATTCTTTGTGTGAGCAGCAAAGACACTAAAATTTATATACCTTGTTTATATATCCAGATGGATCCTGCCCTTTTGTGACATCTTTCCTTCACTGGTCCTATGTAATCAATGCCATAAAAAATTGAATAGTACTTGTTTTACTATATATTTGCTAAAAGTGAGTATGATCATTGTATAAATTATCTGTAAGTTCTAAATATTTAAATACCCAAACCAAACTTTTTTATCTTTAGTACTGAAGAATCTTCAGATTATTTATGTAATACATTGTATATATTA
This sequence comes from Muscardinus avellanarius, assembly GCF_963383645.1. Lineage (NCBI taxonomy): Eukaryota > Metazoa > Chordata > Mammalia > Rodentia > Gliridae > Muscardinus > Muscardinus avellanarius. Next base: position 57,950,365 of record NC_137800.1, read on the forward strand.
TGCATGGCCTGCCTATACTATATTCAATAAAATAATACTGTTTTAAGTGAATAATAAACCAGAATAATTGAAAGGGTTGCACCAAAATTTCTTGTTTCCTTAGATCTTGGTGCTCTTGGGTTGATATGCACTTATAATTGTTATATTTACCTAATATTTTGACCCTTTCTTATTCTGTAATATTCTTCTTTATCTCTTTTTGAAAACAGTCTCAGACTTTATTCTATTTTCTATGATATCTAAGTATAACTATCCTTGCTTTTTTGGTTTTCGTTTTTTGTGAAAAATCTTGACTTTACTTTCAGTTTATATTACAAGTGAGGTGAGTCTCTTGTAGGTAGTAATTAGCTAGATTTTATTGTTTTTATCCATTCAGCTACTTTAGAAAATTTAGTCTATTTGCACTCTAAGTATTGATAGGTAATAATAAGAACTTATTATTGCCATTTTCTTCATTGCTCTGGATTATTTATAAGTACTTTATTTCTTTTTCACTTGCTATCTTTCTTTGTGGTTTGATGATTTTTTGTTGTTATGATATTCCTTAAATCCTTTCCATTTTTATTTTTTACTGCCAGTATAGTTTTTTTTTTTTTGCTTTGTGATTACAGCTTGTTTCAAGCTGAGACCAACTTAACTTTGATTGCATAGAACAATTAGAACAATTACACACTTTTAGTCCTGCCTCCACATTTTATGACTTTAATGTCAGAATTTGCATCATTTTGTACCAATTACATTGGTAATTTATATGAGCTACAGTTTCACTCAAGAGTTTTTATTTAACCCTTGTACTAAAAATAAAATTGCTTTACCACTAGCATTATAAATCTTGCGTTCTGTGAAAGGAATCTGGCCCAACCACAATACAAATTTTATGCATTCTTTCTAGGCATTGACATGTTGAATTTGTGCAAAACTGATTTCATAAAAAACAGAATGGGAGAAGATTTTTGCCAACTACTCCTCCAATAGAGGACTAATATCTAGAATATACAGAGAACTCAAGAATCTCAGAACTAAGAAAACAAATATGGGCAAGCAAATAGACACTTCATGAAAGAAAAAGTTAAAATGGCTAATAAATGCATAAAAATATCAACAAAGGATGTAGAGAAGTGGGAACTCTAATACATTGTTGATGGGATTGCGAATTAGTGCAACCACTTTGGAAAATAGTATGGAGTATCCTCAGAAGAATGGGAATGAATTTACATATGATCCAGCAATGACTTCTGGGTATCTACCCAAAAGAATGGAAACCAAACTACCAAACTATGCATGCATATCTATGTTCATAGCTGCACAATTCATCATTGCCAAACTATGGAACCAGCTAAGATGTCCAACAGATGGATGACAAAACTATGTGATTTGTACACAATGGAATTTTACTCAGCCATAAAAAACACAATTACATCATTTACAGTGAAATGGATGGAACTGGAGGACATTATACTAAGTGAGATTAATCAGTCACAAAAAATAAGAAATCGAATGCTCTTCTTCATATGCAGAAGCTAGGGAGAAAATGGGCATTAGGAGAAACTCTATACAAAGAAGGAGATACTATAGATGAGCAGATAAGGCTATCTTAGAGAGGGGTGGGAGGGGGGAAGAGAAAATTTTTTAATGCACATGAGGTACTTTAACAAACATATCGATGTCAATCACTATGCCAAACATGAGTAGAAGGAGGGGGGAAGAAATGGGGTGGAAATTGAGTAAGGACTAATTGGGTGATATTTACATGTATGTCTCCACCATCTTGTACCCCATTATAATGTATAATTTCAATGCACCAATAAAAAATTTGAAAATGCCAATTTAGGCAGTTATGGTGACATATGCCTAGAATCCCAGAACTTGGAAGGCTGAGATAAGAGGATTATATATTTAAGACTAGCTTTAGAAGCTTGGCGATGCCTGCAGCAACTTAGACCCTGTTTCAAAATAAAAAATAAAATAGGGCTAAGGGTATAGCTTAGAGAAATAATGCCCATGGGTTCATTCCTCAATAAGTAAACAAGTGCCAATATTTTTCTCCAGAATGATTATTTCTTTTACCTTCCTACTAACAAAGCCTGAAGCTTTGCCACATCCTATTTGCATTTGGTGATTTTCACCATTCTAAATCTTGCCAATCTGTTGGAGCTGAAGTGCTATCTCAATATTGTTTTAATTTGCTCACATACAACTGATATACTAAGGCTTTTCTGAAAAACAGAAGCATAGGGATATAGATAGGTTTATCTATATTCTATACATTTTACAATTTATTTATGGGTTATCTAAATTACTGTTGTTCAAATGTTCTTTGAAAGCCAGGTATAGTTGTGCACACTTGTAATGCCAGTACTTGGGAGGATGAGACAGGCAGTTCTCAGGTTTGTGGCCAGCCTCAGCAATTTAGGCCCTCTGAAATTTAGTGAGACCCTGTTTCAAAATAAAGAATAAAGTAGGGCTGAGAGTGTAACTCAGAGGCAGAATGCTCCTAGGTTCAATCTTCAGTACTGCAAAAAAAGTTCTTTGAACCAGCATTGCTACTATGTTGATTTTTCTCATTAATGAATTAAATCAGTTTTTGATAGGCAACCATTATACATTTATATAAATCTGGTTTAACATTTTAAAAATTATACATTTTTGCTTCTAATGAACAGTAAATTTATGTTTCCAGAAGTGGGACAGACTGGCTCAATCAGGAATAATAAATCCAGCACTGAATATGTCCACTGAGTCTGTTCGGGACCGAGTTATCTCAGAAAGGTGGACAAAGGTTTAGGTGGTAGTTCTGCAGCCACTTATCTACAGCGATTTTTTCCCTTTTTATGAAATAAACTCCTTTAAGTTCCTGTTCATGGCGCTAAAAGTGGAGATTCCTCTCCGGGAAAAAAATCTGAATTCATTGACATGGACAACTTTATTCTAGACACAAGATTTTTTATATATTTTCCTATTTCCCCGTGATTCTCTAGTAGAAAAGTGCAAACCCCCCCCCAAAAAAAAAACAACAGTGAAATATACATGTAAATAACCAGCCCTGAACAAGACAAAAGTAAGGCCTGTGACATCATAGGTCTTTGTGATTGAAATCAGTTCCATGACCCTGCAGGTGGGTCTTGTGCTTTAAGTCAGCCCATTTGGCCTTGCCTTGGCCTTGCAGCTGCAGAGGCTTTTAGTGGGCAAATTCCAGAGGAACAAAAGTCACACCCAAAATCACTTGAAGAATTCAGTTTTTAAGAGTTTTCTTTAACCCTTTCAGAACTTTTATTCCTAGGGCTTAGTCCAATGTCCTTCTCTATCTAGTAACCTCCTTTGAGCTGAATGGGGACAAAGTCGGAGATTCCAGCTTTCATACATGTAGTTGGCGTAGGGAAATCCATGTACATTTATGATGATTTAGAGGATTTCGATGAATGTCTGCTGGATTTTGTCTGCAATACAATCTGCTGTCTGAACGCTTCACCCTATTAAACACTTAAAATATATTTTAGTAGACAGGGCCCCCCCAAAAAAACATGAAATTTTTATTATATGTCTTTTGTTCTGTCATAACTATTTTAACCAGGTGGTGTCGCCCTGTCTCCAGGCAGTGCTATCACTAGGTGCAAAGGTCAAGATTCCTCCTAGCCCTTGGCTCTATTGTAATGATTAGAATGAAGGTCAAAGATAGGGAGGAATTCTGCATCTGTTAATTGCTGTAGCAGGAATGCTTCCACAGTATCTGAATTCTGACTAGAATTACATCTTGAACAAAGCAAGGGCATTTAGAGGCTTAGACAAATTTCTAGAAAATTTATTTTCCACGGACTCAGTTTCTCCCACAGTCCTGATCTTACATCACTGGAGCAATTCATGTGGAAAGTTAAAAGAATCATTACCAAAAGAATAATAGTTATGAAAGAATATCTAAGAGTGGGGGAGTACTTTGGCCAGAGGCAACGCTCCCTTGGCGCTCCTCCTTGAGATGCCATATCAGTCATGCGTGGGGGTACATGCAGACATCAAGGAAAGTGGGCCATGGCACAGAAGGGTGAAAGATAAGCAACTGGTAGTTTCAGGTGAAGTGTATGATGAACTGGTGGGGTAGGTATGAACAATAAGTGAACAGTTATCAGGCAAGCTTTACACTGAAAGCATGAATAATGATAAATAGCAGACACATAAATAACTAGCTCCTTATCATCAGTACTAAGAATTGCAGCTTCAAGTATGTAAATTGAAAATCAAACTTCAGAAACTCCTGTGCCAAAACATCCAGTTGGTAGGAACCCAGGGGCATTAACAAGAATAGTAGTAGCCTGAGGGTTCAAATATAGAAGACCAAACTTCAGACTTGCATGCTATTATGACTCATGTCAAAGGATCTTGGCTTCAAATCCAGGACTACTTACTCACTCGTCAGTACTTTAGATACCAGTGAGCTTGGGGAAGGGGTAGGGGTAGGGGTAGGGAGGAGAACAAATGGACAAAGGAGTGCTGGAATGCCACTCTAGTTGACTATACCAACTTTTGAAGGCATGAGGTAAGCAGTTAATTGGTTCTGGACAAATGGTGGAACAATACAAATACTTCAAATTGTTAAAAGCCTGCGGTGTTTTGTTTATATAACCTTTCAGCATTTAATTGAAACAAAGTCAACCAAAATTATAATCACTGCCTCAATTCTCATATAGCTGAACTTCTGCCTCTGTCACGATCCTAAATTTTGTCTCACAAAGTCATCAATAATTTACTACTCTTAGGTGTTTGATAAAAAAGAACACTCTGAATTTATTTGAATTTCAGTGAAAATGTATAATTATGTACCCAATATTGTGTGTGTGTGTGTGTGTGTGTGTGTGTGTGTGTGTGTGTGTAATACTGGGGATTGGACCCAGAGGATTTATACCTCTGAGTTCCACTCCTTGCCTAATTTTTTTTTATTCTTTATTTTGAAACAGGGTTTACTAAGTTGCAGAGGGCCTCACATGTAGCTGAGGCTGGACCCAAACCTGTGATCTTCCTGTATCAGCCTCCCAAGTACTGGTATTAAAACTGCGTGCCACCATGCCTGGTTCTAATATTGCACTTTAAAGATTCTATTTTTAAGCATTAGGGGCATGCTTGCTAGCAATGTTCTTACAAAACTCTCAGCAATGACAAAATCCTACTGCAGGCTGAGGCTTTTCTCTACATGATACCTGTGGAACTTGGTAGAGAAGGGGAGCCAGTGCAAACATATCACCTGAAACTTTGAGTAACTGAATTCACTGTCTTTATTCCAAGAGTCATATATTATTATATAATTTTTGAAATACTGGCAGGATAACTTGTCAGCTTGCGACCCACTAAAAGTTCTTTACAAATATTTAATTAAATTTATGACTTAATTATAATCCATCACAACCTTTCTTTAAAACAAATTTTCACACACACACACACACACACACACACACACACACACACACCAGAGAGAGAGAGAGAGAGAGAGAGAGAGAGAGAGACAGAGAGACAGAGAGACAGAGAGACAGAGACAGACTGACTTAAGGTTTTGAAGGTTTAGTTATAGATTCAATATTCAAAACTCAAGGGTAAAACTCAAGGCATAATTCATCCAGAGGCAAATTTCCCTCCAGCTATGAGCCTGTAAAATCAAACAAGATATGAGCTTACAAAATACAATGGTGGAACAAGCATAATGTAGAAATTTTCCATTCCAAAAGCAAGAAGTAAGCAGGAAGAAATCAGGCAAGTCTTAAGTCCAAAACCAGACAGGGCAAACAATATTAAATTTTAAAGCCTGAGAATAATCTTCTCATTCCACTGCCCAGGCTTACTGTTGCAGAGGTTGATATCCTAAGACCTTGGAAAGCCCCTTCCCCTAGATTTCCTGTGTACCCCGCATACAACAGCTCTCAGGCACTGAAGTCACAAGCTTGTGGCTTTTTCAGGCTAGCATTTCATGCTGGTGGTGGCTTTACTGTTTTGGGGTCTTAGAGATGGCCAAGCCTCCACAGTTCCACTAAACATTGTCCTAGTGGGTACTCCCTGTGGTGGCTTCTGTACCACTGCAAAGTTTTCTGCTTGGGCTGCAAGGTTTTCTAGGAATCCTTTGAAATCAGACATGCCCACAAAATACATCACCACTCAGTGCACTCAAAGAGTTAGTAATACCTAAGTGCTTCAAGATTTACTACTTGTGTCCTTTAAAGTACCAGTCTAAGCTGAAACCAGGCTTGTCTGAAGCAAAGGAGCTTCACCAGAATGCCTAGAACAAATATTTGAGATAACCTTGGACATCAAGCAATAAGACCTCACACATGTGTTGCCCCCCCCCCCCTGGAAATTATACTTCTTTCAAGGCCCTATAACTCTGGGCCCCTAATGAGGGTGGTAGACTCGAATGATCTTTGAAATGCCTTTAATGTTGTTCTTCCATTGTTTAAATGGGTAAGATCTGACTTTTGCCTATATTAATAATCCCATTGTATATATATTCCACATTTTCTTTATTCATTTATCTGTAGAATATAGGAAATTTCCTTTGATTTTTTTACAGTAAAATATGGGAATGAGTAATAAGTGAAGTTTATAAACCAAATATTTTCCATTGAAACATTTTGCTTCCATAATAATAAACATTCAACTGATCATACTTTTGCTATTCTCTCTCAAATAAGCCTTTTCTTTGTTTTTATTTTCTGACCTACACCCTCAGCTCTATTTTATTTTTTGTGGATAAAACAAGGTTTCACTAAGTTGTTGATAGCTTCACTAAATTGCTATGATTCTCCTGTCTCAGTCTCCCAAGTACTAGTATTACAGATGTGTTCTATAATACCTGGATAAGCCTTTTCATTTTTTTAAGTGACCAGGCTGAGAATTTTTCAAATTTTTGCTTTCTGTTTTCCAATTGATTATAAATTTTACCTGTAACTCATTCCCACATTTTACTATAAGAAATTAAGGGAAGCTTTCTATCTTGTACAGATGAGTAGAAAATGTGGTATGTATGTATACACAATGGAGTTTTACTCAGCCATAAAAAGCACAAAATTATGTCACTTCCAGGAAAATGAATGGAATTAGAGATCATTATGCTAAGTGAAATTATTCAGTCTCAGAAAGTCAAGTGTTGTATGTTTTCTTTCAAATGTGGCAGCTAGAGAGAAAGTAAGAAATAAAAGGAACTTCATCATAATAAGGAGAAAGATCAGTAAAATTGAGGAGAATCAGGGGAGGAGTAGGAATGGTAATATAGAAGACCTTAGGAAGAAAACAGGCCAAATAATATTATGTCCATATATGAATATATCATTACCAACCTCACTAGTATGCCTGGAAAAGAGAAGATGAATAGTGGGAGAGGGTTAGGAGGGAAATACACCAAGAATTGTTGTACTAATGCATATATTATGCCAACAACATTCTAAATTAAAAAAGAGTCATTAAGGGAGGACAGGAAGCACCTTCAATACTTCTGCTTAGGAATTTATTCATTACAAAGTCCTAGGGCCTGGGCACTGTTTATACAAATTCTTTGCCACTTTATATTAAAACAGGGTCTCACTAAGTTGCAGAAGGCCTAAATTACTGAGGTTGGCCATAAAACTGTAATCCTCCTGTCTCAGCCTCCCAAGTACTGGGATTACAAGCATGGGCCACTGTGCCTGGGTATAACAAAACTCTAAACATAGCTATTTCATGTTTTTAAAGGTTTTTATTTTGTCATGTTAGTTAAATTTCCTCAGAATAAGATTAATATAAAAGTTCATACTTCATTAACTTGATACAAATTTTAATAGTCTGATAATATATCTTGTTTTCTAATCATGTTTTTTATTTTTTTATTTTTTATTTATTTACTTTTAAAATTTATTTTTATTGGTGCATTGTAATCATACATCACACTGGAATACAAGACTTGAGAGGATATACAAGCACACATCATCCAATTAGCCCTCATCCAGCCCCCATCCCATTCCCTCCCCCTCCCTCGATCCCATGCTTATTTGGTGATTAACTTTGATACATATGTTTATGTACCTCCTGCTTTTTAAAGAGGCTCCATCCTCCCCTATTCCATACCCTATGATTGGTCACCTTAATTGCTTCACTATAGGGCCCTTTTTATAGCTCAACCACTTCCTGTTGCCCCTTGCCTCCTAGTTTTTGCTGATTAGGGGAAGCATCTGGTTTTAATTTTCTGTGATATTTCTCTGTGCATGCCGTGTTGCAAATACCGATCCCACTCTTGATGGCCCCAGTTGTGGCCTGGCTACCTGGTGGACTGATCCAGACCTTGCTGGCTCAAGCAGTGGCCTTGCCTCATGGGAGGCCCCGGTTCTGGCCTCGCTGGCCCCGACATTGGCCTAAACCCTCAGTTGGCTCCGATCCCGGCCTCGGAGGCCCCAGCACCAGCCTTCCTCATGGCAGGTTCCGATGTTAGCCGATGGCCCCAGCATCGACCTAACCCCTCAGCAGGCTCTGATCCAGGCCCCGGAGGCCTCAGTAGCGGCCTTGCTTCATGGAAGGCTCCGATGCAGGCTGCTGGCCCGGCACTGGCCTAATCCTTCGGCAGGCTCCGATCCCGGCCTCGGAGGCCTCAATAGCAGCCTTGCCTCACAGAAGGCTCCGATGCCAGCCCTTGGCTCCAGCACCAGCCTAACCCCTCAGCAGGCTCCGATCTTAGCCTTGGAGACCTCAATAGCGGCCTTGCCTCACGGAAGGCTCTGATGCCGACCGCTGGCCCTGGCACCAGCCTAACCCCTCAGCAGGCTCTGATCCTGGCCTCGGAGGCCCCAGCACCAGCCTTGCCGCACGGCAGGCTCTGATCCAGGCCATGCTGGCCCCGGCACCGGCCTGACCCCTAGGCAGACTCTGATCCCGGCCTCGGAGGCCCCAGCACTGGCCTAACCTCTCGGCAGGCTCCGATACCGGCCTCGCTGGCCCCAGCACTGGCCTAACCCCTCGGCAGGCTCCAATCCTGGCCTCAATAACAGCCTTGCCTCATGGAAGGCTCTGATACTGGCCCTTGGCCCCAGCACTGGCCTAACCCCTCGGCAGGCTCCGATCCCGGCCTCGGAGGCCCCAGCACTAGCTTTGCCTCATGGCAGGCTCCGATCCCGGCCACGCTGGCCCTGGCACTGGCCTGACCCCTTGGCAGGCTCCGATCCTGGCCTCGTTGGCCCCAGCACCAGCCTAACCCCTCAGGCTCCGATCCCGGTCTCAGAGGCCTTAAGAGCGGCCTTGCCTCATGGAAGGCTCTGATGCCAGCCAGTGGCCCCGGCACCGGCCTAACCACTTGGCAGGCTCTGATCCCAGCCTCAGAGGCCCCAGCACCAGCCTTGCCTTGTGGCAAGCTCTGCTCCTGGCCTCACTGGCCCCAGCACCATCCTAACCCCTCGGCAGGCTCCGATCCTGGCTTCGGAGGACTCAATAACGGCCTTGCCTCACGGAAGGCTCCATTGCCGGCCATTGGCCCCGGCACTGGCCTAACCCCTTGGCAGGCTCCATTCCTGGCCTCAGAAGCCCCAGCACCGGCCTTACCTCATGGCAGGCTCCGATGCCGGTCGTTGACTCTGGCACCGGCCTAACCCCTCGGCAAGCTCTGATTCTGGTCTCAGAGGCCTGAGTAGCGGCCTTGCCTCACAGCTGGCTCCAATGCCGGCCATTGACCCTGGTACTGGCCTAACCCCTCGGCAGGCTCTGATCCCGGCCTTGGAGGCCCCAGCACCAGCCTTGCCTCACGGCAGGCTCCGATCCCAGCTTTCCTGTGTCCATCACTGGTCTCACCCCTCGGCAGGCTCTGATCCGAGCACCCTCTTTGCTCAACTATTTGTCCCACGTTCTCGAGGGTGCGTGGTGGTAGCATTCTGCCTCTCGGGTCATTATTTCAAAGGTTTCAGGTATAATGCATCAGATCTCTGCCTCCCATAAGTACTGGCCACTGACATTGCCACTGCCTCCACCATTTCAAATCTTTCCCAAGCTCTTTTTCCACTCTGAATGTTGTCCAGTCTTCATAAGCATGTGCGATGGCAGCATTCAAACTTTGGTGTAATTTCTCCAAAAAATAAAAAAATAAATAAAAAATAAAAAATAAGGTTGGTAGGCTCCAATTTCTGCTTCTCCTGAATACAAGTCTCCACTGCCAACACAGAGACCGCTTTCAGCACCGCCTTTCTCCTTGGTCTCTGCTAAAGTCTCTCTCCTTACAGGTGATGTCCAAGATTCTTAACAATGTAGAGAAGAGGCAGTCTTCCTTAGAGGGGAATTTTTCCAATAATTCCAGTTAATTTGGATAAGTTTTGTTTGCATCTCCAGTATCCTGGCATCTGCCACCTCCTTGATTCCTCTCCGATATTTTCCTTTTTTCTTTTTCTTTTCCTTTTTCACAGGGTCCTTCCAGGTGGAAAGGGGTTCGCCAAGGGGTATCCCGCCAGCACCTGCCCACCTGCCCAGGGTTGGGGCCGGGACCACAGGGTCCTTCCGGGTAGAGAGGGGGTCGCTGAAGGGTGCCCCACCAGTGCCTGCCCACCTGCCCAGGGTCGGGGCCAGGGGCCCAGACCGCAGGGTCCTTCTGGGTGGGGAGGGGATCACCTAAGGGTGCCCTGCCAGTGCCTGCCCACCCTCCCAGTGTCGGGGCCAGGGGCCCGGACCACAGGGTCCTTCTGGGTGGAGAGGAGGTCGCTGAAGGGTGCCCCACCAGCACCTGCCCACCCCCCCAGGGTCGGGGCCAGGGGCCCGGACCACAGGGTCCTTTCGGGTGGAAAGGGGGTCGCCTAGGGGTGCCCTGCCAGCGCCTGCCCACCCCCCCAGGGTCAGGGCCAGGGACCAGGACGACAGGGTCCTTCCGGGTGGAGAGGGGGTCTCTAATGATGTTTTTAAATCTATTATTAAGTGAGATATTAAATATTTAATGCATATGCCACAGAAAATTTATATCAATAGTTATGTATTTTTAATATTTCATGGAAATATTTTACTAAATATATACCTGAAAAGCTAGGATGAGTTTTTCAATGCTAGTTGTAACAGGGTGCAAGTACCTTTAGTTACTTCCAATTTTGTTTTAAGATGAAACTACCATACAGTGAGTGCACTAGATAGAGTTGGGAAGATGGTGGATTCATCCTGCTACTTCACCAGACTGAACCAAACAACAAGTATATAGCTGCATGTTGATGTGGTAAGGCTCATACATAGGAAATTGCTTGACTGAAGTTGTAGAGAGTGAATGGACAAATGATACTTAAATATATTAGTTTTTTGAATAATTAGATAAATAGGATGCACCAATAAGCATTTGGTGGCATAGGGAAGTATCACTTCAGTTGGGTTGAGAGTCCCAGCAATCTTCAGGAATGCAGATGAGAGAAGCCCACAGTGTGAGAACAGCTCTCTTAGAATGAAATAAAACAGCAGTTCTGCATCAGCATAATGAGAGAGAAAAATGGTGGAGGAAAATTGGCAGGCAACTCAGTGAACTATCAACCAAGTGAAAACCAAAAATATTGGGTTGTGTAATAGTAAGAGAATTAAGGCAATAGATGATGGCAGTGTTGGGTGTGCTGTGGTTCAGCAGAGTAAGAGAAACTGTCCTCTAGTGAGCCAAGTCATTATTATGAGTTTATGAAAAGCAGATGGAGAGAGAGAGAGAGAGAGAGAGAGAGAGAGAGAGAGAGAGAGAGAGAGAGAGAATGAATATGCGAGAATTACCAGGGCAGATATATTTCACAAAGCTAGCCATCCCCAATGATGTTCCTCTTCCATCAACCACACACCTGTCTAAATTGCCACACACTAAGTGGTGAGGCCTAGGTACCTCAAGCTGTTTGACAAGGTCCCAATGAGAGGAGGACTTCTGGAAGGCAGGAGGATGATGACTACATTCACTCTGACCCTATTTTGTATTCTGTTTTCTAATTTGATTATTAACCAAGCCAAACAATTTGGGTGGTCTCAGCATGACATGCTGTTCTTGGCATATGAAGATGTTACAGGAAAAAAGGGTATTAAGAAACCTGGAAATTGTTCAGAAATTCAAAAAGTCCCAATTAATAAGAATCCGAGTAGTAGAAACCAAATCATTTGCAGTTGTTTATAGATGCTGAGTCTTTTGGGGGAAAAGCCTGATGTGATACCTGCAAAATTAATTGGGAAACCCCTGTCAGGGGATATCAACAGTCATGATAAAAATATGACAAGCTTATATTATTAAAGGGCATTCATGGTTGCCACTTCAGGGAGCCAGAGATAATCAATACATAGTCCCCACCCTTTACAGGAATAATAAGGATGGGGAATGGATAGTAAGGGTTAAGAGAAAAATGGGTTTGGCACAAAAATAGACTTTTATGGAGAGGTTGGGTAGGCAAGGAACTCCTTGGTGCCTGTTTACTAAAGCACAAAAGAATTTTCTTAGTAAACAATATAATAGGTATTATAGAAAATTAGGTGTAGACATTGTATGTTAGAAAAATAGAATAAGTTCAGTGGGGGTTTGGAGGTTGGGTCATAATAAATTAATAGAATACCTAGTGGTTAAAATAGTGAATAAAATTAGCAATTAATTTTAGAAATGGAGACAGTAATTCTAGCACTTAGTAGTTAAGATAAGAGATGACAACTTCTGGGAAGATGGCAATGGAGAAAAGCTGCACTTACAAGTCCCGATAACAATCGATCTCTATTACCACAAAACCAATGCCTTTCAGAGCCAGAAAACACCACCAGCAAAGAAATAAAAACTGTAAATATAAGGGACAGAGAAAAAGAGGGCTGGAAAAATGAGACACCAAAAAGAAACCAGCCCGAAGTGCCGCGGCGCGTAGCGGGCAGAGAGGCCGGAGTGGCCAGAGGCGTGGCACGGAGCAGCCGGAGAGGCTGGAGCGGCCAGAGCCACGGCACTGAGCGGCGCGGGCTACAGAACCAGGCTCCAGAGAGGAGGGAGACTCAGAACGGAGCTCAAATCCAGAGAGAAGGTACGCCGAACTCACGGCCTAGGATGCAGCAGCAGTGCCTTATTGCCGGCGGCAGTGGTGAATTCACCTGACGGCTCTAGACCAACGCACTCTACCAGCCACAAGGCACCAGAGAGGAGGGGTGGACAGCAAGCTGAGGTGAGCAGCTGCTGAACAGCCGTGCGGCAGTCAGCAGTTTTTTCGGTGCAAGGAGTGTCTAGAGCTCCCAAGGGCCAGGATCAGCACACCCTGCAGGGACTCAGTGGAGCTCAAAACCAGAGAAGAACTATGCCAACCTCACGGCTGAGGATGCGACAGCAGTGCCTTAGTGCCGGTGGCAGTGGCGAGTTCACTGGACGGCTGAAGACCAACACACTCAACCAGCCACTAGGCTCCAGAGAGGAGGGGTGGACAGTGAGCCAAGGTGAGCAGTTGCAGAACAGTCGGGCTTCAGTCAGCAGTTTTTTTGGTGCAGGGAACATCTAAAGCTCCCAAGGGCCGGGCACAGCACACCTAGCAGGGACTCAGAGCGGAACTCAAAACCAGAGAAGAAATACGCCAGCATCACGGCTGAGGGCATGGCAGTGGTGTGACATAAAGTAGTAGTATATATAGAAGAGCTATACTCTTCTTTATAGAAGAGCTATACCCCAATACTACTCAAACTATTTCGGGAAATAAAAAAAAACGGGACTCTCCCAAATACATTCTATGAAGCCAACATCACACTAATACCCAAACTGAATAAAGACAGTTTAAGAAAGGAAAACTACAGGCCTATATCTCTGATGAACTTGAATGCAAAACTATTAAATAAAATACTAGCAACACTCATTCAAAACCACATAAAGAAAATCATACACCAGGACCAGGTAGGGTTCATCCCAGGGATGCAAGGCTGGTTCAATATACAAAAATCAATCCATGTAATTCATCATATAAACAGAATCAAAGACAAAAATCACATGATCATCTCAATAGATGCTGAAAAAGCATTTGATAAAATTCAACATCCATTTATGATAAAAACACTGCAAAGAATTGGAATAGAAGGAACATTTCTCAACATTATTAAGGGAATCTACAAGAAGTCCGCTGCCAACATCATATTAAATGGGGAAAAACTTCAAGAATTCCCCCTAAAAACTGGAACAAGACAAGAATATCTACTATCACCACTTCTCTTCAATATAGTACTAGAGACTCTATCCAGAGCAATAAGGCAAGAAAAGGAAATCAAAGGAGTACAAATAGGAAAAGAAGAACTCAAACTTTCACTATTTGCAGATGACATGATACTATATTTAGAAAACCCAACAAACTCAACCAAAAGGCTTATAGAACTGATCAGCAAATTCAGCAAAATACCTGGATACAAAATCAGTCTTAAAAAATCAGAAGCTTTCCTGTACACCAACCATAAATCCACTGAAAAAGAAATTCAGAAAACACTTCCACTCAGGATCTCCCACAAGAAAATAAAATACCTAGGAATAAACTTGACCAAGGAGGTAAAAGATCTCTACAAAGAAAATTATAAAACATTGAAAAAAGAAATCGAAGATCTTAGAAGATGGAAAGACCTTCCATGTTCATGGATTGGCAGAATAAATATCATTAAAATGGCCATCCTCCCAAAAGTGATCTACAGATTTAATGCAATGCCCATTAAACTACCAAGATCATTCCTCACAGATATAGAAACATCAGTCCTTAAATTTATCTGGAATAACAAAAAGCCCAGAATAGCCAAGGTAGTTCTCAGCAACAAAAACCACGCAGGAGGAATCACAATACCTGACTTTAAACCATACTACAAAGCCATTGTAATAAAAACAGCATGGTACTGGCTAAAGAACAGATATATAGACCAATGGAGCAGAATAGAAGACCCAGAAACAAGTCCACACACTTTCAGCCAATTGATTTTTGACAAAGAGGCCAAAAACATACACTGGGGAAAAGATAGCCTGTTCAACAAATGGTGTTGGCAAAACTGGTTAACCATATGCAGAAAATTGGATGTTAATCCCACTTTTTCACCCTGTACAAAAGTCAACTCACGATGGATCAAAGACTTGGAAATTAAACCAGAGACTTTGAAGCTCCTTGAAGAGGGCATAGGTCCAACACTACAACACAAAGGCACAGACAAACATTTCCTCAACAAGACCCCAAAGGCACAACAAATTAAAAGGAGAATTAATACATGGGATTGCATGAAACTGAAGAGCTTCAATTTAGCAAAGGAAACTATCAAGAACCTCAATCGAGAGCCAACACAATGGGAGAAGATTTTTGCCACCTACACCACCGATAGAGGACTAATATCTAGAATATACAGAGAACTCAAGAAACTCAACACTAAGAAAACAAAGCATCCAATAACAAAATGGGCAAATGAACTAAATTGACACTTCACAAAAGAAGAAATTCAAATGGCCAATAAATTCATAAAAAAAATGCTCAACATCACTGGCAATCAGAGAGATGCAAATCAAAACTACCCTGAGATTTCACCTAACTCCAACTAGAATGGCAATCATTCAAAACACAAACAACAACAGATGCTGATGAGGATGTGGAGAAGTGGGGACTCTAAGACATTGTTGGTGGGATTGCAAATTAGTGCAACCACTTTGGTAAACAGTATGGAGAATCCTCAGAAGAATGGGAACAAATCTACCATTTGATCCAGCTATACCACTTCTGGGTATCTACCCAAAAGATAGGAAGCCAAACTACCAAACTATTGCATGTGTATCTATGTTCATAGCTGCACAATTCACCATAGTCAAACTATGGAACCAGCCAAGATTTCCATCAATAAATGAATGGATTACAAAACTGTGGGATATGTACACAATGGAATTTTACTCAGCTATCAAAAAAAAAAAAAACCCAAAACTCAATTACATCATTTTCAGGGAAATGGATGGAACTGGAGGACATTATGTTAAGTGAAATTAGTCAGTCAACAACAACAACAACAAAAAAAAAATAAGAAATCAGATGCTTTCCCTAATATGTGAGCATTAGGGAGAAATGGGTCACAGGAGGAACTCTTGAAAGAGGAAATCATATAGAGGAGCAAACAAGACAACCTAAAGGAGGAGAACGGATGGAGGAAGAGGAAAATCTCTAAAACACACAACGTACTTAAATATATCAAAGTCAATCACTAATCCAAGCAAGGGAGGGAGGGACGGAGAGGGAATGGGGTGGGAATTGGGTAGGGGTTAAATCAGCGATGAGTAAATGTTTGTACACACAATTTTTTTACCCCAATATGATATTTGAATATAATTCACCAATAAAAAATTTTAAAAGAAAAATAAAGATAAGAGGATAAATTCAGTTAAAGTTTACTATGTGTGACATAAAGTAGTAGTAAGTTTTTTAGGTCACCTCAAAAATTAAAAAACAGAAAAAATAATCAGCTTCAAGGTGTGCCTGTGGTGTGCAAGTTAGGTTAATAAAAAACTAAATTAAAAAACAAAGTATGTATAATGTGGTTTTGAAAAACTAAATGAAAACCAAAACCAAATATGTATGATGTGGCTTCCTGTAATCTGCCAGACTCATGTATAAATAAAGTATATTTTAGGGAATAGGCAGAGAGATTGTTAAAATAATCAATGACATAAAAAAGATCTAAGGAAAGAACTAAAAATATAGATGTATGAAAACATTTAAAAACATTTTAAAAGAGAACTAAATTCCTGGAGATTAACAGCATAATAAGTCAAATAAATTCAGTTGCAAGTTTCACTAACAGATTATGTAGAAGACAACTTTAGCCTTGAAAACAGTTATATAAATGTGAATATTCAACAATAATGAAAAAAGAACATGATTAGAATATGCAATAACACTGGGACATTATGAGACCAAACTAAAGGCTAATGACATTAATAGCCTTTTTAGGAAAATAAGAGGAGAAAAAATTTAAACCTTGGGAATGAGATAAACATCCAAATACAGTAGGTATAAAGAAACCCAAATAGACAAGATCAAAAGGAGTCTAGCTATGATCTATTATAATTAAATGCCTATTTATGTGGAATAAAAATAGAATTTAAAAATATCCAAGTGAAAAATTTAGAGGTAACTTCTGATTTCTCAAAAGAGACTCTAAAATCCAGAAAGACTTGGAATGAGGTATTGGTATTCCAAACCCTGAAATAAAATAGTGTTAATCTGAGATTTCTATATACTCAGCAAAGTTATCTTTTAGAATCAAATAAGAAATGAACCTTCCAAAAATAAGTATAAACTAAAAAAATTTATGAGTGTTAAACCAAAATTAGGAAATACTACACACACACACACACACACACACACACACACACACACACTGAATTTAACAAACAAAAACAAACAACAAACTTGAACTACTTGCATGATGAATCTTGTTAGAACAGTTAAGAAAATGAGAATGAGGCCAGGCATGGTGGCACATGTTTGTAATCCCAGTGCTTGGGAGGCTGAGGCAGGAGGATCGCAAAGGTTTGAAGCCAGCCTCAGCTACTAAGTGATGCTCTCAGCAACTTAGTGAGACCCTATTTCCAAATAAAGTATAAAATAGGTCTAGGAGTGTAGCCTGGAGGTAGAAAAGCCACTGGGTTTCTACCCAGGAAAGAAAATGAGAATGAGGGTCAAAATCAAAGTAAAGTAAACATAAGAAATAAATTAAACTGGTATGAATTAATAGACATCTTTATACAATAACATGGAATATAAATGGTTTCAGTTCTTAAAATACATAGACTGGCAGAATAGATGAAAAAACAAGACCCAACTCTATGTTGTTTGAAAGAGACTTATGTCACAGGCAATGACATCCAGAGGCTAAAATAGAAAGGACTGAAAAAGAATAATCAATGAAAATGGAATCCAAACTAAGCAGGAGTAGCTACTCTTCATATTTTATAATGTAGACTTCAAGGAAAAATTAATCAAAAGGAATAAAGAAGGTTACTCCATTATAATAAAGAAAACCATCCAACAAGAAGATATAAAAATGCTAAACATTTCTATCCCAAACTTCCACATGCCCAATTAAATACTTTTTAACATAGTCAGACAAAAAATTTATATATTAAACAATACATAGGTGATCCAGAAATAAATTCATTAGTAAATATATTTAAGACTTAACAAATACTTTTCATCAAATGAATGTAACCAATATCTATGGAAATTTAATCCCACAATGGTGAATTTACTTTATTTTCAGCTGCTCATGGATACTTCTCTAACATAGATCATATTTTAGAACACAAAGAAATCTTTCACATATACAAAATAGTTATACTATTTGCATCTTATCAGATCATAATGAAGTAAAATGAGAAATCAAAAGCAAGAAAAACTACAGAAACTATATAAACATATAAAGGTTGAATAATGCAATTTATTGATAAATGAGTGATAGGGGAAATTAAAGAATTCTTTGAATCAAAATAAAATGGGGATACAATATGTCAGAATCTCTGGGACACTAAGAAGAAAGTTTATAGCTCCAAGTTTCTATTTTATTAAAATTCAGAATGTTCTCAGACTAATGTTGTTTCTCAATGACCTAAAAACAAGAAGAAAATAATTACAAAACAAGTGGAAGGAAGGAGATAATTAAGATCTGAGCCAACATTAATGAAGTAGAGAAAAAATACAAAGGATCAATGTAACAGAGTTGGTTCTATGAAAAGACAAATACAATTTATAAATGATTCATTCAAATAAAAGAGAGAAAAAGAGAGAAGACAAAATTAATAAAATTGTATATGAAAAAGGAGGAATAAAACACATTGCAGAAGTCCAGAGGTAAGCAGCATATCTAGATAATGTTGATACTTGAGATCTCTACCTCTGTGAAAACAGTGTTCTAAAAAGAGAAAAAAAGCAAAAATTGACCAAAGCAGTAAAAATTGAAAGGCAATAAAAACAAAACCACAAGATAGAACAGGGGACAGTAAAGTACCCTGCCCTCCCTCCCTGGGGAAGAGCTGTAGTTGTGGGGGCCATAGAGGTGCCATCTTGCCTAACCATGCTGGAACTGTGGGCAGTGTGGCCTCCGGAGACCCCAGCAAAAAACAAAGATTTGATGTGAAGTAAGAGTCAGTAGCTCATCAGAATTTTAAGCAGTCAGATCCTTGCCCCATGCTACACAGATATCCTACTGCCTGAACTCCCAGATAAAACCTGCAGCAGTGGTGGCCAAGTGCACTTTGCCCTCCAGAGATTTAGCGCAGTAATCAACAACTCCATAAGTGAACTAGCTGTCCTCATGGGACACAACCCAGCATTGCCACAAGGACTCCTGCAGCAATCTATAGACTTGCAATATCTGAGTTTTGTGATTCACCCTGATCAAGATGGGAGTAGATTATGCTGTCAGTAACAACAGAGGCACAATTATCAGACATCCCCCAAGCCAATCATGCAAAGAGGCCTACAGTCTGTAGGGCAAAGCACCATAATAGGGTCTCCGGAGATCACCACAGACAACCAAATTGTTTTGATCAGGGAGAAGTCAGACCAACCCATTCTTATTTGTGGAAAAAGAAGACCCCTACATATACACTGGGTCTGGTCCTAGCAGCACTTGCCACCTACATAGGCAGGAAGAGATGCAGGCTCAGAGTTTGGCAAAGTGTGGAGTGGAGAATAGTGCTTACACTAGATCCAGTCTCAGTGATACTGGCTGCCTGCAAAGAGAGAGAGAGAGAGAGAGAGAGAGAGAGAGAGAGAGAGAGAGAGAGAGAGAGAGAGAGAGAGAGAGAGATTGAGTAATAGGCCCTGTGGAAAGATTAGAGATCCAGGCATGCAGCAGGAAAGACACTAGCAATACTGGGCACCTGACAAACACCAGGCCAGAGTCCCAATTATTAAAGGATACCAAAAAGTTTGCTACAAACTGGTATCATTGCTATAGGTTACAGAGCAAATTAGAGTGCTTGGAACATGCTCAAGAACCTAATATAGGAAGGAGTTCCAGGAAGATGGTGACGGAGCAAAACGGGGCTTACGAGCCCCGCTAACAAGCAATCTCTATTACCACAAAATCAGTGCCTTTCATAGCCAGAAAACACCATCAGCAGAGAAACAAAAAATGTAATTTTAAGGGACAGAGAAAAAGAGGGCTGGAAAAACGAGACACCAGAAACCAGACCGCAGTGCTGCAGCCGGAACCGTGGCATGAAGCGGCAGGAGCCATTTTGCCTTGCAGCACCAGGCTTCAGAGAGGAAGGGAACTCATAACAGAGTTCAGAAACCAGAGAGGAGATACGCTGGACTCGTGCCCGAGAATGCGGCAGCAGCGTGTTACTGATGGCGGCAGCGGCGAGTTCACCGGACGGCAACAGACCAACTCACTCAACAGCCCACCAAGCTTCAGACAGTGAGCTGAGGTGAGCCGCTGTGGAATAGCCGGGTGGGATTCGGCAGATTTCTCGGCGCAGGGAGCATCTAAAGCTCCCAGGGGCTGGGCTCAGCGCACCCTGCAGGGACTCAGAGTGGAGTTCAAAAACAGAAAAGAAATACGCCAGCCTCACAGCCGAGGGCGAGGCAGTGACGCCATATTGCTACCGGCAGCAGCAGCAGCAGCAGCAAATTCACTGAGTCATTGATAGCTCCATCTGTGCACTCAAGAGTGAGTCAAATTGGGGCCCCTAAAGGAGAAATCCCAGTACTGTACTCCCAGGGACTTGACCCAGTGGGGGAGTGGTGGTGGCAGAGATATTACACCATAGGAGAACGCCCAACCTGGCACCCCCCATGGTCTAAAGCAGCCTCGATTGACTCCCAGGGCCTGAGACTCTGCGATACAACCCAGTAGAGAGTAGTGGGAACTGAGATACCATAGACTCGAGATCCACAGCACCTTAAGTGAAGTCGTAGTGATCCAGGGAAGAACCCAGAGAAGGCACAAACTTCCAAAATCATGGGAAAGAGGAATAACAATGGAGCAATGAATGCCCACAACCCCACAACATCAGAACCTGATAAAACAGAAATTCAGAGAATTATAGAAGATCAAATCAGGAAAATAACTGTAAAAATAATAGAGGTGTTTCGAAAAGAATTCAGAGAGAGACAAAGAGAGATAAAGGATGCAATTAATGAAGTAAAGGCCTCGATTCAAAGTACAAACAACCGATTAGACCACATGGAGAATAGAATCTCGCTCCTAGAAGATGATCACTCCAAAAATGAACGCATAGTTTCTAATTTAGAAAAAAAAATCCAACAGCAGTAATCTGACATTGAAGAAATATGGGCCCATTTTAAGAGAGCTAACCTAAGAATAATTGGAATAGAGGAGAGAAAAGAAGGTGAAACCAAAGGGATTAACAATCTTTTCAAGGAAATAATAGCAGAAAATTTTCCAAACATAGAGCAAGAGCTCGATACACAGGTCCAGGAAACTTATTGAACTCCCGTTAGAGAGGATGAGAGAAGAGGATCCCAATGCCACATAATTGTCAAAATGACCACTGTGGAAGCCAAGCAGAGAATCTTAAAGGCAACAAAAGCAAAAGGCTACATGACATTCAGAGGCAAACCAATTAGAATCACTCCAGACTTCCCAAACCAAGTCATGACAGCCAGAAGGGCTTGGAGTAACATATTCCAAACTCTGAAAGAAAACAACTTCCAGCCAAAAATTTCCTACCCAGAAAACCTTTCTATCAAATTAGATGGGGAAATAAGAAGCTTCCATGACAAACAGAAACTGAAGGAATTTATGTCTTCAAAACCAGCGCTACAGAAAATACTCAAAGAGATTAACTACAAGAAAGAAATAGGTAACACACACCAGAACCAGAGAAACAAAATTTTCCATCCAACAGGCAACTAAAATTGGTTATCTTTGGAGATTCATTATTTATGTTAGTCTTTTACCTATTTGTAAATTGTATTGTTTGCTTTTATTGTTTCTAATTTTTAGGATTTCTATTTGGAACATCTATATACCTTCATATATAGCATTTGAAAATATTTTATCCCATTCTATCAGTAACTTTTAACTCTGATTACATTGTCTTTGGATATACAATTTTTTTATTTTTTAGGGAGTTTGTTTACCCTTCTGTTGCCTGTGCCATTGAAATCATATCCATGAAATCACTGACAATTTCAATGTTGTGAGGTTTTATGACCTAGATTTTCTTCTAAAAGTTTATAGTCTTAAGATTTATATTTAGGTCTTTTATCTGAGTTAATATTTGTATATGGTGTTAGGTAAGGGTCCAATTTTATTCTTTTTTATGTAATTATTATTTTTCAACAATATTTAGTTAAAAGATTATTATTTCCACCCAAATGTTTGTGGAAACCTTGTCAAAAATAACTTGACAATATATGGAAGAATTTATCTCTAGGCTTTTAATGAACGCCAATGGTTTATATATCTGCCTCTAGAACAGTACTACACTTTTTCAATTATTGTAGCTTTATAAGGTTTTGAAATCAGAAAATATACATCTTCTAGCTTTGTTCTTTTTCGGGATTGTTTTGGGTATCTAGAGTCCATATTCCATATCAGGATAGATTTTTTCTGAAAAATAAATAAAAAATGTATGATAGCTTCACCTAAAAAAAAAAAAGAAAAGAAAAAAATATTCTCTGGTAAGAAAGAAAGCAAAAAGAAGTATTGAACTGTTATCTTTTAGTCATCAAAAGCTTGGTATCAGACAAATGAAACTGTTTTGTGAGATTATCATCGTTAATATTGGATAAATTGCTATAAAACTAGATGTCAACCACTAAGCCAAGCATGGGAAGGAGGGATGGGGAGGGAACGGGGTGGGGATCGGGTAGGGGCTAACTGGGCGATGTGTGCATGTATGTCTACAAAAGTATTTTCTTTATACCATTATGATTATGAATACATTGCACCAATAAAAATTAAATTAAATTAAATAAAAAAAGAACCTAATATAGAAAGAGAACCTTAAATAGCTGAAAGAATTCATGCGGACACAGGAGAACTGCAGAGGTTAAGTCTGCTGTGTATTGATATATTTCTAGGGTTCTTTTGTTTTATTGTTGTTGTTGTGGGTTTTTTTGTGGTACTGGGGTTCCTGGAAACCCTTCTACCTCCAGGCTACACTCCCATACCTAATTTTTATACTTTTTTAAAATTTGGAAACAGGGTATCTTATGCCAGCGCTTTGAACTTGTGTGATCCTCCTGTCTCCACCTCCCAAGCATGGGGATTACAAGCGAGTGCCACCATGCCCAGCTGTTGTTGTTGTTGTTGTTTTAATTTTTTTATTGGTGCATTAATTATTTTGTGTTCGTTTGTTTGCTCTCTCCCCACCTATTTTAAAAGTTTCTTCCCTCTTTCACTTTTACTCATTGCTTGCATTTTCCTTTGTCTTATATTAAATTCACATCATATCACTCACTATACCTAAATACACTACACTGGTTTGTAGAATCCTACTATAGATTCACTATCTCTAATCACTACTAGATATCACCTTACTATACTCAAATTCCCATTCTACCTGATTCTATCTGCTACTTTACCTTATTCTTGGATTTATTACTTCAGCACCTCCTTCCTCGCCAGCTGACACCTACAGAGTGAGAAAGATGTATCAAAATGAGTAAAGATACAAACTAAAGAAACCTGAAATCCTGAAATCATGAGAAGGAAGAATAGGAAGGAAGCAATGAGCTCCCCAAACTCTACAATAACAGAACCTGAAAGCACAAAGTTGCACATATTGCCAGAAGGACAAATCATAACTTTAATAGTAGAAATGATACAGGATTTCTGAAAAGAATTTAGAGAGAACCAGAAAGAAATAAAGGAACTAATGAACAAATAATCCAACACCCTAAACAGGAATCTGAAAGAAGCTATGAGGAAGTGAAGGATGCAGTGAAGTGAAGGCATCAATATGAACTCTAAACAGCAGACTAGATCATATGAAAATAGAATCTCACTCATAGAAGATGACTACTCCAAAAATAAACATATAGTATATAACGTAGAAAAAATCATTTGAGAAGGACTTCCGGGAAGATGGCGACCGAGAAAAGCGGGACTTAAGAGCCCCGCTAACAACCCATCTCCATTACCACAAAATCAGCGCCTTTCATAGCCAGAAAACACCATCACCAGAGAAACAAAAAAATCACCACGCTTCAGAGAGAAAGCAGACTGAGAACAGAGCTCAGAGCCACAGAGGAGATAACTGGACTCACGCCCGAGGCCGCAGCAGCAGCGCCATAATGCCGGCAGCAGCGGCAAATCATCCAGACGGCTACAGCAAGCCGAGGTGAGCCGCTGCGGAACAGCCAGGCGGGATCTTTCGGCGCAGGTAAAATCTAAAGCTCCCAGTGGCTGAGCTCAGCACACGTCGCAGGGATTCAGAGTGGAAATCAAAACCAAGAAAAAATACGCCAGCCTCACGGCCGAGGGCATGGCAGCGGCGCCATATTGCCACCGGCAGCAGCAGCAGAGAATTCTCCGAATCCGGTACAGCTACATCTGCGTACTCAAGAACAGTGAGTCAAATTGCGGGCCACAGAGGAGATATCCCAGTACTGTACTCCCTGGGACTTGACCCAGTGGGGGAGGGGCGGTGGCAGAGATATCACACCATAGGAGAACGTGCAACCTGGCACCCCCCACAGTCTAAAGCAGCCTCTATCGACTCTCTTGGTCGGAGACTCTGTGATACAACCCAGTAAAGGAGTAGTGGGGTCTGAGATACTTCAGACTCGAGATCCAGAACACCTTAAGTGAAGCCGTAGTGACCCAAGGGAAGAACCCAGAGAAGGCACAAACTTCCTAAAACATGGGAAAGAGGAATAATACTGGAGCAATGAATGCCCACAACCCCACAACATCAGAACCCGATAAAACAGAAAGTCAGAGATTTCTAGAAGATCAAATCAGGAAAATAACTGTAGAAATAATAGAGGTGCTTCGAAAAGAACTCAGAGAGAGCCAAAAAGAGATAAAGGATGCAATTAATGAAGTAAAGGCCTCAATTCAAAGCACAAACAACCGATTAGACCACATGGAGAATAGAATCTCGCTCTTAGAAGATGATCATTCCAAAAATGAACGCATAGTTTCTATTCTAGGAAAAAATATCCGACAGCAGGAATCTGATATTGAAGAAATATGGGCCCATCTTAAGAGAGCTAACCTAAGAATAATTGGAATAGAGGAGGGAAAAGAAAGTGAAACCAAAGGGATCAACAATCTCTTCAAGGAAGTAATAGCAGAAAATTTTCCAAACATAGAGCAAGAGGTTGATACACAGGTCCAGGAAACGTATAGAACTCCCTTTAGACAGGATCGGAGAAGAGGATCCCCACGCCACATAATTGTCAAAACGACCAATGTGGAAGCCAAGCAGAGAATCTTAAAGGCAACAAAAACAAAGGGACAAGTGACATTCAGAGGCAAACCAATTAGAATCACTCCAGACTTCCCAAACCAAGTCATGAGAGCCAGAAGGGCTTGGAGTAACATATTCCAAACTCTGAAAGAAAACAACTTCCAGCCAAAAATTTCCTACCCAGCAAAACTTTCTATCAAATTAGATGGAGAAATAAGAAGCTTCCATGACAAACAGAAACTCAAGGAATTTATGTCTTCAAAACCAGCACTAGGGAAAATACTCAAAGAGATTAACTACAAAGAAGAAATAGGTAACACACACCAGAACCAGAGAAACAAGAGTTTCCATCCAACAGTCAACTAAGATTGATTATCTGTGGAGATTCATTACTTATGTTAGTCTTTTACCTATCTCTAAATGGTATTGTTTGCCTTTATTGTTGTTAATTTTTAGGATTTCTAGTTGGAATATTAATATACCTTCAGATATAGAATTTGGAAATATTTTATCCCATTCTATTAGTAACTGTTAACTCTGTTTACATTGTCTTTGGATATACAATATTTTTTTATTTTTTAGGGAGCTTGTATACTCTTCTGTTGCCTGTGCCATTGAAATCATATCCAAGAAATCACTGCCAATTTCAGTGTTGTGAGGTTTTATGACCCAGATTTTCTCCTAAAAGTTTATAGTCTTAAGATTTATATTTAGGTCTTTTATCTATTTTGAGTTAATATTTGTATATGGGATTAGGTAAGGGTCCAACTTTATTCTTTTCCATGTAATTATTATGTTTCAACAATATTTAGTTAAAAGATTATTATTTCCACCACCAAATGTTCGTGGAAACCTTGTCAAAAATAACTTGACAATATAGGGAAGAATTTAGCTCTAGGCTTTTATTTAACTCCAATGGTTTATATATCTGCCTTTAGAATAGTACTACACTATTTCAATTATTGTATCTTTATATGGTTTGAAATCAGAAAATATATATCTTCTAGCTTTGTTCTTTTTCAAGATCTTTTTGGGTATCTAGAGTCCATATTCCATATTAGGATAGAGTTTTTTTCTGGAAAATAAATATATAAATATATGATAGTTTCACCTAAAAAAATAGAAAAAAATATTCTCTGGTAAGAAAGAAAGTAAAAAGAAATATTGAAATGTTGTCTATAGTCATCAAAAGCTTGGAATCAGACAAATGAAACTGTTATGTGAGATTATCATTTTTAATTTTGGATAAATTGCTATAATACTAGATGTCAACCACTAAGCCAAGCATGGGAGGGAGGGATTGGAAGAGAATGGGGTGGGGATCGGGTGGGGGCTGACTGGGCGATGTGTGCATGTATGTCTACAAAAGTTTGTATCCCATTATGATGTATGAATACAGTGCACCAATAAAAATAAATAAATAAATAAATAAATAAATAAATAAATAAAAGAAAAAATCATTTGAGAGTTTGGGAGGCGGAGACAGGAGGATCACACAGGTTCGTAGCCAGCCATGCTTTGAGACCTGTTTCAAAATTAAAAAAATATATAAAATAGGTCTGGGAGTGTAGCCCAGAGGTAGAAGGGCAAAAAACCCATTAAAAATAAATGAGCCAATTTTAAAAAGAGCTAATCTGTAATAATAGGCATAGATGAGAGAATAGAAGCTGAAACAAAGGGATCAACAATCTTCTTAAAGAAGTAATATCAGGAAATTCTCCAAATCTCGAAAAAAAGGTTGATTCAGAGATACAGGAATCACAAAAAATTCCCTTTAGAAAAGATCAGAGGAAAGGTTCACCACACAATATCATAGTCAAACTGACTAGTGTAGAGGCCAAGGAGAGAATCTTAAATGTGACAAAAGCAAAAGAAAGTGACATTCAGAGGCAAACCAACTAGAATCACTCCACATTTTCCAAACCAAGTCATGAAATTCAGGAGGGCCTGGAGCAGCATATTCCAAACTCAGAAAGCAAATAAGTTGCAACCAAAAATTTCTGACTGAGCAAAATTATCTCTCAAACTCAATGGAGAAATAAAAGTCTTTCATGACAAACAAGATGAAAGAATTTGTCTCCTAAAATAGCAGTAGAGAATACTCAAAAAGACTGATTTATTACAAAGAATGATTAATATAACCAGAACCAGAGAAATAATAATCTTCATTAAACAAACAATTTACCAAAGAAGAATAAACACTACTTCAAATGCAAGTTAAAACTCAAAATGCTAGGAAATAAAATGATTTCTCAATAACTGCCAGAAATATAAATGGCATCAACTCCCCAATAAAAAGACATACAGTGAAAAAATGGATTAAAAACTATAATCCACCTATATGTTTACTGCAATAAACATATCTTACAAATAAAGATACTTACAAACTATAGGTGAAGGGCTAGAGTAAGGTAATTTATGTCAAAAGAACTTGAAGACAAGTACAAATAGCAACTATGATATCAGAAAAATATTAGGCTTCAAGCTTACACCTATCAGAAGAGACAAAGCAGGTCATTTTTACTGGTATAAAAAATACAATCCAGCAAGAGAAAATAATGATAGTCAACATTTATTCCCCAAACATAGGTGCAGCCACTTTTGTAAAATAAACTTTGTGACATTAAATCACACATACACTCTAATATAATAATATTCAACACTTTTCTCATACTGTTAGACTGATCTTCTAGATAAAAGGTCAGTAAAGATGCTTCAGACCTACAGAACAGCAAAACCAAGTGGACCTATTAGACATATACAATCTGGGAGTGGTGGCGCACTCTTGTAATCCCTGTGCTTGGGAGGCAGAGACAGGAGGATCACACAGGTTTGAAGCCACCCACGCTGCCTTAAAAGACCCTGTTTCCAAATAAAAATATAAAATAGGTCTGGGAGTGTAACACAGAGGTAGAAGGGCTTCCAGGAACCCCAGTACCACCAAAAAAAAAAAAAAAAAAGACACATACAGAATATTCTCCCAACTACAGCAGAGTCCACATTTTTCTCAACTGCTCATAGGACCTTCTCAAAAATATACCACATCCTGGCCCACAAAGTGAGCAATATCAAATTAAAAAATGTGGCATACTCCCCTGTATCTTTTCAGAACACAATGGAATGAAACTATAAATAAACTATAAGAAGACCCAAAGTAAACACAAAAACACATAGAGACTGAACACCACACTCTTTGAGGAGGAATGGGTAACAGAAGTAAGGGGTGAAATTAAGAAATTTCTAGAAACAAATGAAAATAGAGACACAACATATTAAAACCTCTTGGACTCCTTGAAGGCAGTATTAAGAGAAAAATTTATAGCATTGGAAGCTCACATAAGAAGAAAAATCACGAAATAAGTAACCTAATGAGGAGCCTGGGTCTCTCCCTGTCTGTGTAGCTGGCAGATGCCTTTGGGAGTAAACTCAATGTATGAGTCTGTTCTCCACGTTTAGAGCTGGATTGGTTTGACTTCTCCATGTTCACCACAATTGGGTGGTCTGTCATAATCCTGGAGAACCTACTAGTTGTGTCTAGTGTTAAGTGTAGGTCTCATTCCATGCTTTCCACTCACGCAGAGCCTGAGTCTGTCTGAGACTCTGCTGTCCCCAACAGCAGATTCTACCCTCACCTTTGTTAGGTTTAACTGCAAAGTCTAAGACCCAGGGAGTTAATTACAGCTGCATGAGTCCCTGGGGGGCACCATGCTGGCTGATATCATGAGGAGATGGTGGGTTTACTTACAATGTTGTTGAGCACATCTCTGGATCAATGAAAGGCATGGTGAACTCAGCCACCACCACTGCAAGTTGTAGCTGGTGTTTGCATAGGAGAAACTGATGGCTTACAATTCCAAGGTTCTGCAGCTGCTTACTTTGTTTCAATTCATTTGATGTTTTTCTTCTAGTCTCTGACAGTCAGGCTTGGTGAGACAAGAGGTGGGTGGAGGGTTTTCAGGCTCCACATCAATGGAAAGCATGGAGGGTGACCTACACTTAACACTAGATCCAGCCCCATTGATACTGGCCCTCTGCATAGACTGAGAAAGACTCAGAAAACCAAGCTTGCAGCAGGAAAGGTGCCAGTGGCACTAGATGTCTGCACAGAGAGAGACTGTAGAGGTTCAGTTTGATGAATATTCATATATTTGTAGGGTTGCATTAATTTGTTGTTTTGCTTTTTGTTTCTTGTTTTTTTTTTGTGTGTGTGTGTATGCTTGTTTTTTGCTCTCTTCTCAAACCCTCTCCCAAGCTTCTTCCCTCATACATACCCACTCTCTTCTCATCATCCACTTTCTTTTTTTCTCTTTTCTTCTCTGTCTTATATTAAATCCACTTCATATCACTATACTAAATACTCTACTTCGGCTACTAGAATACTACTACATATTCACTATCTCTAATATGTACTCTATACTACTTTACCAAACTCATATTCTCATTCTATTTGATCCTATCTGTGATTTTACCCTATTTTTGCATTTACAACTTTACTTCTCTCCTCACTCAACCCTTAATGTTGAATACAACACAATGTGCCCTTGGATATACAAGGTGACACTTAGAGACTGAGAGAAATCTATCAAAAGCAACAGATACAAATTTCTGAAATCATGAGAAGGAGAAATATCAAGGAAGCAATGAGCTCCCACAACACCACAATAACAGAACCTGACAATAGAGAATTGCAGAGATCTCTAGAAAATTAAATCAGGAATGTAACTAAAAATAATATAGGAATTTAAAAAATTTAGAGTCTGAAGGAAATAAAGACTTCTAATAATTGAAGACATCAATTCAAACTATGAACAATCCACTAGATCACATGTAGAGTAGAAACTTGCTCCCAGAAGATGATAATTCCAAAATTGAACACATAGTATATAACTTAGAAAAATAATTCTACAGCATAAATTGGATATTAAAGAAATATAGACCCATTTTTAAAAAGCTAATCTAAGAATAATTGGTATAGAAGAGAAAATAGAAGGTGAAACCAAAGGGATCCACAACCTTTTCAAAGAAGTAATATCAGAAAAATTTCCAAACATAGAACAGAAGATCAGTACACAGGTACAGGAAACTTATAGAACCCTCTTTAGACAAGAACAGAGAAACGGTTCACCATGCCACATAATAGTCAAACTGACCAATGTAGAAGCCAAAGAGAGAATCTCAAAGGCAACAAAAACAAAAGACCAAGTGACATTCGAAGACAAACCAATGAGAATCACTCCAGACTTCCCAAACAAAGTCACAAAAGCCAGAAGGGCCTGGAGTAGCATATTTCAAACTCTGAAAAAATACAACTTGCAGCCAAAATTTTCCAACCCAACAAAACTACCTTTCAAATTAGACTAGGAAATAAAAATCTTCCATGACAAATAGAAGCTGAAGAAATTTATGTCTTCCAAACTGGCACTAGAGAAAATACTAAAAGAGATCAACTGCAAATGATAATAATAAATAAATAATAAATGCCAGAATCAGTGAAACAAGAATTTTCATAGCCGGGCGTGGTGGCGCACGCTTGTAATCCCCGCGCTTGGGAGGCGGAGACAGGAGGATCGCGCAGGTTCGAAGCCAGCCGTGCTGGCATAAGAGACCCTGTTTCAAAAATATAAAATAGGTCTGGGAGTGTATCCCAGAGGAAGAAGGGCTTCCAGGAACCCCAGTACCACCAAAAAAAAAAAAAAAAAAGAATTTTCACCCAGCAAATATCTAAGCAAAGAACAAACACTACCTCAAACAAAGGTTAAATTTCAATATGTTATGAATTAAAAACCATCTCTCCATAATCACACTGAACATAAGTGGCCTTAAATCTACTATAAAATGGCATTAAGGTGGCAAAATAGATTAAAAACCAGAATGCATATATCTTCTGACTGCAAGAAATAGACCTTACAAATAAAGATAGTGACAAACTAAAGGTAAAGAAAGGGCTGAAGCAAGGTAATCCATGTCAGCAGAACTCGGAGACAAGCAGGAACTGCAACTATGATACAGATAAGTTAGTCTTCAAGCCCAAGCTTATTAAAGAAGACAAAGTAGGATTTTTTTTTTACTGGTAAAAGAAACAACCCAGCAAGAGGAAATAATGATAGTCAACATTTATGCCTGAAACATAGGTGCAGCTACTTTCATAACAGAAACTGTAACATTAAGTCATACATAAATCCCAATACAATAATACTGGGAGGCTTTAATAACCCTCTCACATCATTAGACCTATATTCTAGACAAAATGTCAGTAAAATTGCCTCAGACCTAAAGAATGCCATCAATCAAATGGACCTATTAGACACATATAGAATATTCCACCCAAATACATCAGACTTCACATTTTACTCACCTGCTCATGAAACCGTTTCCAAAATAGATCACATCCTGGGCCACAAAATGAGGCCTAGAAAATTTAAAAGGTGTGACATACTTCCCTATGTCTTTTAAGACCATAATGGAATTAAACTAGAAGTCAACTATAAGAAGAATCAGAGAAACCACATAAACATGTGTAGACCACACTGCTGAATGAAGAATGGGCCATAGAAAAAGTAAGAGGTGAAATCAAGAAATTTATAGAAACAAATGAAAATAGAGATACAACATATCAAAATGTCTGGGACATTTTGAAGGCAGTATTAAGAGGAAAATTCATAGTAGTGAGTGCCCACATAAGAAGAATAGAAAATTACCAAATAAATAATCTAATGACACACCTCCAAGCCCTTGAAAAACAGGAAGTCTAATCCCAAAGCCAGTACAAGACAGGAAAATGTTAGTAGAGAATACAAAAATACAGAAAATCAACAAAACCAAAAGCTGGTTTTTCAAAAAAAATTAACAGGATAGATAAACCGCTAAAGAACCTAACCAAAAAATGAAAATCAACCAAAATAAAAGAGAAGAGTTAAAAAAGAAGACATTACCACTGACTGTGTAGAAATCCAGAGTATTATCAGAAATTACTTTGAAAATCTATACTTTAACAAATCTTCTTAAACTGAGTCAAGAAGCTATAGAAAATTTAAACCAACCAATAGCAATAAAAAAGAATGAAACAGCAATAAAGAGCCTACCATCAAAGAAAAGCCCAGTACTACATGTATTCCCAAGTGAATTTTATAAAACCTTTGTGGAGAAGCTAATCTCAATACTCCTCAGTCTGTTTCATAAAATAGAAACAGGACTCTCCCAAATACATTCTCTGAAGTCAACATCACATTAATACCAAAAGCAAAGACAGCTCAGGAAAGGAAAACTACAGGCCTATATCATTGATGAACTTGGAAGCAAAACTTCTAAAAAAACACTAGCAGCACACATTCAAAATCACATAAAAAAAAATCATACACGATGACTAAGTAGGGTTCATTCCAAGAATGCAAGGGTGGTTTAACATATAAAATTTTTATTTTAATTTATTTTTTTATTTTTATTGGTGCACTGTATTCATACAACATAGTGGAATACAAACTTTTGTAGACATACATGCACACATCGCCCAGTCAGCCCCCACCCGATCCCCACCCCATTCTCTCCCCATCCCTCCCTCCCATGCTTGGCTTAGTGGTTGACATCTAGTATTATAGCAATTTATCCAAAATTAAATGATAATATCACGTAGCAGTTTCATTTGTCTGATACCAAGCTTTTGATGACTTAAGATAACATTTCAATATTTCTTTTTACTTTCTTTTTTACCAGATAATATTTTTTTTCTATTTTTTTTAGGTGAAACTATCATATATTTATATATTTATTTTTCAGAAAAAAACTCTATCCTAATATGGAATATGGACTCTAGATACCCAAAAAGATCTTGAAAAAGAACAAAGCTAGAAGATATATATTTTGTGATTTCAAACCATATAAAGATACAATAATTGAAACAGTGTAGTACTATTCTAAAGGCAGATATATAAACCATTGGAGTTAAATAAAAGCCTAGAGCTAAATTCTTCCCTATATTGTCAAGTTATTTTTGACAAGGTTTCCACAAACATTTGGTGGTGGAAATAATAATCTTTTAACTAAATATTGTTGAAACATAATAATTACATGGAAAAGAATAAAGTTGGACCCTTACCTAATCCCATATACAAATATTAACTCAAAATAGATAAAAGACCTAAATATAAATCTTAAGACTATAAACTTTTAGGAGAAAATCTGGGTCATAAAACCTCACAACACTGAAATTGGCAGTGATTTCTTGGATATGATTTCAATGGCACAGGCAACAGAAGAGTATACAAGCTCCCTAAAAAATAAAAAAATATTGTATATCCAAAGACAATGTAAACAGAGTTAACAGTTACTAATAGAATGGGATAAAATATTTCCAAATTCTATATCTGAAGGTATATTAATATTCCAACTAGAAATCCTAAAAATTAACAACAATAAAGGCAAACAATACCATTTAGAGATAGGTAAAAGACTAACATAAGTAATGAATCTCCACAGATAATCAATCTTAGTTGACTGTTGGATGGAAACTCTTGTTTCTCTGGTTCTGGTGTGTGTTACCTATTTCTTCTTTGTAGTTAATCTCTTTGAGTATTTTCCCTAGTGCTGGTTTTGAAGACATAAATTCCTTGAGTTTCTGTTTGTCATGGAAGCTTCTTATTTCTCCATCTAATTTGATAGAAAGTTTTGCTGGGTAGGAAATTTTTGGCTGGAAGTTGTTTTCTTTCAGAGTTTGGAATATGTTACTCCAAGCCCTTCTGGCTCTCATGACTTGGTTTGGGAAGTCTGGAGTGATTCTAATTGGTTTGCCTCTGAATGTCACTTGTCCCTTTGTTTTTGTTGCCTTTAAGATTCTCTGCTTGGCTTCCACATTGGTCGTTTTGACAATTATGTGGCATGGGGATCCTCTTCTCCGATCCTGTCTAAAGGGAGTTCTATACGTTTCCTGGACCTGTGTATCAACCTCTTGCTCTATGTTTGGAAAATTTTCTGCTATTACTTCCTTGAAGAGATTGTTGATCCCTTTGGTTTCACTTTCTTTTCCCTCCTCTATTCCAATTATTCTTAGGTTAGCTCTCTTAAGATGGGCCCATATTTCTTCAATGTCAGATTCCTGCTGTTGGATATTTTTTTCTAGATTAGAAACTATGCATTCATTTTTGGATTGCTCATCTTCTAAGAGCGAGATTCTGTTCTCCATGTGGTCTAATCGGTTGTTTGTGCTTTGAATTGAGGCCTTTACTTCATTAATTGCATCCTTTATCTCTTTTTGGCTCTCTGAGTTCTTTTCGAAGCACCTCTATTATTTCTACAGTTATTTTCCTGATTTGATCTTCTAGAAATCTCTGATTTTCTGTTTTATCGGGTTCTGATGTTGTGGGGTTGTGGGCATTCATTGCTCCAGTATTATTCCTCTTTCTCATGTTTTAGGAAGTTTGTGCCTTCTCTAGTTTCTTCCCTTGGGTCACTATGACTTCACTTAAGGTGTTCTGGATCTCGAGTCTGAAGTATCTCAGACCCCACTACTCCTTTACTGGGTTGTATCACAGAGTCTCCGACCCAGAGAGTCGATAGAGGCTGCTTTAGACTGTGGGGGGTGCCAGGTTGCACATTCTCCTATGGTGTGATATCTCTGACACTGCCCCTCCCCCACTGGGTCAAGTCCCAGGGAGTACAGTACTGGGATATCTCCTCTGTGGCCCGCAATTTGACTCACTATTCTTGAGTACGCAGATGTAGCTGTACTGGTTTCGGTGAATTCTCTGCTGCTGCCACCGGTGACAATATGGCGCCGCTGCTATGCCCTCATCCGTGAGGCTGGCATATTTTTTCTTGGTTTTGATTTCCACTCTGAATCCCTGCAGTGTGTGCTGAGCTCAGCCACTGGGAGCTTTAGATTTTACCTGCGGCGAGAAATCCCGCCTGGCTGTTCCGCAGCGGCTCACCTCAGCTTGCTGTAGCCGTCCGGTGAAGTTGCCACTGCCGCAGGCAGTATGGCGCTGCTGCTGCGGCCTCGGGCATGAGGCCGGTGTATCTCCTCTGTGGCTCTGAGCTCTGTTCTCAGTCTGCTTTCTCTCTGGAGCCTGGTGATTTTTTTGTTTCTCTGGTGATGGTGTTTTCTGGCTATGAAAGGCGCTGATTTTGTGGTAATGGAGATTGGTTGTTAGTGGGGCTCTTAAGCCCCGCTTTTCTCGGTCGCCATCTTCCCGGAAGTCCAACATATAAAAATTAATCCATGTAATTCATCACATACACAGAACCAAAGACAAAAATCACATGATCATTAGATACTAAAAAATCATTTGACAAAATCCAACATTCATTTATGCCCAAAGCACTGCAGAGAATTGGAATCAAAGAAACATACCTAAACATCAGAAAGGCATTCTACAAATAGGCCCACAGCCAACATCAGATTAAATGGGGAAAAACTGTGAGAATTCCCCCTATAGACAGAGACAAGACAAAGATGCCAATTACTACCACTTCTTTCTATATAGTACTTGAGACTCTAGTCAGAGCAATATGGCAAGAAAGGAAAATCAAAGGAGTAAAAATAAGAAAATTTTATTATTTGTAGAAGACATGGTACTATATTTAGAAGACCCAACAAACTCAATCAAAAGGCCTATATAACTGATCAACAAATTCATCAAAGTGTCTGGACACAAAATCAATCTTAAAAAATCAGTAGCTTTTCTGTATACCAAACAGAAATCCACCGAGAAAGAATTCCAGAAAACATTTCCACTCAGGATATTCCACAAAAATCTAAGATACTTAGGAATAAACTTAACCAAGGTGGTAAAAGAATTCTACAAAGAAAATTATAAAAATTTAAAAAAATCAAAGAAGGCCTTAAAATATAAAAATATCTTTCATATTCATGGATAGGCAGAATAAATATCATCAATATGGTCATATTTTCAAAAGTGATCTACAGATTCAATGTAATACCCATTAAATTATGAAGGTCATTCTTTACAGACACAGAAAAATCAGTTTTTAAATTCATTTGGAACAAAAAAAGCCAAAATGGCCAAAATAGTTCTCAGCAATAAAAACCATTCAGGTGGAATTACAATACCTGACTTTTAACTATACTAAAAGGGCATAGTAATAAAAACATCATGGTACTGGCACAGAAACTGATACATAAACCAGTGGAGCAGAATGGAAACAAATCTGCACACTTATAGCCAATTAGTTTTTGACAAAAGGGCCAAAAAACATACACTGGAAAAAAGAGCCTGTTTAACAAATTGTGTTGGCAAAACTGGTTTATCATATCCAGAAAAATGTAAATAAATCCCACATTCTAACCCTACAGATGAGTCAAATCAAGATGGATCAAAGACTTAGAAATTAGGCCAGAGAACTTGAGACTTCTTGAAAAGGGCATAGGTCCAACACTGCAATACATAGGCACATGTAAATCATTTTCAAGAAGACCCCAAAGGCACAAGAAACTAAAAGGCAAATCAACAGGTAGGATTGCACTGATGAGCTTCTGTGCAACAAAGGAAATATCAAAAACCTCAACAGAGAGCCAGCAGAATGTGAGATTTTTGCCACCAACTCCTCCTATAAAGGACTGGTATCTAGAATATACAGAGAACTTAAGAAACTCAGCACCAAGAAAACAAATCAAGCAATTAAAAACAGGCACATGAACTAAATAGACACTTCATGAAAGAAGAAAGTCAAAGAAATTTACAAAATAATGTTCAACACCATCAGCAATCATAGAGATGCAAATCTCTATCACTTAACTCCATCTAAAATGGAAATCACACAAAACATAACAAATTCTGGAGAGGATCTGGAGAAATGGGAACTCTTATACATTGTTGGTGGGATTGTAAATTAGTGCAATTACTTTGTAAAACAGTATGGATGACCCTCAGAAGAATGAAAATGAGTCTACCATATAATCTAGCAATACCACTTTTGAGTATGTACCCACAAGAATGAACACAAAACTACCAAACTAAATCATATATATCTTTCTAGCCATCCTATTTGTTAATTCTTGTTTTAATTTCCTGAGTTTTGGTGGTCTTGTTGAGGAAGTTACCACCTGTGTTTATATGTTGGAGTATTGAACCCATGCCTCCTCTAATAGCTTCACAGTCTCTAGTCTGATTTCCATGTCTTTGATTAATCTCAAATTGATCTGTATATTTTGAGATACACTCCTTTTATTCCAATTTTCTGCTGTGTTTTAATATGAATGGGTGTCGAATTTTGTCAAATGTTTTTCCAGAATCTATTGATATAATCATGTGGTTTTTATTCTCAATTCTATTTATGTGGTGAATAGCATGTATTTATTTGCATATGTTGAACCAGCCTTGCTTTTTGTGATGAAACAAAGTTGGTTGCGGTAATTCTCTTGATATGGTTTTGAATGTGTATAGCTAGTATTTTGTTTAGAATTTTTGCATCTATGTTCATCAAAGATATTGGTCTGTAATTTTCTTTTCTTGAGGTATTTTTATTTTGTTTTGTTATTAATGTGATACTTAACTCACAGAAGGAGTTTGGAAGAATTCCATCTACAGTTTGGGCCTGAGCTTATCTTTGATGGCAGAATTTTTATTGCTGTTTCTACTTCTTTGCTTGCTATGGTTGGTTTAGACTTGCTATTCCCTCTTGGTTCAATTTAGTTGGTTATATGTACTTAGAAACCTATTGATTTCTTTCATGTTTTCCAGTCTATTGGAGTATAAATTTTCAAAATAGTTTTTGATAATCCTTTGAATTTCCCCACTGTCTGTGGTGGTGTTTCCTTTTTCATTTCTGATTTTAATGATTTCAGTTGATTC
Organism: Muscardinus avellanarius; assembly: GCF_963383645.1. Lineage (NCBI taxonomy): Eukaryota > Metazoa > Chordata > Mammalia > Rodentia > Gliridae > Muscardinus > Muscardinus avellanarius. The sequence continues at coordinate 57,988,489 of NC_137800.1, forward strand.
TTTTGGTCAGCTTGGCCAGGGTTTTGTCAATCTTATAAATCTTTTCAAAGTACCAGCTTTTTGTTTTGTTGATTCTCTGTATTTTTTTCTATTTTACTTATTTCTGCTCTGATTTTAATTATTTCCTGCCTTCTTCTGGCTTTGGGATTAGACCATTCCCTTTTTTTTAGGTCCTTGAGATATGTCAGTAGGTTGTTGATGGCTCTCTGTTCTTCTTATGTGGGCATTCAATACTATACACATTTCTCTTTACACTGCCTTGAAAGTGTCCCATAAATTTTTGTATGTTTGTCTCTATTTTCATTTAAAATTTTTTATTTCTCCTCTCATTACTGATCTTATCCACTCCTTATTCAATAGTGTATCATTCATTCTCCATATATTTAAATAGTTTCTTTTGGTGTTCCTGTTGTCAATTTCTACTTTCATTCCATTGTGATCTGAAAAGGTGCAGGGAATAATATTACATCTTTTGAATTTGCTGGCGCTTGCTTTGTGGCCCAGGATGTGATTTTTGGAGAAGGTTCCATGGGAAGCTGAGAAGAATGTGTATTCTGCTATTCCTGGTTGAAATATTCTGGATATGTCTATCAAGTCCATTTGGCTTATAGTTTTCTTTTGTTTTGAAGAGTCTTTACTCATTTTGACTTGACGATCAAACTAGTGGTGTGAGCGGTGTGTTGAAGTCTCCCAATATTACTGAATTTGGTTCTATTTGAGACCTGATGTCCTGAAGTTTTTTTTTTTAACCCATATTCGGGGATAACATTTACTATCATTATATCTTTTTGCTGAATTGTTTTCTTTAATAATAGGAAACACCAAGCGTTGTCTCTTCTGATGTGTTTTAGCTGAAGTCTGTTTTATTGGCTATCAGCATTGCTACCCCCTTTTTTTTTTTTGGTCTCCATTGGCACGATATATCTTTTTCCATCCTTTCACTTTTAGCCTATGAATATCTTCGCCTGTAAGGTGAGTTTCTTGCAAGCAGCATATTTGTATTGTTTTAATCCACATTGCCAGCTGGGTGTGGTGGCACACACTTATCGTCCCAGCATTTGGGATGCTGAGACTGGAGGATCATGTAGTTTTGAAGTCAGCCTCAGTTACTTAGTGTGATCCTTTGCAACTCAGAGGGACCCTGTCTCAAAATAAAGAATAAAAAATGGGGCTGGGGGCATTGCTTGGAGGTAGGATGCCCCTGAATTCCATCCTCAGTACCACCACAATAAATAAATAAATAAATAAATAAATAAATAAATAAATAAATAAATAAATTTAATCCACATTGCCAATCTATGTCGTTTAATTGATGAGTTAAGTCCTTTGACGTTCAGCGTTATTATTGAGATATGATTTTGTTTCCTGTTATTTTCTGCTCTATATTCTGTTTGATATAATGTTATTTCTTCTTTGCTTATGAGCCCCACTGATCAAATTCATCTCTTGTCTGGTGTACCAGTATTGGGAAGAGCGTCAAAATGTATTACTGTATCAGTATTGGGAAATATTTTTAATTTTTAAAATATATCTTCGGTAGTTAAAAAAAAATGCCAAGAGCTTCAAGGAAAGGGCTTCAGATTTCCAGGCACCAAGGGTAACTAGTAAGAGAATAGAAGAAGCCCAAAAGCCTAAGGTTTTTTTACATTTCTAAGAGAAGCAAACTTCCTCAAGGATGTGGTGGAATCCCAGACTCCTGGTAAGCAACTTAACATATTTTTGAATGTAACAAAATGTGTGAGGTCTGTTCTAGAGTCTGGGCAGGTATAACAAAAGACCTGCCCAAGAGAAATGGTGGATCTAGTTGGATCAGAAGACTGGTTATAAACATACTCTGTGTCCAGGAATCTTTGGTGACTTCTTTTTGAGTCATCCTACTATGTCACTTTGTGGTCTAGTGCTTTACTCTGAGCTCTATCTTTCCCTCTTTGTAATGGTGCCATAATAGTTCTGAAATTTGCTTCTTTTTTCTTCTTTATGATTTCTTTAAATATTTTCTCTAGTGTTGGCTTAGTATTTGTGAATTTTTTGAGATTCTACTTATCTTGAAATACTTTTATTTTTTCATCAATTTTGGATAATAACCTTGCTAGATATAGCAGTTTTGGTTGAAATTTGTTTTCTTCCAGGGTATGGATTACATCAAACCAGTCTTTCCTGGAGTTGTAAAGTTTGGAACAATTTTTATTATTTTGCCCCTGAATGACATTCATTATTTTGTTCTCACTGCTTTTAAGATTCTTTACTTAGCTTTTATGTTGGTAATCTTGATTAGATTATTATATGACATTGGGAGGTCCTTCTTTGATCTTGTCTTAACAGTGTTCTGTATGTCTCCTGTATATGCATATCCAAGTCTCTTTCCATGTTTGGAAAATTCTCTGAAATAGTTTCTTTGAAGATATTATGGATGCCCTTGGTTTGTGCCTCTATCCCTTCTTGAATGCCCTTTATTCTATAAGTTAGGATGTTTGATATTGTCCCAAAAATGTTGGATGTTTAGGCTCTGTTGTTGTAATATCTTCTCTATACTGCTGACTATGACTTTGGTTTTGAATGAACTGTTTTCTAACAGTGATATTCTGTTTTTCATTTTATCTAATGTTACAGAATTTCTTTCTATTGGTGTCTTCATTTCATTTATTGACTCTTTCATTTCAGGCCACTTTTTGATTCTTTAACATCTCAATTTCCTCTTTATTTTTGTATACATTTACCATGAGGCCTTTAATCATATTGAATATCAGGATTCAGAATTTTTCTTGAATTTATTGTAGGTCAGTATTTGTGAGTTCCCTTATTTCCTCCCTGTTCCTTGTTGTCATATTTTCAGAATTCTTGGGTTTATGTTTCTGTTATCTTGACATCTGTTTTGTGTGTGAGAGTTGTTATTGGTAAGTGCTATTCCAAATAACTATTGTGAGATATAATTCATCTATTTCTTACACTTTGATATTAACCCTATAGAATGTGTCTACCATCACTCTGTTGTTGTTCTACCTGTAGATCATAAAAACTGAGTTGCTCTGGGGTTTCTTCTGCTTGTTGTTATGGTGATGTTGATAGGTTTCATGTGTTAAGGTCAGGTGTTCTTTATGCCACTACCTTTGTAAAGAGTCAGCTCAGTGGTGCAGGCACAATAGTTTGTGACCTATGCATTTTTTAAACCTTGATTTGCAGTCTGTTGAGTGCTTCCTTCTATAGGCTATGGCTAGTTTATCTTTATTGTCTTGTTGTCCTTTTCTGTGGATCACCTTAGCTATAAGTATTTATAAGTGACAGCAGATGTATGCATGGGATAGTAGTGTTGTTTTCAATGGTGAGGGTTAGGTTAGGGTTAAGGGGTGGAGTGATGGGTACAGAAGTACAGAAGGAGGGTAATGTATAGGATATGATTAAGTTGAATAAGAATTTAAGTATAATAATGTAGTGTCTGGTTAAGATGAGAGATAGTAATGTTGTAGGATTCTTGTAGTTAATATAGAGTATTTAGGTATGGATATATGGAATAGTTTGAATACAAAACAAGGAGATACAAAAAGGGAAAAATGTTTTGAGAGAAGAGAGTAGATAGGATAGAGGGAGGATACTTGTAAAAGGAATGGGGTGGGAACAAAGAAATGTGCATAAAATAAGAAAACATGAAACAAAATCTAATGACAATAAGAGTAAATAAAAACAAACAAAACAAAAAACTAGCGAGAGTGAGAACAAAAAAAAAAAGGACTGCCAATTTACAATTCACACATATAGGGCTCATATAATGTCTGTTTGTTCTAGTAGATTCTGGAGCAGGTTCCAATAACTCATTTTCTTTGTAACTTATTTTCTGTTTTTGGACCCACTTTATGAGTTTTTGCAACCCCTCTTGCCTTTCACTGCTTTGTGCTCAGCTGTCAGGGTGGTGGATGTCATTGTAAATGAGTCCTATGTAAGCACATAGTTTTGCATTTTCCAGCCCTGCACTCTGTGTTTTTATGTTCCTGGGCTTTTTACTTTCTGACCCTTAGCTTTGTGCTTTATAACTTTGGTTTCTGTGCCTTCAGGTCCTGGACCTGCACCTCCCTACCTCCACTGGCAGAGGTTTCCCAGTGTAATCTCAGAGCAACCTGTGCATGTACTGTACCTTGGGCACTATGGGCATTTCCTATGTCACTATAGGTTATAACTTGACCACCTAAGGGCCATCAGCTATTAGCCCATTGGTGTCCTTGCAGCTTCTCTGAGTGTTCATCTGCTGAGAAACTCGGTTAACTTACTGTCCTGTGGGCCTGGGTCTCTGAAAGGCAAAGTGCCCCACTGTGGGTGCCAGGTTTTGGTGTGTGCCTGAGCTTTTGGATCCCAATGTGTGGTGCTAGTCGCTTAAGATGTTGAAGTTCTGCCACTGCTTCAATTCAAGTCCTTGGATTTCTTGCCAAAATTTCTTGGGGCTGTGGAGCCAGTAGTCATGGTTTGAGCTGGCAGCCTTAGATGGTACCCTCTGCCACACCAGATCATTTGATCACATGGGCTCTTTGCTAAGGATCTCACATCTGACTATTGGAGTTTATTTCACCATGCTTCCCTTTTTTCATTTGTATGTATCTTGATGCTTTGTTTTTCTTTTCAAAGAGCTGTCTTTTTTGGTAGTTGATTTTGTTGTTAGAGCTACTGAGATGTACGGTGTCCCACAGTTGCCATTTTCCACTGCCTCCTGACAAATTTCTTGATACATATAAGTTTCCTTAACTATATTAAGAAAACATAAAAAATTAAACTGACCAACAAACAGCAATTAAAGAGTTTGAAACCACAATAAAAAGCCTTTCATCAAACAATAGCCAAGGACCAGATAGTTTCCCAAGTAAATTTTATAAAACCTTCATAGAAGAGCTAATCCAAATACTCTTTGATCTATTCCATAAAATAGAAATAGGACTCTCCCAAATACACTCTATAAAGCTAATATCACATTAATACCAAAACCAAATAAATAAAGCTCAGGAAAAGTAAACTATATGCCTATATCACTAATGAACTTGGACACAAAACTGCTAAACAAAATTCTAGCAATACACATTCATAACCACATCAAGAAAATCATACATCAATACTAAGTAGGGTTCATAATAGTGATAAAAGCCTGGTTCAACATATAAAAAACAATCCATGTAATTTATCACATAAGCAGAAACAAGGACAAAAATCACACGATCATTTTAATGGATGCTGAAAAAACATTCAAATATTCAACACCCATTTATGCTAAACTCATTATAGAGAATAAAAATAAAAAAGACATATCTAAACATCATAAAGGCAATATACAATAGGCCAATAGTCAACAACATATTAGATGTGGAGAAACTGAGAATTCCTCCTAAAACCAGGAACAAGACAAGGATGTCCATTGTCACCATTTATTTTCATTATAGTACTTGAAAAACTAGCCAAAGTATACAGAATGAGAAAAAAATTAAAGGAGTACAAATAAAAAAAAGAACTAAAACTATCACTATTTGCAGATGACATGAGACTATACTTAGAAGAACCAACAAACTCAACCAAAAGGCTTATAGAATTGATCAACAAAATCATCATAGTGTCTGGATCCAAATCAGTCTTAAAGAGAAGGTTTCCTGTGTGTCAACCATAAATCCACTGAAAAAGAAATCCAGAAAACACTTCCACTCAAGATATCTCACAAAAATTAAAATGCTTGGAATTAAACCTAACCAAGGAGGTAAAAGGCCTCTACAAGGAAAATTATGATGCATTGAATAAAAAAATTGAAGAAGACCCTAGGAGATAAAAAGATCTTTCACGCTCTTAAATAGGCCAAATAAATATAATCAAAATGGCCATTATTCCCAAAGTGATTTAGAGATTCAATGCAAAATCCATTAAATTACCATTAATTTATTAATTTTCACAGATACAGAAAAATCAATCATTAAATTCATTTCAAATAATAAGATCCCAGAATAGCCAAAGTAGTTCTCATCAACAAGAACCATGCAGGAGGCATCAGAATATTTGCCTTCAAACTATACTACAAAGCCATAGTAATGAAAACAGCATGGTACTGACACAAAAAGAGACAAATAGACCAATGGAACACAATAAAAGCTTTGGAAACCAATCCACATACTTACAGCCAATTGATTTTTGACAAAGGAGTCAAAAACACACACTGAAGCCGGGCGTGGTGGCGCACGCTTGTAATCCCCACGCTTGGGAGGCAGAGACAGGAGGATCGCGCAGGTTCGAAGCCAGCCGCGTGCGCTGGCTTAGGAGACCCTGTTTCCAAATATAAAATGTAAAAAGAGGTCTGGGAGTGTAGCCCGGAGGTAGAAGGGCTTCCAGGAACCCCAGTACCACCAAAAAAAAAAAAAAAAAAACCACACACACTGAAAAAAATAATGGCTTTATTTTTGTGACTCACTTAGCATAATCTTCTCCAGTTCCATACATTTCCATGTAAATGACATAATTGTGTTTTTCTTTGTGGCTGAGTAAATTTATGTTGTGCACATATCCCTTAGGTTTTTAATCCATTCATCTGTTGATGGACATCTTGGTTGGTTCCATAGTTTGGCAATGGTGAATTGTGCAGCTATGAACATAGATACACATTCATTAGTTTGGTAGTTTGGTTTCCATTCTTTTTGGTAGATACCTAAAAGTGGTATTGCTGGATAATATTGTAAGGTTGTTCCCATTCTTCCGAAGATCCTCCATACTGTTTTCCAAAGTGGTTGCACTAATTTGCAATTCCACCAACAATGTCTTAGAGTTCCCAGTTCTCCACATCTTTGCCAGCATTTGTTTTTGTTTGTGTTTTGAGTGATTGACTTTCTAGTTGGAGTTAGGTAAAACCTTAGGATAGTTTTTATTTGCATCTCTCTGATTTCTAATGCTGTTGAGCATTTTATGCATTTATTGACCATTTAAATTGGATGCTTTTTCTAATATGCGGAAGCTAGGGAGAAAATGGGTCATAGGAGGAACTCTAGATGAAGAAGGAGATACTATAAATGAGCAAATAACATGACCTAACTGAGGGGATGAGAGAGGGTAGAGGGAAATTCCCTAACGTACATGATGTACATTAACAAACATCAAAGTCAATCAGTAATCCAAACATGAGAAGGAGAGAGGAGGGAGAAAATGGAACAGGATTCAGGTAATGGCTAATTGGATGATGTGTGCATGTATGTCTATACTATCTTGTATTCCACTAAGATGTATGACTACAATGCACCAATAAAAAATTAAATAAAAGAAAAAATCTTCAACAAATGGTATTGGTAAAACTAGTTACAAATATGCAGATGAGTGGAAATAAACATCACTATCTCACTCTGCTCAAGAGTCAATTCAAGATGGATCAAAGACTTGGAAATTAGACTAGAGAACTTGCAGCTCCTTGAAGAGGCCATAGTTCCAACATTTCAACACATAGGCATAGGTAAAACTTTTTCAACAAGACCCCAAAGTCACAGAAATTAAAAGGAAAATCAATATGCAGAATTGCATTAAACTGAAGAGCTTCTGTCTCAGCCTCCCAGGTACTGGGATTACAAGTGTGAACCACCATGCCTTGCTTAATCTTTTAACTCTTTGCCTTTTCCTTATATTTTAAATCTATAGAATCTGTATTCTGATTTAAAATATTTCTTCTTAATTTGTTTTTTTTCCTTTGGGAAATGGTATTTGTCTGAATATTGACAGTTCTATTTTTAGTCTCTATCTCTTAATTTTATTTGTGCATTTCTTTTTTATTTTTCTCTGTTCCACTCTGGAAGTGTATGTCAATGTGAGATTTCAAATTACTAATTTATTAAGCAAGTATGTCAGTTCTATATATTTCATGACTTTATTTTTAATCACTTCACTTCTTTTAAAGATATGTTATTGTTATTGAACTATTAACCTTTCTTACTTCTGCATAACAGCAATGTAATTTTAAAATAAATTTAAAATGAAAAATGTTGTTTCTGCATTTTTTACAGAAAAATTACAGCTGATATGGCCGTGTGACTGTTTTAACATACATATGATGATGTGAAGTAGGGCTTGCAAAAGAACCAATGCCCACACACTCTATGAAATTAGACTGTTTCCACTTCAGTACAGGCAGAATTCTAAAGGGATTAAGTGAAAAGTAGGAGGATTATAGATTGTGATAATAATTTAGCATACTGTAGAACTGTTTGGATGTCTTTATTTATTTATTCTTTTTTCTTGGTGGTACTGGGGTTCCTGGAAGCCCTTCTTCCTCCGGGCTACACTCCCAGACCTATTTTATACTTTTGTATTTTTGGAAACAGGGTCTCTTAAGCCAGCGGGGCTGGCTTTGAACCTGAGCGATCCTCCTGTCTCCGCCTCCCAAGCGCGGTAATTACAATTGTGCGTCACCACATCTGGCCTGGAAGTCTACTTTTTAAGCAGAGACTATTTCTTCTCCATTTTCTTCTCCTTCTCCTTCTCCTTCTCCTTCTCCTTCTCCTTCTTCTCCTCCTCCTACTTCTTCTCTTTGTGGTACTGGGGACTTAACCTAGAACCATTCTACCTTTGAGCTAATACATATACATATACATACACATATACATATACATATACATACACACACACACACACACACACACACACACACACACACACATATATATATATATATATATATATATATATAGTTTAGCCGGGCATAGTGGCTCACGCTTTCAATCCCAGCATTTGGGAGGCTGACACCAGAGGATCGCGGTTTGCAGACATCCTCAGCTACTTAGTGAGGCACCCGGTAACTTAGTGAGACCCTGTTTCAAAATAAAAAAATAAAAAACAGGGCAGGGGGTGTAGCTCGGAGGTTGAATGCCCCTGGGTTTTATCCCCAGACCTGCAAAAAAAAAAAAAAAAAAAAAATCTATCATCTATCTATCTATCTATCTATCATCTATCTATAGTTTACATATAAACTACACATTACATATAAACTATATATAAAATAAATAAGATAAATAAAACTATTTACATAACAGGGTTTCACTCTGAGAGTTTCACTATGTCACCAAGGCTGTCCTTGAATCTGCTGTCTTTCTGTCTCAGCTTCCCAAGTATTGGGAATGTGGGCATGTGCCACCTCACCTGGCAAGCAGAAATTATTTACTGTAGTGTACTGCATTCAACAGCTGTCCTAAAATTGTATTTCTATACATGAAATCAAAAAGTCGCAGCATTTCTAGCCCTTTAAAAAATTTTTTGCTAACATGCATTTTCTCAACAGCTTGGATAAATGTAGTGGAAGAAAACACGTTTGGTATCAGTAACTTATGCAATTACATATTTGTTTTCCTCATTGTAAATGAAAATTAATTTAAAAAGCAATGATCGGATTAAAAATACTAAGGAAATGCATATTATGTACTACCTTAACCTGAGATTAAAACATTAGGCCTCTTTCTTCTAATCTTTAACAATTATCTGATTGTTAATTATGTTGGCCTTCTCTGGAGGGCTCTGGGGCCCCACCAGCAGTGCATCTCCTACCCCCATTCACCTCCTTCCACAGAGGAGCCGATAGTCCCTGTCTTCTTCCCCGCCCCCACCGCATTGGATCATCATCCTGCATCATACTTTGCGCGCGCAGTTCCACCGAGTGAGCAGCTTTCACTGGTCATAACGCCTCAAATACTGTTGTTCACCGGGCTCCATGACAGCGGAGCCATGTTCCTTCTTCTAGTGCTTCTCGCCGGACTTGGCGGGCTGCACACATGTTACAGTGAGTCTAGAGATTTGGTCTTTTCTCCCAGCTTCTGAGTGGGGACTGTATTCATTTAGGGGATGTCTCTTCTGGTCCCAGTCCAGGCCCTCCCGACTTTGCTAGGGCTACGTGCTCACCTGTATATTTTCACCTCGCCGCTTGCTTTGACACAAAGCCTCAGGCAGAGCGTTGTTTCACTTCTCTGGGATAGTTTCCTTATCTGTAAGATGGACAAAAATGAAATGTGCCCTCCCTACACTAACTTTATGTCTCTAGGAATAATTAAATCATCAGGTATTTGTTTATCAACAATTTCCCGGTTTGTCATCTGCTGTTCTCCACTGGCTCCATTAAAAATTGAAAATCACAAAACCAGTGAAAAAGAAGAGATGTATAGATTCTTTTAAAACAGCTACTAAAGGCGGGCGTGGTGGCGCACACTTGTAATCCCACCCCCCACCCCACCCCCACTTGGGAGGCGGAGACAGGAGGATCGCACAAGTTCAAAACCAGCCTCGCTGGCCTAAGAGACTGTTTCCAAATAATAAAAAAAAAATTATGAAATAGGTCTGGGAGTGTAGCCTGGAGGTAGAAGGTCCCTGGGTTCCATCCCCAGTACTACCAAAAAAAAAAAAAAAAAAAAAAAAAAAAAAGCTACTCATGTAGAGAAATATACAGAATTAAACTTAGGAAAGGATACGTAATATTACAGGTATCAGAATAATGTAACTTATTTTGATTTTTAGGTTCTCATAAAGTCATTCTGCAGACCACCACTCCTGAAAGGATTTCATCAGTGGATGCAAAAGGAGATCCGAAAAATAATGTAACAGGGGAATTATATTTGTGTATCTTGAATCCCACTAAGTTTCCTCTAGTATGAAGATCAAAAGCTATTGAACACAGGCAGGATGCTGAGTTGACAGCCCAGAATAGGTTTACATAGAGCAGTTTGATGTGTATGATAACGTGGGAGATTCTGTGTTTCTGTTGAGGATGGAGGACTTTAGGGATAGAATCTTAGAAGCACCAAATTTAAGGAGAGGCAAAAAGCTAGGATTTCTTCAAGACAGGATTCATGTAAGGCAAGTGAGATGATTGATAATAGTTTTTGGCAGGGTAATCTACTGAAGTCTGTGTGACTCAAAGATAACAGATAACATCAGGTGAGTTCTTCCCCAGAAACACACATAATGGTGCATAGCAGGCATTGATACATTCCCATTTAGTTCAGAATCCTGAAGCTTCAAATATCCACATAGGAAGGAAAGCCAATAAAATGTTTATATATTATTATTTGTCAATATTTTAATGCATATGTTAGAATAATCACATAATGTAGCATATATTATTTACAAGTGTAACATTTTTGGATACTCTTACTATAGGTTGTTTATATCATTTCAATTGGAGAAAAATCATATTTTGTACATCTTACAAAGCAGTAAGTCATTATTTTACCTTTTCAAATTTTAATTCTTTATATTGTAGATTTATAAAAATAGTATTCTTGGAGCCTTTTCAATTCAAATGTATTGATACCCAGTGTATATTGCATAGCAGACAAAATCTTCAGCATAGAAAAAAGAATAAAATGTAGAGCACAGTTGAAGAATTTAAAATACAGGATGATACATCCACATACATTAATAGGTCAAAGCAGATCATTTTATTGTAATGTGGTTTATGATAAATGTGTAAGTAGTAGATTTTGGACATCAGAGAATGCTTTTTGGAAAGAAGAGATGAAGGGTATTGAGGGAAGACAAGTAGCAAGGTATGTGAAAAAGAATGGTAGGGTAGGAGAACATTCTTTTTAGAAAAAAGTCTCCTCATGCAAAATAAAGATATATGAGACAGAGTCTTTTTGGGTATACAAATATCAACGTGAATGACTTAAATATATTTTTTCTGAAGGAAGGATAGAGGTAAAAGATTCTAAAAAAATAAGGCAGGAGTCAGGTTGTAGATGTTCTATAATGACATGTTAATAATATTTGGAACCAAGTTGGCTTTAATTATAAACTTTGATAGTCAACTTTGGTCTTCAGGCTGTTACTTAAGGATTAAAGAGTTGGGTATGATCAATTATATGCCTTTAGTAGCTTAGGTGAGGAATGATGATGCATTATTGGTTTTAACATAGGAAAGAAAAATTTAGTAGATCTCAATATAGATTTGATAGAGTGATTGGGAAACAGTGGGAGACTTCAAATATAATTTAGATGTTGCCCGATAATGGACAGATTATGGTGAAATTAAATGAGGGATATGAACAAAGGAGATATTTTTGTGTAGCAAAAGTCAGTTCATATTTCAGTGCTTGTAAAATTTTCTAGTGGATTTTCCACTGAATAGATGAATCTTCAAGGAGATCCAATAGAGGTATGTATTTATCAATAAGCAGTAGTTTGACTGTATTTGTATTTCTTATTAGAGTGAATACATAAGCAGATTATAGCTAAAAACTTGGGAAATACCAACATTTCTGAGAGAGGTAGGAAAAAAAAGTGTAGCCAATGTGGAAGATCAAACCAAAAGGGCCAGGAAATTAGGAAGAGAAGCAGAAAGTGAATATAAATTAAGTGATTAGATTGAGTGAGTGGTCACTGTTTTTGCATGGAAACTAAAAGTCAAATATAGTGATGGTTTTTAAAGTATCATTTTGAGCCGGGGATGGTGGCAAATGCTTGTAATTCAGCATTTGGAAGGTTGAGACAGGAGGACCTGGGTTTGTGGCCAGCCTCAGCTACTTAGTGAGGCTCTTTGCAACTCAGTGAGATCCTATTTCCAAATAAAGAATAAAAAATAGGGCTGGGGGTCTAGTTTGGAAGTAGAATGCCCCTGAATTCCATTCCAGTACTGCAAAAACTAAAAATGAAATACATTTTTGGATTTGACATACAGGGGGTCATAGATATTTTGCAGAAAAATATCAGAGTGAGTAAGAATTGAGAAGGTGGAGTATATACCTGTAGCAGTAATTTAAAATTGTTGAGAAAGAATATAGGGCAAAGGGTCAAAGGAGAGTTATGTAGGATGATAATGCCTTGAAAATAACTTTTAAAATAGAATTAAAGAGCCTATAGACAGGAAGAGTTTAAAATTGTATCTCAAAGTTTGCATCTTTAGTATGCGGCATGAGATGGGATCTGTAGTATAGGCATAAAGGGTTGTTTAAAAGAAGGAATCCTCTAAAAATGAAGTATTAGTGAAAAATGACACAGGTGGTCTCAAAACAAGAGAACATGGGGGTTATGTGTGGTAGTTGACAGGGGTGGTGTCAAGTTTTTAAATTACTTAGAAGAATAAAATAGAATTCTAAGGTTATTGATAGAAACTTCATAATTATTTAAGCTTAGTGACTGAATTTGTAGTGAGATCAAACAAATCTTTTTAAATTCAGTCCAAACTCAACATTTTAATTTTGAGATTTCAGGAAGACATCTAAATTCAATGGATGATAGGCACAAAAATTTGAAAGTTCTATTTTGGAAATTGAGGCGTGTATTATTTTAGTTTGATATATTTAGTGATTTGAGTTGTCTATTAACCTAAATTTTAGTTTCACATGTTATTCTAGTTACAATCACCCTCAACATCTAGTGTATGTGACAGGAAATTATTTGTACAGTAATATATATCCAGTTGATTATAATTTAAAATCCTCAATATGTACATAATTTGTATATGAAGAATAACTTTTCTATTTTTCTGTTTCATTTGAGTTTGTTTTTGTGATTTTTACCTAGATCATTTTTGTCTTCAGCTTCTACTGTTTATTATTACGACCAAGATGACACCCTACATTCTAAGTCTTTGTTATCACAGGTAAGCAATAGTCAGTTCTTTTCTCACAAAGTTGTTAGTTTAAATTTTCTTTAGAGAATATTGTATAATTACTGAAATATTATTTTGTAATCCATTGAGTTTAAATAACTTGTAGTATTATTTATGTGTACATTACACAAATTCATCAGGTAATTGACAATTATATTAAGCTACTATTTTAGGTAAAATAATAAATATGAATGACATATCTGGGGTATGTATGTTAAAATGAGTCACCTACTTCTTTTTCTTTGTATGTTACTTTTCAGATGAATTGTAACTATAATGGATATGTTGCAGGCTATCCAGATTCTCTTGTGACACTCAACACTTGCTCAGGACTCAGGTTGTAAAATGAATCATCTCTCTATTTTTTTAGTTCTGTAATCACATTTATATTTTAATGACCTAAGGACTGTACCAGAATTACTAAAAAATTAGGATTTTTTTTTTACCCTGGTAGCATGGATTCATGATAGACTTATTTTTATACTGATAGGATCTGCTGCTTGAAGCTTTAGGCAGTTTTGAGTATAGAAAGTTCATTGATCTCTCCATGCTTTAGTTTGTCCAAATTTTGCTTTATTGTCCTATTAATTTTCTAGAAAAATGGATAATTATAGAATGCCTGAGATCTGTAGACATTTGGGCTCTGCATTCAGTAATTTTTAATGCATTTAGTACCTTCAGTTCAGGCCCCATATATGATTTAGTACATCAAAAACTAGGGACCTAAGACTAAAGCAGAGCCTAGAGACCCTACAGACAGAAGGAAGTATACATATTGTTCTGTGATGAAGTATAAGACCTCAAGGAACAAAGAGATAAAGTACAAAATCAAATCTGATTTTGAATCTTTAAAAACAATCTGATCAGATTTACTCATTAACTCATTAGTAGATTATAGTTTTATCAGAATCATTTAAGACTTTCTTGATCATTTTAACATTCAGGGGAATTATGCAGCTTAAAAACATCTCATATGGAATTGAACCCATGGAGACTGGATCAGGATTTTTACACAACATTTATGAAGAAAAAAATAGTAACATTGACATTCCTTTCTTGAATGAAAATAGTTTTATTGATAATGGTGCACAGTCACATGCCCGAAACAGGTTAGATGTAAGTGTTAACTCTTTCCTTTTAGCCTAATTTGTGTAAATTTATGAATGGAAAATGCATTCAGAGCCAAATTTGATGACTTGAAAATCTTATTTATCTATGAAAGCCTTACATGGGTGTTAAAATGGCTAGAAATTGAATTTATATTCTTTTTTATGCTTATCATTGTTTAGAAGTTTAGTAAAAACTTTGGTCATTAATCTTGGAAATATGGAGATGTCAATATAACATTAAACTAAAACATTAAATTTTACATGAGAGCTTCAGGTAATTAATGTAAAATATTCTTTTTCCTCAACTAGTCACATAATTTAGATGAAAAAATTATTTTTGTTTTGTGAGGATTCAAAAATGAACAATTTTGATGGCTGATATAAGGTATGTTTAAAACATGAATGAATTTTTTTCCTTTGCACAGATATATAAGCCTGCTATGATTGGCACGCTTGGCTCTAGGAAACTGCAACTTACTGTAAACTTTAGTAATATTTTTCTGAATTATATTGTTCACTAAATGTAGTTTCCAAACAATGGGTAGCAAAAAAATTTGCCCACATAGATGATTAGTATGATAATTAATACAAAGATAAGAAAAATAATGCTTTTGTTATATGTTATGCTGAAATGTTATAAACCTAAAATTTCATTTTAATTATTACAAAAATAAAAGATATATGGGCTCTTATAGAACGTGGGAACTCTAAATGAACACTATTGCTAATCATAGTTCTTTTTGAACTGCTATCTTCTGAATCATACCTGAATTTTGTAATTGAAAAGAACCCCACTCTTTAGTCAGTAGAAACTCTTATTTTAGTGTATCTCTGAATTAGTACAAAGTAAATTTCAATAAATTTCTCAGGGCTCATGTGTGTTTTCCAGAAAACTGAATTTACGAAGTTAATACCTCGCTCTCTTGAAATGCATGTAGTTGTGGATAAAACCTTGGTATGTCCTATTTTATTCACTATTTTAAAAAATATAATATTCATCTTTAACTTCATTGAAATGATATAAGGAAAAGTATCAACCAATTTTATTTTGCATTTTCAAATAATACAGTCATAAATATTGGACATAAGCTATGCTTTTGTTAATTCATTCATTTTATATACAGATACAACCTCTTATTACATTTTTAAGGTTAAGGATCTTAATTCCTAAAGCTTGTTGGCTATTTTTCTTTTGTCAAAAGGACTGTATTCTCAGTGAAAGTAAGACTATCAATTGACCAACCTCTTAATCCTTACACAGACTAGTAATATTTAACTTCTTCAGCCTAATGAAAGGGTAGTCTACACAACAAATATGCCAATTCTTTAAGAAAAGGAATAAAATCAATTATCTATATTCTTAGTTCTAGATTAATTAAATAAAAAGAGCAATAAATAAGCAAAATTCTCATGTTGAGAGTTCATGACTATACTTTAGATTTCATAAAACTTTAGGCTCTGAATACATATTAAACATATTTAAGACTCTAATTTATGAGGTTATATTTGTAACATGTTGATAAAATATTATAGAGGCAAATATTGTTTAACTTTGGAAGAATGCCTCTTGGAGCAGGTTAGTTCATAATTCATACCAATTATGAATTATTAATTCATACCAATAATTCAGCCATATGAGTTCCCAATCCATAAGGAAATAATTTACCACAAATGAGAGTCAACCAAACAAAAAATAATCTATTTAGATCTATGAAAACAATAATATGTTAAAATTTTAAGATAAAGATGGTAAAACTAAATATTTTTCTCTTAAGGGAATTTGTTGATTCCAGAATAGGTAAGTATGAGGCAGGGATACTGAACTAAATATTGGCAGCATTAAACAAGCATTGAAGTTCATGGCTTACTAAGGAGCTTGTGGTATTTTAGTGCAGATAAATTAACCCATCACAATGCCAGCACTTATCTTGAGATCATATTTTTGTCAAATTACAAACACAATTAGAAGGAAAAAAGAAAAATTTTAGTAAAATCACTAAAGCAGTGAAGGAAAAGAAAAACATTATAAACTTAGCATTTGTATCATGAATGTGGGATGAATAAATGTTGTGTAAGATGAAGGGTTTCAAGTCAAATATTTAAGTGTTTATATTCATGTAGAAGACTAAGTTCTGCAATTAAAGAAACAACAAAAAAGATTAAGGGGCCAAATTCATACACTGGAGAAAAGACAGATTTTTCAACAAATGGTGCTGGAAGAACTGGCTTTCAATTTGAGGAAGATGTGCACAGAAATCAACTTGAGATGGATAAAAGATTTAGAAATTAGACCAGAGACTGTGAAGTTTTAGAGGAATGCATAGGTTCAACACTCCAATATATTGGTACAGGCAATAACTTTCTCAACAAGACCGCCAAAGCACAGGAAATTAAAGCAAGAATTATAAGTGGGATGGTATCAAACTAAAATGTTTCTTCTCATCAAAGGAAACCATTAAGAACCTAAAGAGAAAGCCTTACAGAATCGAAGATCTTTACCAGCCACCATCCTGATAGAGGGCTAATATCCAGAATATACAAAGAACTCAAAAGAGTTCACTAGCAAAACAAATAACCTGATTAAGAAATGGGCAACTGAATTGCATAGACACTTCACAAAAGAAAAGATACAAATTGCCAATAGATACATGAAAAGATGTTCAACATGGTACATAGTAAAGAAAGCAAGAGAGTAGATATTTTTTAATTAATTAATTAATTAATTTTTTATTTTTTTTTATTGGTGCACTGTATTCATACATCATATTGGGATAAAAAAACTTTTGTAGACATACATGCACACATCACCCAGTTAGCCCCTACCTGATCCCCACCCTGTTCCCTCCCCATCCCTCCTTCCCTTGCTTGGCTTAGTGGTTGACATGTAGTATTATAGCAATTTATCCAAAATTAACAATGATAATCTCACAGAACAGTTTCATTTGTCTGATACCAAGCTTTTGATGACTTAAAGATAACATTTCAATATTTCTTTTTGCTTTCTTTCTTACCAGAGAATATTCTTTTCTTATTTTTGGGTGAAACTATCATACATTTATTTATTTTTCAGAAAAATTCTATCCTAATATAAAATATGCACTCTAGATACCCAAAACGATCTCGAAAAAGAACAAAGCTAGAAAATGTATATTTTCTGATTTCAAAACCATATAAAGCTACAATAATTGAAACAGGGTAGTACTGTTACAAAGGCAGATATATAAACCATTGGCGCTCATTAAAAGCCTAGAGATAAATTCTTTCACATATTGTCAAGTTATTTTTGACAAGGTTTCCACAAACATTTGGTGGAGGAAATATAATCTTTTAACTAAATATTGTTGAAAAATAATAATTACATGAAAAAGAATAAAATTGGACCCTTACCTAACACCATATACAAATATTAACTCAGATAAAAGACCTAAATATAAATCTTAAGACTATAAACTTTTAGAAGAAATTCTAGGTCATAAAACCTCACAACATTGAAATTGTCAGTGATTTCCTGGATATGATTTCAATGGCACAGGCAACAGAAGGGTAAACAAACTCCCTAAAAAATAAAAAAAAAATTGTATATCCAAAGACAATGTAATCAGAGTTAAAAGTTACTGATAGAATGGGATAAAATATTTCCAAATGCTATATATGAAGGTATATAGATGTTCCAAATAGAAATCCTAAAAATTAGCAACAATAAAAGCAAACAATACAATTTACAAATAGGTAAAAGACTAACATAAATAATGAATCTCCAAAGATAACCAATTTTAGTTGTCTGTTGGATGGAAAATTTTGTTTCTCTGGTTCTGGTGTGTGTTACCTATTTCTTTCTTGTAGTTAATCTCTTTGAGTATTTTCTGTAGCGCTGGTTTTGAAGACATAAATTCCTTCAGTTTCTGTTTGTCATGGAAGCTTCTTATTTCCCCATCTAATTTGATAGAAAGTTTTTCTGGGTAGGAAATTTTTGGCTGGAAGTTGTTTTCTTTCAGAGTTGGGAATATGTTACTCCAAGCCCTTCTGGCTGTCATGACTTGGTTTGGGAAGTCTGGAGTGATTCTAATTGGTTTGCCTCTGAATGTCATGTAGCCTTTTGCTTTTGTTGCCTTTAAGATTCTCTGCTTGGCTTCCACATTGGTCATTTTGACAATTATGTGGTGTGGGGATCCTCTTCTCCGATCCTGTCTAAAGGGAGTTCTATGTTTCCTGGACCTGTGTATCGAGCTCTTGCTCTATGTTTGGAAACTTCTCTGCTATTACTTCTTTGAAGAGATTGTTGATTCCTTTGGATTCATCTTCCTTTCCCTCCTCTATTCCAATTATTCTTAGGTTAGCTCTCTTAAAATGGGCCCATATTTCTTCAATGTCAGATTCCTGCTGTCGGATTGTTTTTCTAAATTAGAAACTATGCGTTCGTTTTTGGAGTGATCATCTTCTAGGAGCGAGATTCTATTCTCCATGTGGTCTAATCGGTTGTTTATACTTTAAATTGAGGCCTTTACTTCATTGATTACATCCTTTATCTCTTTTTGGCTCTCTCTGAATTCTTTTTGAAACACCTCTATTATTTCTACAGTTATTTTCCTGATTTGACCTTCTAGAAATCTCTGAATTTCTATTTTATCAGGTTCTGATGTTGTGGGGTTGTGGGCATTCATTGCTCCATTGTTATTCCTCTTTCCCATGATTTCGGAAGTTTGTGCCTTCTCTGGGTTCTTCCCTGGGTCACTACGACTTCACTTAAGGTGCTTTGGATCTCAAGTCTGTGATATCTCAGTTCCCACTACTCCTTTACTGGTTTGTATTGCCAAAGTCTCAGACCCAGGGAGTCAATCGAGGCTGCTTTAGATCATGGGAGGTGCCAGGTTGGGCGTTCTCCTGCTGGGAGTTGTGACTATGGTGTGATATCTCTGCCACCGCCACTCCCCCACTGGGTCAAGTCACTGGAAGTGCAGTACTGGGATTTTTCCTCTAGGGGCTACAATTTGACTCACTGTTGTTAAGTGCGCTGATGGAGCTGTAGTGGACTCGGTGAATTTGCTGCTGCTGTCACCGGTGGCAATATGGCGCCATTGTCATGCCCTCGGCCGTGAGGCTGGCGTATTTCTTCTCTGGTTTTGAGCTCTGTTCTGAGTCCCTGCAGGGAGTGCTGAGCCCAGCCCCTGGAAGCTTTAGACACTCCCTGTGCTGAGAAATCTGCCAAATTCCACCCAGCTGTTCCTCAGTGACTCACCTTGGCTCGCTGTCCACTGCTCCTCTCTGGAGCCTGGTGGACTGTTGAGTGCGTTGGTTTGGTGCTGTCCGGTGAGCTTGCTGCTGCCGCCGGCAGTATGGATCTGCTGCCGTGTCCTTGGCCATGAGGCCGGCGTATCTCCTCTGTTGCTTTGAGCTCCATTCTGAGTCCCCCTCCTCTCTGGGGCCTGGTGCTGCAAGGAAAGATGGCGCTTGCGCTGCTCCACGCCACAGCTCTGGCTGCAGCACTGCAGTCTGGTTTCTTTCTGGTGTCTCATTTTTCCAGCCCTCTTTTTCTCTGTCTCTTGTATTTACATTCTTTGTTTCTCTGCTGATGGTGTTTTCTGGCTATGAAAGGTGCTAAATTTGTGGTAATAGAGATTGGTTGTTAGCGGCGCCCGTAAGCCTTGCTTTTCTCCGTCGCCATCTTCTCGGAAGTCTCTTTGAGAATAGATATTTTTAAAAAAGCTGTTGCAGCTATAATAATATCAAACAAAGAAAGCTCTAAGGTAAATGTGAGATATCAATTGTTGCATAGCACACCACTCCAAACTTTGGTTGCATAAACCAGTAAGAATTCATTTGATTGGGAGCCCAGAGACTTTTTTGATCTTTTAATATGTTCAAATCCTAACTTAGTGGTCTTTTTTGATATGGCTATCTTGAAATGCTGTGAGCTTTCTTCCTTTATGAAATTATTTTAAGAATATGTTTAAAATATTGAATTAATTGATATATTATTTTTTGAAGATTTAAAGAAGTTTATTAAAAAGATAGAAATACAGAAAATAGAAATACAGAAAATAGTTATAGCCCCATGCCAAAATGGCATGAGGGGGGAGGGTGGCCTGGGCCAACTCACCACTCCCGAATTAATTGATATATTATTACTGATGAACATTTTTATTATTGAATATTATTATTATTATTATTATTATTAGTAGTAGTAGTAGTAGTAGTATTTTATTTTGTGGGTCTGGGGATGGAACCCAGGGGCATTCGATCTCCAAGCTACACCCCCTGTCCTATTTTTTATTCTTTATTTTGAAACAGGGTCTCACTGAGTTGCAAGGGCCTCACTAAGTTGCTGAGGCTGTCTGTGAACCGCGATCCTCCAGTCTCAGCCTCTGAATGATGGGATTTACAAGCGTGTGCCACCACGCTCGGCTTTGAATATTATTATTAATTGCAGCTTTGGAGTTGTGGCTTTTTTGTTAAGACTAGTGTGGTTTTGACACAAATTCTGTGTTAGAGTTTAAGGGACCCAGTTTCTCTCACAACAGAAAGTCTCTATAGTACAAAAGCAGGTGTGGTAGAGAATGCCATTTAGGTGGGTTTGTTTTTTGTGGTTACTCTACATTGGAAGTGGAAACCCCTATCAGGTCCTGAGGGTTTTCTTGGACTCTGTTGATATAAATTGTGTTACTTGAAAGTAATTCTACCTCTGGCTATTCCAATCATGGTTTGATTTTTCAGATGTTTCACAGGGCAAAACAGAAGCTGGGTGTATGGCTTCCTCTTTGTAACACCTCCAAGCTTGTCACAATGTGCAACCTAATCAGACATTGGTTAAACTAAAGTTATGGTCCCTCCACAAAAGCTGTATTATATTTTTCTGATATTTTATTGGGGTATGTGTCCAGGAACATGACTTTAGGTCCATCTTGCCATGTCTGCTTGGGGATAGGTCATCATCTGGGTGATTTTATCCCTCCCATTTTAAAATTTGAACTATCTAGCAAGGTTCACAAAGGACTAGTGCAAGTTGCAATTCCTTTAAGTTGGGCAGAAAATGTAACTTGGTAAAAGAGTACCTACCAAATGTACTTGCTTCAGCTGGTTGATCACAAGCACTGCAAAGAGAGAAGAGAAAAATGAAGAAAAGGAAAACTTTGCAGAAGCTTTTTTAAATTTGATGCAATCCTATTTAGTAATTCTTGGTTCACAACTCCATTTTTTTCCAGAAGAATTAGTCAGAATACAATAGTGATATGTGCACATCCATTTTTAAAGTGTCACAGTTCACAATAGCTTAATTATGGAACCAACCTAGGTGTCTTATCAACAGATGAATGGATAAAAATATGGCAAATGCACATAATATAATTCTACTCTGCAATAAATAAAGAACAAAATTATGTCATTTTTCCAAAAAAATGGATGGAATATCATGCTAAGTAAGATGAGCCAGTCTTAGAAGGTCAGTGGTCATATATTTTCTGTGATTTATGCAAACTGGAGAAAAGAAAAACAAAAGGGACCTTAGATAAATGAGGAGAGAGACCAGTAGAAGAATTCAAGGAGGAGAGGGTGGGAGGAGCAGAGAATAAAAAGGAAGAATTGAGGAAATAAACAGTTAAAATAATTCTAGGTTCATACATGAAGGCATTACTACCAATCTTAGTAACATGTATGGAGGAAGAGGAAAGAGGAGTGGGGTAGGATGTGGAAGGAAATACATCAAGTGCTCTGTGCATGTGTATATGTATCATTTTGAATCTCATTAGAATGTATAATTACAATGCACTGATGAATGTATAAAAACTAAATAAAGTTAAAAAGAAGCTTAAAAGTAGTATTAGTAGTCAAAATGAACTTTAAATAAAAATAGGATTAATAAAATAAAAGGGTATTAGGATAAAAGTAATATAGTGAGAAAAAACACAAGTAAAGAGACAAATGAAGGGAAAAAAAAGTAAAAGTTAAATACCAAAAAGAAAAGAGTAAATATAAAACAGCAATAATAAAAATGTGAATCAAAAACAAAAACAAAAATTCTCTCTCCCAGTTACTTGATTTGACAGGTAAGCATAAACACTCACAGGCTGTCCCAGTCAGAACTTCTCATGTCTTCTTGGGTTGTGTGCCCCTTGGACACATTAAGGCTAAGGATAATTCACCACCTTCTTTTCTTTGAGGTTATGGTGCTTGTCCAGTGACCAGTGGAAGTTTGGAAGTTTGTAAGTTTGTGGTTGGAGTCAGTTGGAATACCTTTCAGCTGCTTGGCTTTCCAAAAGGAGTTAACGTGGAAAGCAGAGCTCCCTAGTAAATTTTTTTCTGGAGCTATTTAGATTATACATGCTAAGACTAGGTTGGATGCAGATGATCAGTATGTTATAATGTTAGCTCAGTATGTTAGAATGCTCATTATGTTAGAATGCTCAGTATGTTAGAATGCTAGATGCTCAGTATGTCGAATGTTAGATGCTCAGAATGTTAGAATGTTAGCTTTTCAAAGCTACTTTCTAGAGCCACATCCTCAAAAGACAGGTGTTGCTCCAGCTCTGAGGCATGCCTTTGTATGTCCCTGAGGGTAGAGAAAGATATTTATGCTGAGGAAGATGGTGTTGGTTTTTTTTTTTTTTAAATCTAGCTGCTGTCAGTGGTTCTTGTGTTACCAATTCTGGCTTCCACATGTTCTCACATAGGATTGTTGGCCAGGAAAATCCTTGATTTTAAAGGGAAGTGCTTCTGTTCTCCAAGACATTGATTACCAATGTAGTAAGCTTGGAGTACAGTGCCCTCTGAGTTCTCATAATGGCCCCCAGTCAGTACTATGTGTATATGCTGGGAATTGCCAAGAATTTTCTTAAGATAGTTCACTGTGTAAATGTTAGGTCTATGGTTTTTAGCTTCTCTTACTACAGAATGCTGAATTCTTCTGCAGTGGTATTTACTGGAATTGCCCCCTTTTCTCCTCTACCCCTTATGGGGGCATTATCATTCTTTTTGCGGTGCTTTCATGCAATGAGTGTTTGGACATTTTTGTTTCACCATCCACCATTTCTGGGCCTCTCCAATTCTCTGTCCCCTATTGATCTCCAGTAGTCTCCTTCCATAATCCACCTAAATGAATAGCTGTTTTAGTTATATCTAGTATTTTAGTTATATATTGTGGAGACACACTTGTGTGATAGGTGCCTCTAATCTGTCATTTTCTGGAATTACTTTTCAGCCATTATCTTTATCCAGAGAAAGTTTTTTTTGCTAAAATTTCAAAAACATAAAGATATATTTAAAGAGCTTTCAGTTATTTCATTTTACTAAAATATACATTACTATGAGGTCAAGAGTGGCAGACATGAGGATTGTATGTGACTTTTGTTTAGTTAATGGAGGAGATTGTGAGGGATATTCACGTAGTGAGCTTTCTAAAAATGGTTTACTAGTAGGAAATTACCAATGCTTCCCTATCTTTTTTCATTCCTTTTCAATTTCCCCTTCCCTAATTGTGTCTTCTTAAATGGACTGTCTCTGAGCTCTTTAATTCACTCATCCATTTGATCTATTTTGTTGTTTATGGCTTTTATCAGATTTTGAATTTTGTTTAGTGTATTTTTATTTCATAAACTTTTTTATGTGCTTTTACTAGTACATTGTAGTCTCACATCATTATGTAAATCATGTTGACAATGACATACATGCATACACAGACTTGGTGGGCCTCCCTGTGCCTCCTCTTTTTCCTCTTTCCCAATATGCAGTATCAAGATTGACTTCAGTATATTCACAAGTATACACATAGTTGATAGTAGTATTTTCATTAATTAACCTCATTCTTCCTCCTTCCCTGCCCTTAGATTTCCTTCCTGGCTCAAATAAAGTTTTTCCTTCATTATCTGGAGTCCCTCTTGTATTGCAATTGCTCCTTATCTTGCACATATTAAAGAAAAAATATGACTTTTCACTTTCTATGATTGGCTAATCTCCCTTAACATAATGCTCTCCAGGTCCTTCCATCTTCTTGCAAATGACATATTTTTTTCTTTTTTATTGCTGAGTAGAATTCCATTGTGTGCATATCCCATAATTTTGTTATCCATTCATCTGTTATTGGAGACTTAAGTTGGTTCCATAATTTGGCTATTGTGAATTGTGCTGCTATGAACATGGATATGCATATATTACTGTAGTTCTCTAGTTTCAACCTCTTTGGAAAATACCCAGGAGTTGTATAGCTAAATCAAATAATGGATTTGTTTTCAGTTTTCTAGAGAATCTCCAAATTGATTCCCATAGGGACTGAGCTAGTTTGTGATCTCACTAATAGTGTAGAAGAGTTTCTATTTCATCACATTTCTCACCAAAACTTATTATTTGACTTCTTGATTATTGCTATTCTGATTTTGATAAAATGAAATCTCACTGTTGTTTTGATTTGCATCTTCCTGATTTCTAATGATGTTGAACATTTTTTTCACATATCATTAGCCATTTGTATCACTTTTTTGGTGAAGTGTCTATTCAATTCAGTTGCTCAGTTTTTGATTGGGTTATTTGTTAAATACTATAAAGTCTTTTAAGTTCTTTGTATATTCTAATTATTAGTTCTCTGTCATGGGGATAGCTGGTAAAGATCTTCCCCATTCCATAGGCTTTCTTTTTAAATACTTTATTATTTTCTTTGATAAACAGAAACTTCATTTGATGTCATCCCACTTGTTAATTATTCTTTTAATTTCCTGAGCTTTGGAGGTCTTGTTGAGGAAGCTTCTACCTGTGCCTATATGTTTGAGTATTGAACCTATACCCTTCTCTGGTAACATCACAGTCTCCATAACTTCCAGAGGTAAGGATTTAGTCCCATTTTTCTACAAATGGATAGCCAGTTTTCCCAGAAACATTTGTTGAAAAGGCTGTCTTTTCTTCAGTGTATATATTTGGCCCCTTTGTTGAAGATTATATTCTGTTCCATTCATCTATGTGCCTCTTTTTGTGCTAATATCATGGTTGGTTTTTTGTGGTACTGGGGTTCCTGGAAGCCCTTCTACCTCCTGGCTACACTCCCAGACCTATTTTTACATTTTTATTTGGAAACAGGGTCTCCTAAACTAGCGTGCGCGGCTGGCTTTGAACCTGTGCGATCATCCTGTCTCTGCCTCCCAAGCGTGGGGATTACAAGCATGCGCCACCACGCCCGGCATGTTGTTTTAATTACTATAAATCTGTAGAGTAATTTGAAGTTGGAAATTGTGATGCCTCCTGCATGGTGCTTATTGCTGAGAATTGCTTTGGCTATTCTGGGTTTTTTGTTTCTCCATATAATTTTTTTTTTTTTACTTTTGTAATTTATTGGCACATTATAATCATACATCATTGTGGAGTACAGGATTGTAGAGGCATACATGCACACATCACTCATTTAGCCTTACCAAATTACGAGTAATTAATTGAAGAATAAATTACTAATTTTTTTGCAGAAACTTGCTCAATAATCATTTTTCCAAGTATTCTTTTTTATTGGTGCATTGTATTTGTACATCACGATGAAGCAAAAATCTTGTGTAGACATAAATACACACATCACCCAGCCATCCCCCACCCAACCCCACTCCACTCCCTCTTCATCTCTCCCTCTCATGCCCTTGAATTGACTCTTGTTCAGGGTGAGAAAGTGGGATTAATTTCCAATGTTCTGCATATGGTTAACCAGTTTTGCCAACACCATTTGTTGAACAGACTATTTTTTTTTCCAGTGTATGTATGTTTTTGGCACCTTTGTCAAAAATCAATTGGCTGTAAGTGTGTGAACTTGTTTCTGGGTCTTCTATTCTGCTCCATTGGTCTAAGTATCTGTTTTTGTGGCAGTACTATGTTGTTTTTATTACAATGGCTTTGTAGTATAGTTTAAAGTCAGGTATTGTAATTCCTCCTGCATGGTTTTTGTTAATGAGAACTAATTTGGTTATTCTGGGATTTTTGTTGTTCTAAATGAACTTAAGGACTGATTTTTCTATGTCTGTGAGGAATAATCTTGGTAATTTAATTGGCATTGTGTTGAATCTATAGATCACTTTTGGAAGGATGGCCATTTTAATAATATTTATTCTGCCTATCCATGAGCATGGCAGATATTTCCATCTTCCAAGAGCTTCTTTAATTTTTTTTCAATTATAATTTTCTTTGTAGAGATCTTTTACCTCCTTGGTTAAGTTTATTCCTAAGTATTTTATTTTTTTGTGGGAGATCATGAGTAGAAGTGTTTTCTTAATTTCTTTTTCAATGGATTTATGGTTGGTGTACAGAAAAGCTTCTGATTTTTAAGATTGATTTTTTATCCAGATACTTTGCTGAATTTGTTGATCAGTTCTATAAGCCTTTTGGTTGAGTTTGTTGAGTTTTCTAGGTATAGTATCATGTCATGTGCAAATAATGAAAGTTTGAGTTTTTCTTTACCTATTTCTACTCCTCTGATTTCCTTTTGTTGCCTTAGTATTCTGGCTAGGGTCTCAAGAACTATACTGAAGAGAAGTGGTGATAATGGACACCCTTGTCTTCTTCCTGTTTTTAGGGGGAATTCCTGAAATTTTTCCCCATTTAATATAACATTGGCTGTGGGCTATATGTTCCTTCTATTCCAGTTCTCTGTAGTGCTTTATAAATGGATGTTGGATTTTATCAAAAGCTTTTTGCAGTGTCTATTGAAATGATCATGTGATTTTTGTCTTTGGTTCTGTTTATATGATGAATTACATGAATTGATTTTCATATAATTGAACATATATGAATATATTGTATATTTTGTTTAGCAGTTTTGCATCCACATTCATCAAAAATATTGGCCTTTAGTTCTCCTTCCTTGAACTGTGTTTATTTGGTTTTGGTATTAATGTAATATTGGCTTCATAGAATGTATTTGGGAGAGTTCCGTTTTTTTCTATTTCACAAAATAGATTGAGGAGTATTGGTATTCACTCTTCTCTAAAGATTTTATAGAATTTACTTGAAAAACCATCTGGTCCTGGGCTTTTCTTTGATGGTATGCTCTTGATTGCTGTTTCAATCTCTTTGTTATTGGTTGGATTAAGTGTTCTATATCTTCTTGGCTCAGTTTAGGAAGGTTGTATTTGTCTAGAAAGTTGTCAATTTCCTCCAGATTTTCCGTTTTGTTGGAGTATAGTTTTGCAAAGTAGTTTTTGATAATCCTCTGGATTTCTACACTGTCAGGAGTGATATTCCCTTTTTCATCTCTTACCTTCATAATTCGGGTTGATTCTTTTTTTTTTTAGTTAGGTTGGCTAGTGGTTTGTCTATCTTGTTAATTATTTTGAGAAACCAGCTTTTGGTTTTGTTGATTTTCTGTATTTTTTTATTCTCTACTTTGTTCATTTCTGCTCTGATTTTAAAAATTTCCTGTCTTCTACTGGCTTTGGGTTTAGATTGTTCCTGTTTTTCAAGAGCTTTGAGGTGTGTCATTAGGTTATTTATTTGATGCTTTTTTTTAAAAATGTGAGCACTCAGTGCTATAAATTTTCTTCTTAATACTGCCTTCAAAGTGTCCCAGTGGTTTTGATATTTTGTATCTTTATTTTTGTTTTTTTTCTGGAAATTTCTTGATTTCACCTCTTATGTGTTCTATGACCCATTCTTCATTCAGAAGTGTGATGTTCAGTCTCCACATGTGCATGTGGTTTCTCTGGGTCTTTTTATAGTTGATTTCTAATTTCATTCCATTATGGTTTGAAAAGACACAAAGAAGTATGTCACATTTTTTGAATTTTCTAGTGCTTACTTTGTGGCCCAGGATGTGAGCAGCTGAGAAAAATGTGAACTCCAGTGTAGTTGGGTGAAATATTCTATATGTGTTCAACAGGTTCATTTGATTAATGGTGTTCTTTAGTTTGGAGGCATCATTACTGACCTTTTTTCTAGAAGATCAGTCTAATTGTGTGAGATGGTTGTTGAAGACTCCCAGTATTATTGTATTGGGATTTATGTGTGTTTTAATGTTACAGAGAGTTTGTTTTATGAAAGTAGTTGCACCTATGTTTGGGGCATAAATGTTATTATTTCCTCTTGTTGGATTGTTGCTTTTACCAGTAAAAAATGACCTTCTTTGTCTCTTCTAAGAAGGTTGGGCTTGAAGTCTAACTTGTCTGATGTCATAGTTGCTTCTCCTGCTTCTCTTTTAGTTCCAATGTCATGGATTACCTTGCTCCAGCCCTTTACCTTAAGTTAGTTTCTATCTTTAATTTTAAGGTGTGTTTCCTAAAAGCAGCAGATAGGTGGGTTCTGTTTTTTAATACATTTTGCCAATTTATGTCTTTTTATTGGGGAATTGAGGCCATTTACATTCAATGTGATTATTGAGAGATGATTTTTAATTCCTAACAAGTTAAAGTTTTGTTTCACTTTGAATTACTGTTTGTTCTTCTTTGCTTAGTTGTCTGCTGGATGGAAGTTATTGTTTTTCTGATTCTGGCATGTATTACTTGTTTCTTCTTTGTAGTTAATCTCTTTGAGTATTTTCTCTAGTGCTGGTTTTGAATACATAAATTCCTTCAGCTTCTTACTAAGCTTTTTATTTCCCCATCTAATTTGAAAGATAGTTTTTCTGGGTGGGAAATTTTTGGCTGGAAGTTGTTTTCTTTCAGAGTTTGGAATGTGTTATTCTAGGCCCTTCTGGCTTTCACGACTTGGTTTTGGAAGTCTGGAGTGATTCTAATTGGTTTGCCTCTGAATGTCACTTGGCCTTTTGTTTTTGTTGCCTTGAAGATTCTCTCTTTGAACCGGGCATGGTGGCACATACTTGTAATCCCTGCGCTTGTGAGGCTGAGACAGGAGAATCGCACAGGTTCGAAGCCAGCCTCAGCTACTGAGTGAGGCTCTCAAGCAACTTAGTCAGACCCTGTTTCCAAATAAAATATAAAATAGGCCTGGGAGCATAGCCTGGAGGTAGAAAACCTCTGGGTTCCACCCCCAGTACCACCACCAAAAAAAAAAAAAAAAAAAAAAAAAGATTCTTTCTTTGGCTTCTACATTGGTCATTTTGACTATTATGTGACCTGAGGAACCTTTCCTTGGATCTTGTCTAACGGGAGTTGTATACGTTTCCTGAACCTGTGTATCAACCTCTTGCTCTGTTTGGAAAATTTCTGCTATTCTTTGAAAAGATTGTTGATACCTTTGGTTTCATCTTCTTTTCCCTCCTCTCTGATGATAATTCTTAGCTTAGCTCTCTTAAGATAAGCCCATATTTCTTTAATGTCCAATTCCTGTTGAAAAATTATTTTTTCAATGTTATAAACTATGCATTCATTTTTGGAGTTATCATCTTCTAGGAGCAAGGTTCTATATTCCATGTGGTCTAATTGTTTAATTGTTTATAGTTTGAATTGATGCCTTTACTTCAATCACATCCTTTATTTCTTTCAGTCTCTCTAAATTCTTTTCTAAAATCCTGTATTATTTCAACAGTTACATTCCTGATTTGATCTTCTGGAAATCTCTGCATTTCTATATTATCAGGTTTTGTTATTGTGGGATTGAGAGAGCTCATTGCTCTGTTGTTCCTCCTTCCCATGATTTCAGAATTTTGTACCTGTTGCTTTTGGTAGATTTCTCTCAATCTCTAGGTGTCAGCTGGTATATTCAAGGGCAAGTTATATTCAACCATGAAGGTTCAGTTAGGAGGGAAGTGAAGGAGTAAATGGAAGAATAGGGTAAGGTTTCAGATAGGGTTGAATAGCATGAGTATATGAGTTTGTTAAGGTAATATATAATAGAGATTAGAGATAGTAACAATGTAGTTGAATTCTAGTAACCAATGTATAGTTTTTGGTATAGTAATATGAATTGGATTTAATACAGGACTAAGGGGTTACTAA
>NC_137800.1:61024021-61224021 GCF_963383645.1 Muscardinus avellanarius
TGTGCCCTGCATTGTTTTATAGAGGAAAAGGTAGTCCTGTGCAGTCCACACTGTGTCTCTTCTATGAAGTCCTGTTTCCAAATACTTATGCAATTGCAATCTTTTTTTTTTTTTCTTTTCCCTACTTGCTTAATCTTGCTGCTTCCAGGACTTTCTGCTGCAGAGTAATGTTTACTTGTGGTTTTCCTCTGGGGTAAACTGTGCTGTGTACAGCCAGATGTGTTTTGTAGTCCACTGTTGAAGAATTTGTCTTGGATCCCCACAGCCTGTGCACACACCTGCTGCGGTAGGGCGACGGCCTGCAGACTCCAGAATACTCAGAATCACTCTCCTGAGGGTGCCAGAGGACTCAAGGTTTCCTAGATCAGAGGAAGCAACTGATCTTGGCCCCTGAGCACTTTTAGTCTTCTCTGTGCAGCTGTTTTATTTCCTCTAGGGCAGTGCATTCTATTTCAAGGGATGTACCTAAGAAGAAATAAAATCTAGAGTGTGGGACCTACAGACATAAGTAAGCATATGGGAAATGGCCGTCGTCCTGGGTGTGGCAGCCCAAGAGCACAGCCGAGCTCACTGCCGGCACCTCAGCGGAGCTGTTCAGTTCACGTGTGCTGATACAGAGGTTGGTTCTCTGTTAAAATAAATCTTAATAAAGTTGGGTTTTATCCGTCTTCTGTGGCTGAAGTGGGGTTTTTTTTGTTTTGTTTTGTTTTTTTGTCACTAGAACTAGCAACAAAGCCCTGCCATATAGTCCTCAGTGGAAGCAGTAAGGAATTTATTCAGGAAGGTCTTACCTGCTTCTGTTCTCAGCTAGCATGTGTGTAGCTTGGCATCCCTAGTCTCTGGAAAATAGGGCATGTTGGTGTTAGTGTCATTTTTAGGGCTGTGACACTAAGGTCCAGATCAATCATTACGTTCTCCTCGGGCATCAAGAGACCCATAGGAGCTGCAGTGTCTACTCTAGTGCTGCCCCCGACCTGCTTCTCCGGTTGGTAGGTTCAGGTGTGAGGCAGGGCTGCAGGTACGGAGTCTGTTGTAGAGGGTTCCTGGCCAGGAAGGCGCAGATGCTAACGTCCCTGCCTGCGCTGCTATTCCGGGTTAACTAGCCGCAGTACTAGTGTTGGTGAATGTTCAGCTTCTTCCCTTTTGCCATTCTTTAGTGCCCTCCCCCTTAGCTGCAGTCTTGCTTTTCCCAGTTTCAGTTGCCAGAAGTCCACTGCAGTCTGAAAATACTAAATGGGAAGTTTCAAATGTAAACAGTTCTCATATTTCAATTTAAATTTTGAAAGCTGGCAGGCAGAAAGCAAGGGAGAGTTTGAGAAGAGGTGTGTGTGTGTGTGTGTGTGTGTGTGTGTGTGTGTGTGTGTGTGTGTGTTGATATGGGGATGGACCCAGGGGCATTCTACCTCTGAGCCACACCTCCAGACCTATTTTTTTTTTATTATTTATTCATTTATTTATTTTGCTTTACTGGGGATGGAACCCAGGGAATTCTACCTCCGAGCTACACCCCTAGCCCTATTTTTTATTCTTTATTTTGAAATAAGGTCTCCACTAAGTTGTAGAGGGCCTCACAAAGTAGCCGAGGCTGGCCATGAACCTGTGATCCTCCTGTCTCAGCCTCCCAAGTACTGAGATTACAAGCGTGCCCACCATGCCCGGCTGAGCTGTATGTTTTAAATTATGCACCATTCTGAGTAGCTTGATGAAACCCACTGTCCTCCTCTGTCCTGGCCCACTTTGATTTGTGCCACCCTGTCCTGGACGCAGTCGTCCGCTTGCCCAGCATACCCACACGGTTGGCTCCACTGCCTGGTGGCCGCCATCGGCTGTCAGACCCACTACTGTGGTATCGTGGTGCTCGCATTTGGCCTCATTCTACTTACTCCCAAACGGATTATGCCACAAAGAAGCTACAAGGCACTTCCTTCAAGTGAAATGGTGCAAGTTCCATACTTAAAGGGAGAAAAAGATACACCGAGCTTGCTGAGATCTACAATAAGAGTGGAACATCTACCTGAAGTCATAAAGAAAAAGGAAGTTGTACTAGTTTTGCTCTCCCGCCACCCAATGTAAACATTCTGCCAGTGTGTTAGGATGCACCTGTAATCTCAGTTCTGGGGGTCCTCACAGGCGGATTCCAGGCCCAGGGCCAGTGCATAGTGACTTAAACCCTGATTCAAAATATAAAATGGGCTGGGGGTGTAGCTCAGGTAGAATGTCCCTGGGTTCAATCCCCGGTACTTCAAGGAGAAAAAATCTGTGTTTGGGGCACATACCTTTAATCCCAGTATTTGGGAGAATGAGACAAGGATCTCAGGTTCTAAGCTAGCCTCTGTAACATAGTGAGACCCTCAGTACTTGGCAAGATCCTGTTTCAAACTGAAAAATAAATCCTGGTGCAGTGGCCCATGTCTGTAATTCCATACTTGCATACTTGGGAGGCTGAGGTAGGAGGATCGCCAAGTTTTAGACCAGCCTTAACAACTTACTGAGGCCTTCCTTGATTTCAAATTAAATAAACCAAAAAGGCTGGGGGTAGTCAGATGTGGTGGCACTTTTGTAACCCCAGTACTTGGGAGACTGAGACAGGAAGGTCACAGGTTTGAAGATAGCCTCAGAAGCAGTGAGACTAATCAACCTAGCAGGACCCTGTTCCAAAATTTAAAAAATGACAAAAGGGTGGGGGGCAGAACTGGAGTGTAACTTGGAGATATACTGCCTCTGGGTTCAATCCCCAATTACACACACACACACACACACACACACACACACACACACAGTGTTGTGGTGTAGCTTGGAGGTAGAACACCTGTGGGTTCAAACCTCAATACCAAAAGTGATGGGAAAGCATCAATTCAGGGTGGGAGACATGAAAAGAGAACGTGTTGTGGACTCTGCGTTGCACCAGAAAGCACCACACCTCGATGGAGACGGAGATGGGGAGAGAGCCCTGGAACCACAGCAACCGCCACGGGAGGAAATGAGAGGGGCGCGGACTGCGTGCACGGAACTCGTGCAACGGTGCATTGATATAATTGTTCTGTTTTAATATTGGCTATTGTCCATGTCTTACTGTGCCTAATTTATAAAATTAAACTTTATTATAGGTATCTATAGACAGGAAAAGATAGTATATCTAAGGTACAGTACTCTCCAGGTTCAGGCATCCACCAGATCTCATTATATATTTGTAATTTCTTCTGTGGCCAGTAGGTGGTGACTTGGCGCCACTAATATTAATGTCTACAATTTTTAGAATCGTACTTACTCATTTATTTTTATTATTTATTTATTTTAGTTTAGTTTAGTTTTTGGTACTAGGGATTGAATCCAGAGGTATTAGAACTACATCCCCAGCCCTAATTTTTATTTTGGTACTTGGGATTAAGCCCAGGGACATTCTACCTTCTAGCCATACCCTCAGATCTTTTTTTTTTTTTTTTTTTTTTTTTTTTTTTTGTGGTACTGGGAATTGAACCCAGAGGCATTCATTCTAACTTTGAGCTACACTCCCAGCCCTATATTTTATT
This sequence comes from Muscardinus avellanarius, assembly GCF_963383645.1. Taxonomy (NCBI): domain Eukaryota; kingdom Metazoa; phylum Chordata; class Mammalia; order Rodentia; family Gliridae; genus Muscardinus; species Muscardinus avellanarius. The sequence goes on from NC_137800.1 coordinate 61,027,552, forward strand.
CTTTATTTTGGAACAGGGTCTCATTAAATTGCAGATGGCCTCACTAAGTAGCTGAGACTGGCTAAGAACTTGAAATCCTCCTGCCTCCAAGTACTGGGATTACAAGTGTACACCACCATGCCAAGCCCTTTTAAAATTTATTTTTATTTATTTATTTGGTGGTACTGGGGTTTCTGGAAGCCCTTCTACCTACAGGCTACACTCCCAGACCTATTTTTATACTTTTTTATTTGGAAACAGGGTCTCTTAAGCCAGCGCAGCTGGCTTCGAACCTGCATGATCCTCCTGTCTCCGCCTCCCAAGCGTGGGGATTACAAGCGTGTGCCACCATGCCCAGCCCTTTTTAATTTTTATTATTTATTTATTTATTTATTTATTTTGCGGGTCTGGAGATGGAACCCAGGGGCATTCGACCTCTGAGCTACACCCCCTGCCCTATTTTTTATTCTTTATTTTGAAACCTGGTATCACTGAATTGCAGAGGGCCTCACTAAGTAGCTGAGGTTGTCCGCGAACTGCGATCCCCAGATCTCAGCCTCCTGAATACTGGGATTACAAGCATGCGCCACCACGCCTGGCCCTTTTTAATTTTTATTTATTTATTTATTTTATTTTATTTTATATTTTGGTGGTACTGCAGGTGGAACCCAGGGGCTTTTCTACCTCCGAGCTATACTCATAGACCTATTTTATATTTTATTTGGAAACAGGGTCTCACTAAATTGCTGAGAGCCTCACTAAAGTAGCTGAGGCTGACTTCTAACCTATGTGATCCTCCTGTCTCAGCTTCCCAAGCATGGGGATTACAAGCCTGCGCCACCATGCCCGGCTCTTTTTTATTTTGAAGCAGGGTCTCACTGAGTTGTTGAGGGCCTGGCTTATTTTTATTTTGAAATAAGGTCTCTCTAGGAAGCTGAGAGTCTCGCTAAATCCTTGAATCTGTGATCCTCCTGTCTAAGCCTTCCAAGTACTGTTGTTACAGATGTGTATGTCTGTGCCCAGATTAATTTTTATAAACAGGGTCCCACTAAATTTCGGAGTCTCACTAAATTTCGGAGGCTGCTTTTGAACCTGTAATCCTACTGTCTCAGTCTCCCAAGTACTGAGATTACAGGTGTGCACCACCACTGCCTGGCTAAAAAGATTTTTAAAATAGGAAAAAGATCACACAGATACAATGAGGAAAGAATTTCTCTCCATGTCTAGTCCTGACTCTAGCAAGCAGCAAAACACTCCCATCAGAATTGCAAGAACTAAAAAGGCCAGCATCTCCTTAAGTTTGTTGTGGAGAACTCTGGGCCCAGTTCAGGTCCCAGACTACCAGCCTGGAGCCTTCTCCTTTGTGGCCTGCTTTGGGCCTGCAAGACTTCTCAACACTTTTAGAAAGGGAATTTAATTTGAAACTCAGACTTCCTCTAAGATCATAAGTACTGGAGGTTGTCTTTTTTTTTTTTTTTTTTTTGCGGGTCTGGGGATGGAACCCAGGGGTATTCGATCTCTGAGCTACACCCACTGCCCTATTTTTATTCTTTACTTTGAAACAGGCTCTCACTAAGTTGCGGAGGGCCTGGCTAAGTAGCTGAGGCTGTCCGCAAACCACGATCCTCCTGTCTCAGCCTCCTGAATACTGGGATTACAAGCGTGCGCCACCACGCCCAGCTGGGGATTGTCTCTTTAGAATTTTTTTTTTTTTGGGGGGGCGGGTCTGGGGATGGAACCCAGGGGCATTCGACCTACAAGCTATACTCCAGCTCTATTTCTTATTCTTTATTTTGAAACAGGGTCTCACTGAGTTGTGGAAGGCCTCAGTGAGTAGCTGAGGCTGTCCGCGAACCGCGATCCTCAGGTCTCAGCCTCCCGAATGCTGGGATTACAAGTGTGTGCCACCACGCCCCGGCTCTCTTTTTAGCTTTTGACGTTAAATGTGGAACCAAAAGCTGACACTTTATTTATTTATTTATTTATTTATTTATTTATTTTGCGGGTCTGGGGATGGAACCCAGGGGCTTTTGACCCCTGAGCTATACCCCCTGCCCTATTTTTTATTCTTTATTTTGAAACCGGGTCTCACTGAGTTGCAGAGGGCCTCACTAAGTAGCTGAGGCTATCCGCGAACCGCGATCCTCCAGGTCTCAGCCTCCCGAATGCTGGGATTACAAGCGTGGCGCCACCACGCCCGGCTAAAAACTGACACTTTAATGAAGAGCATGAGGGGCTGCAGAAGGACGGTAGTTTTAACCACATAAGTTCCTCTAGGTCTTTGTTACAAGCAACGGCACAATTCCCTGGGACTCGTTCTTGTTCTTCGGGTCTGTTAGCATCTATTTGTTTCACTTATCCGTCAGATATAATGAAGAAATAATAATGAGTGTCCTATTATGCCCATTTTCCCCCTGACAAGTTCCAGCCATTTTATCTTGAATATTTTAAGATTGGGTGCGTTGTCGTTTTATATCATTTTGGAATGCAGAATGTCAGAAACATACATGTACACGGTTCTTGCTGCCCTCTAACCGGGTCCCCTCCACCCTCACCCAGCAAACCTCTGATACGGGAATTGGAGTTTTGTATACACTCATAGCTGTATCTCAGCTGTTACGCTCTGTGACTTAGCCCCCACCCTCTCAGTCGCTCCCTGCAGTCTCTGCTCGTCGATCTCACTCTCTGCTGTCACTCTTATTTCCAAATGTCTCTTTAGTTTTACCTACAAGAGAGAACACGCATCCTGAAGTTTCTAACCCGCGGGGCTAGCCCATCTGTTGCTCTCTGCTATTGAGTGTAGAAGCCAGTGACTCCGCCTGCCTGGGCCGGGCAGGGCCTCCTTTGACAATTGTGTCCATCTGGCCTGGGGTCTCCGGGACTCCACGCAGGAATGCTGGGGTCTTTGAGAGTGCTTCCACCCCAGGAAGCTTTATGCTTCAGTTCATTTCACTAAACTGTGTGAAGGAAAGCTCGGGGAGCAACTGAACCAGCTGTACTTCAGCCAGAGATGTAAACGTTTGCTGCCATTCTCAAGCAGTGCTTTTTGGAAACATCTGAGATGTGCCATCTGTCTAAACTAAGATCTTAGAGCTTATAAAGCAAGTTATATGAGGTCAAGAAATCTGCAGCTTAAGTCCCTTGCATTAATTGGCCTAGAGAGTCAGTATTTGAGGGGCCCTCTTCTCCCCACACCCCGTCAAACACTCAGACTTAAGAAAATTGAATTTAAGCTACTTTTCTTCCAAGGACGTCCACACTGGGCAGTTCAGACAACCCTCAAGAGATCAAGACCTTTCTCCTCCCCTAAGAAACAGTATTGCCTGGCGTGGTGGCACATGCCCGGGATCCAGTATGTGGGAGGCTGAGAGAGGAGGATTGTAGGTTAAAGGCCAACCTTAGCAATTCAGTGAGAGCCTCAGTAACTTAGATCATGTTTTAAAATTTTACAAAAGTTAAAAAGGGCTGGGGGTGTAGGTCAGAAGTAGAACGCTCCTGGGTTCCATCCCCAGTGCAAAAAAGAAAGGATGTCAGTGGATGCCCCTTGGTGGACTCATTCTTGGAACTGGGTATCAGTGATGGAAATGGAGGCGGCACCAGGAATGTAAGTGGTGTTGCAGGAGTGGAAGAGAGTGACCTAAGAGGAACAGAAAGCAGCTGTGCTTGTGCTGACGGCCGGGGAGTCAGTCTCTCTGAGGGAGGATGTCATGCAGGATGCAGACAGTGGTCCTGACGCCGCTGCTGGTCTGAGTGACAGTAGAGCGGCTGCTCTGCAGTGGCTCACGGTCGAGTTCATTTCCCTCTGGGCTGCTCCTGGTACTCAGCATGACTGCCCATCTCCAGTCCCCTGTTGCGAGCTTCCCTGAGGCCGCTGGGTCTTCACCGCCGGGAGCAGCATACGCAGCAGCTCCCTGTTGCCTACTGAACTAAATCCAAGCTCTATTTGACATGCAGAGGCCCATAATCTGAATTCCAGTCTACAGGCCCCTCGTCACCTCCGCCGTGCCGCCTTTCCTTTGGCCTTCAGGTACCGTATTTTCATCTACTGATTTTTTTTGTGGTCTCCAGATTGCCTTTTCTGTGCCTGTCTACCAATCCAGATCTCACCCAGTCTGAGAAAGCCCTCTACTCCAATTCTGATTTTTTTTTTTTTTTTTTTTTTGCAGTACTGGGGTTCCTGGAAGCCCTTCTACCTTGGGGCTACCCTCCCAGACCTATTTTATATTTTTTACTTGAAAACAGGGTCTCTTAAACCAGCGAGGCTGGCTCCGAACCAGCGCAATCCTCCTGTCTCCGCCTCCCAAGCGCAGGGATTACAAGCGTGCGCCACCACGCCCGGCTTCCAATTCTGTTTTTAATTTAAGATTTCCCTAATCCCTCCTGCAAGTGAATTCCAGTGAAAGCTTCCACCAGCTGGGCATGGTGGTGTATGCCTCTAATGTCAGTACTTGGGAGGCCGAGACAGGAGGATCACAGGTTCAAGGCCATTCTCAGCAGCATAGCAAGACCTTATTTGAAAATAAAAATAAAAAAAGCTCAGAAGCAGAATGCCCCTGGGTTCAATTCCTAGTACAAAAAATAAAAGCTGTCATCCTGCAGCCTTTCTCCAGTTCCCCTGGTTGTTTCTGTCCCTGTGGCACCCGGCTGTCCTGCCATCCCCACGCCTACCACCCACAGCACCCAGCATGCTCCCTGGTAGGCACCAGGGGTTCTGGACTATTTAAAATGGTTGAAAAATGTGAACATGAGAAAGTCAGCCATGGACCAAAACATGTAACAAAACCATTCCACTCTGATTGGAGAAAAATATACCTGAGTTTATTACTTAGGGCAATATAATACAAGGTGTGGCAAGAGAAAGTAAAAACTAAGATGGGTTGATATAAATATGCTAAAGCCTAGTTCATCCTTTATTAAAATGATACAATTCTCCTGTATACCTATAAAGTTTACAAAGAAAGATTTACACTATACACAAAAGAAATACCTCTCCAAGGTCATGGAGTGGAGAGGAAGGAGAGTGCTTGGTTTCAAAGATGGTTTGGGGGAACATGGTCTGGCCAGCCACCCATCGCTTTCTTCTGGGGCTCTCCTGTGATATAAATGCACATTCTCTCCAATGCAGTCCTCGCCCCCGGAGGATCTAGTTTTTGTTTGTTTCTTGTTTTGATTACTATCGAGTTTCCAAAGCTTCCCACACGCAACTGGAGTCTGGGCTTCTGTTGAACCTCTCATCTGCTCTAGACTGCAGGATCCCAGGATGGGTTGGCGCTTACTGTCTTCTCGTCTAACAGAGTAAATTCTGGTCAGACTTTAACCCCTAATAACTTCCAAAATGTACGTATTAAAAATATATACTTTCAACTGGACAGAGTGGCATACTCCCGTAATCCCAGTACTTGGGAGGCTGAGATAAGAGGATCTCAGGTTTGAGGACAGCCTCACCAACTTAGTGAGACACTCAGGAACCCAGGGAGAACCTGTTTCAAAAAAAAAAGATAATACAGAGGGCTAGGGGTGTAGCTTGGTGGTAGAACTCCCCGGGTCCAATCCCCAGTACCAAAAAGAATAAAACATATATACTTCATTCTCTTCTTTCCATTTTCCTCCCTGCCACTGTGATAGTTTTTGGGGAAATCAGCATAAAGAGGCATGTGGTCTTTGCAGTGCCTTCAAAGAAGGAAGAAATCAGGATCTCCTTTGATTTCATGGAGCCGGGTTTTCTTGGTCATGGCCGCATGTTATCTCGAATCCAGCCTAGGTAGTTAGTGACCTTGGTGTAGACACCTGGAACGTCCTTCTGCCCACAGCCAAGGCCCCAGCTGATGATGCCAACCAGAGTCATACGCTTGTCCTTCTCACACACCAAGGGGCCTCCCGAGTCACCCTGTGGAAGACAGGACAGGCAGTGTGCAGATGGCAGAAGTCTGGGAGAAAGTTAGGGTTACTATTTGTGGTGTTAAGATTGTATTATTATTATTATTATTACCTTAAGGGTTGAACCCAGGGGAGTCCTACCTCTAAGCTACACCCCCAGCCCTTTTTATATTTTTTATGTTGAAATAGGGTTTCACTAAGTTGCTGAGGTTGATTGACTTTGAACCTGCAATCCTTGTGTCTCAGCCTCCCATGTACTGGGATTATAGGTGTATAGGTGTGCACCTAGTTTAATAGTTTTACTTTTTAAATTTTATATTATTATTATTATTATTATTAATTTATTTTTTTTGCAGTACTGGGGATTGAACCCAGGGGCATTCTATTTTTTTTCTTTCTTTCTTTCTTTCTTTATTTATTTATTTTTGTGGATCTGGGGATGGAACTCGGGAGCATTTGACCTCCAAGCTATACCCCTTGCCCTAATTTATTTATTCTTTAATTTGAAACTGGGTCTCACTAAGTTGCGGAGGGCCTCACTAAGTAGCTGAGGCTGTCTGCGAACCGCGATCCTCCGGTCTCCACCTCCCGAATGTTTTTTTTTTTTTTTATTTTGAAAGAGAGTCTCACTAAGTTTCAGAGGGCCTCACTAAGAAGCTGAGGCTGGCTGTGATCCTCTGGTCTCAGCCTCCTAAGTACTGGGATTAAGAGCATGTGCCACCACATGGGGCTATTGTTTTTACTTTTTATGCAATTTTTTTTTTGACTGTGAGTAGGTGGTTCAATTGAGGCTTCTGAAAAGCTGTTCAAAAAGAAACCAAACACTTAGCCAGGTGTGGTGGCACACACTTGTAATCCTAGTACTTGGGAGGCTAAGACAGGAGGATCATGGTTCATGGCCAGCCTCAGCTACTTAGTGAGGCCCTCTGCAACTTAGTGAGACTTTGCTTCAAAATAAAGAATATAAAATAGGGCTGGGCTGTAGCTCAGAGGTAGAATGCCCCTGGATTCCGTCCCCAGTACCGGAAAAAGAAAAAAGAAAAGAAACCAAGCACCTAGGAAGCAAGGAAAACTGTTGATGTTTTACCCCCTAAGGACTCTGGAGTCTCCAGAGTGAGGGCCTGACTGGCTCCCCATATCCTCACCAGCCCCGGCCTCTAGTGGAGACCCTGGCGAGCCCAGAAATGTCTTGGCAACTCCCTGGCTATGTTCAGATCTTAATACCAGCAGGTTGGTCTGTCCCAGTATCTCTTTAAATCACTAAATATAACTATTAACTCTGAGAAAGATCCCAACACCGAGAATCTAAAGTAGTTTGCTTCTCAGCCGGGCATGGTGGCGCACGCTTGGAATCCCAACATTTGGGAGGCTGAGACCGAAGGATCACGGTTCGAGGACAGCCTCAGCTACTTAGTGAGCCCTCTGCAACTCAGTGAGACCTGGTTTCAAAATAAAGAATAAAAAATAGGGCAGGGGCTGTAGATCGGAGGTCAAATGCCCTGGGTTCCACCCCCAGACCCACAAAAACAACAACAGCATTAAAGTAGTTTGTTCCCAGGGTATCAGGGCTAAAGCTGAGATATGGGTTTATTCGCTTGTTGTTTTGGTATTAGGGATTGAACCCAGGGGCATTCTTTTTTTATTTTTTATTTTTTTGCAGTACTGGGGATGGAACCCTGGGGCATTCTACCTCTGAGCTACATCTCAACCCTATTTTTTATTCTTTTTGAAACAGGGTTTCACTGAGTTGCGGAGGGCCTCATTAAGTAGCTGAGGCTGCCTACGAACCACGATCCTCCTGTCTCAGCCTCCCAAATGCTGGGATTACAAGCGTGCGCCACCACGCCCGGCTTGAACCCAGGGGCATTCTACCATTAAGCTACATGCCCCACCCTGTTTTTATTTTTATTTTGAAACAGGGTCTCGCTAAGTTGCTGAGGCTGGCTTCAAACCCGTGATCCTCCCGTCTCAGCCTCCCAAGTATTGGAATAACGGCATGTGCCATCACACCTGGCAATGATTTCTTATTTAAGTTGCTTTACCCACCACTTCATAGTCAATGAACTGCTGGGGTTTACAGGAAGTCCTGTAGCAGGTGGAGTTTCCTGTGTAGAAACTGGGGAAATTTCCTGCAGCTTAGATTTCTTAAGTTTAGGTAACTTTGATCTTTCTCCAATTGCTTTATTCTCAAGGCCGGCAGCTAGAATCCCTAAAAGCGCAACCGTGTGAAATCACTCTGGCTCTGCCTTCTTCCCTTGGTAAAGAGCCTGTTAGCCAAGAACACTTTTATTCATGGGTGGTCCCACGTACGCAGGGACACTGGTGTTTACCTGGCAAGCATCATGCAGGTTGTCCTGGTTCCCTCCACTCCGGGTGTCCCCAGCACACAACATGTTGTTTGTGACAGTTTTATTAGACAAATATTGGGACGTGCAGCGGCTGGGTGGGTAGAGTCTGACGTGAGCCTCTTTTAGCCGTTCAGAATAGAAAGGAGAAGCTGAAAGAGAGGAAGGAAAAATCTCTGATGATTTTATAGAAAGTTATTTTGGAAGGAGAAAGTCACATTTTCCAGTGCCAACCCACATCTGTCAAACGTTTACACAGATCAGGTTGAATCCTGTAATACTGCCAATATTTTATTTTGACGTACAAAAGCTGCAATTTTATAGGGCTCAATCTGGGTTTCTCCATGGGGCCAGATGGCTCCTGGTTATGGGGTTTCTCCTAGGCAAGGCAGATGTTTGGAGTGTCCCAGGCTGTTCTACTAACTGCCAAAGTCAACCTTCAGCCCGAGATGCACCCTAAGATGGCCCTAGACACTGGAAAATGTTTTATGGGTGGCAGAATCTCCTCAGCTGAGAACTACCAGTTGACTCAACTACTAGTTAATTCAAATAATCAAATTGGGAGCTAGTTCTGTTTATTTATTTAGTGGAACTAGGGATTGAACCCAGGGAAGTTCTACCTCTGAGCCTTTTTTATTTATTTTACTTTTATTTATTTTATTTATTCATTTATTTATTTTTTGTGGTACTGGGGATTAAACCCAGGGGTGCTCTATCTCTGAGCTATGTCCCCAGCCCTATTTTATTTTTTATTTTGTTTATTTATTTATTTATTGTCCTGGGGATGGGACCCAGGGGCCTCTACCTCCAGGCCACACCCCTGGTCTATTTTATATTTTATTTTGAAACAGGGTCTCACTACGTTGCTGAGATCAGTAAGTAGCTGAGGCTTCTTTGAACCTGTGTGATCCTCCTGTCTCAGCCTCCTAAGTGCTGGGATTACAAGTGTGCACCACCACGCCTGGCTTATTTTTTTATTTTGAAACAGGGTCTCACTAAGTTGTGGAGGGCCTAAGTAGCTGAAGCTGGCCATGAACCCAGATCCTCCTGTCTCAGCCTCCCAAATACTGGGATTATAAGTATGTGCCACCATGCCCAGTTTATTTTTTATTTCAAAATAGGCTCTTGCTAATTTGCTATGGCTGGCCTTGAACCTACCTCAGCCTCCCAAGTACTGGGACTACAGGTGTGCTCTCTTATGCCCAGCTAGGGAGCCAGTTCTGTCTCCACTTTAGCAGTGAGGAAGCAGGCTTGGAGTAGCCAGGCTTGGTGGTGCATGCCAATAACCCCAGCTACTTGGGAAGTCGAAGCAGGAGGATTGCAAGTTCAAGGCCAATCTGTGCAATTTTAAAAGACCCTGTCTCCAATAAAATAAGTAAATATCATATCTAGTGCTCTAATTTAGATCTGGAATGTCCCCCAAGGCCCATATGTTGAAAGCCTGCGATGCCATTGGGAGGCAGTCAAACCCTGAGAGGAAGGGCAGAGTGGAAGCGGTCCATCGAGTGGGGGCCTAGAAGGGATGCCGAGGGCCAGGCTCCTCTTTTTGTTTGCTAGTGGCTGCGAGGTGAGCAGCCTTCTCTACTACCAGCCCCCACCATCATGATCTGCCGCACCGCAAGCCCTGAAACAGTGCAACTGACCATGGACGGGACTCTGACACCATGTGCCCAAATCAACCTTCCCTTTTCTTCTTTTTTTATTTTTTGGTACTGGGGATTGAACCCAGGGACCATTCTATCTCTGGGTATACCCCCAGCCCTATTTTTATTCTTTATTTCAAAACAGGGTCTCATACAAGTTGCTGAGGCTGGTCACAAACCTGTGATCCTCCTGTCTCAGCCTCCCACAACCTTCCCTCTTTTTTTATTTTATTTTTTTGCAGTACTGGGGAAAGAACCCAGGGGCATAGGGGCATTATTCTACCTCCAAGGTACACCCCCAGCCCTATTTTTTATTCTTTATTTTGAAACAGGGTCTCACTGAGTTGCAGAGGGCCTCACTAAGTAGCTGAGGCTGGCTGCGAACCCGGATCTTCCTGTATCAGCCTCTTCCCTCTTCTTGACTTGTCTCAGTTATCTGTTATGTTAACACAAAGCTGACTGACACATTCACGGTCCCGAAGCTAAGCAGATACAGATCTGTGATTTGAAGTCTGGCCCACACAGCTCCGGCATCCAAGAACCCACCCCGACCATGGCACTGCGCTGCCTCCAGAACCTCCGTGGAACCTTCAACTCTTTAAAGCCCTGTGCTCTTCAGACCTCCCTGGACCCGCAGTGACACTGACTGAGGCAGAGAAATCAGAGGGTAGCTTTCACTCTCCTGGAGGGCAGGGCCTTACCCACATCTGCTTAGCAGTAGTGCAACTGGGACTAGAACCCAGCTCTCAGGGCCACTTTATTTTTGTACTGGGGATTGAAACTCAGGACATTCTACCTCTGAGCTACAGCCCCAGGCCCTTTGAGTCTTCATTTTAAAACGAAGTCTCACTGAGCTGCTGAGTCTCCCTAAGTTGCTCAGGCTGGACTTGAACCCGTGACCCTCCTGTCTCAGCCTCCCAGGTATGCAGCACCATGTCCAACTTCACTACTGTTTTCCTCTGTCTGCTCAAAGGCCACGTCCTCTGCTGTCCTGCAGATGGACAGGGTGGGGCTGAGACTTCCTGCCACTTACAGGCCTCGTGCCTGCCGTAGCCCGACAGCTCACACTCCATCCAGTCAGGCAGCTTCAGGTCCGCGTCGGGGAGACAGACGGTGCCAACAGAGTTGCTGTCCTGGGCACAGTGTGACAAATCTGATTTCAGCTGTAGCAGCGCTGGGAGGAAGAGAGAATGATAATAAGCCGAGTGCGATGGAGCGCCTCTTCCAGTTCCAGGGGTGGGATGAGCAGGAAGGGCCAGGGTTTGAAAAGAGGAGGGATATGTGTGACCAGAGTCATCTGAACATGTACGTTGTGCAAGTTCTCTCTGAAGCAGAGAAAAATGCCGTCTGTGTGTTGGGGGGTCTGGGGGTGAACCCAAGGGCATTCTACCTCCAAGTCATATTTTTTAGTTTTTGTTTTGAAACATGGCCTCATGAAGTTGCTGAGGGTCTTGTTAAGTTGCCGAGGCTGGCCTTGGACCAATGATCCTCCTGCCTCAGCCTCCCCCACCCCCCAAAGCACTGGGATGACAGGTGTGCACCACGACGCCTGGCTGGATAGTACCATCTCACCAATGTCATTGTCGTAAGTGTCATCATCAAACTCCTTATGCACGATGTATTTTTCTACTTCGAATTTCTGCTCCTCTTCTCCAGGTTTCACCCGGTACGTCCTGCCCAAGACCACCTTAAGTTGGTGGGGAGGAAACCTAATGGAAAAAGGCTTCAGCGTGCCATCTGCTGCGTGATTCGCTGCAGTAGGCCTGCTTTCAAGGCCCCCTGAGAGTAGACCTAGCGGGTTTCCAAGCCCCTACCTCTCCAGGAAGCAGTGCGCAGCAGACAGGACCCAGCAAGAGCTGATCAGCACTCCCCCGCACAGAAACCTCTCTCCTGGCGACCTCCTGTTCTTGACAAAGATGGCAGCCTGCCAAGGATGTGCGGTAATGTCAGCGAAGAGTCCTCCTTTGATGCGGAACTGAGGCTGGGAGCTCTGTCTCAGGCCACAGGTGGCTGGGAGAGGAGAGGATGGAGTGGGAGGTCAGACCTGCAGTGCTGGCCCGGGCCTGAGGACCTTCAGCTTCTTCTCTGGGAACCCTCCATTCCTTTGACAGGTGGGGACACCATGATACACAGCCTTGCTGGTGAAGGCACCACACTCCCCCGTGTTCCCTCATCACTCCCCATATGAAGTTCAGGGTCTGATGAGCCTCTGCCCAAGGCCACACTGAGGTCTGGATCAGGACCCAGGCCTGCTGACCCCACGCTGGAGGGGTTTCTGCTCAGCTTTGTCCCGTCAAGCTTCCCTGAAGCCACTTCTTGTCTACCCGCTTCTTGTCCTTGACTCAGCTGACCCATGTCCCAGGCTCGGGTAGTGATGGCTCCTGGAGCACGTCAGCGCCCCAGCCACTGAGGCTGAGCGGTCTGGTGTGCGGCTCCAGGACGCAGCCCAAGGTCCCTGGCTGGTGGCTGACAGGCTACGTCTTGCCTTCCCGGTTACACTCACTCTGTTACTTGAGGGACGCTCTAGTTCATTTGCATGTTTTCAGATTGTGTGTCTACTGAATAATCTTTCAGCCCACAACTCCCAAAGTAGAGGGTTTTTCTTAAGGGGGGTGTACTGGGAGTTGAACCAAAAGGGTATTCTACCTCTGAGCTATGCCTTCAGCCCCTTTTAATTTTAAAATTAAACTCAGGGGCATCCTACCTCCAAGTTACACCCCCAGCCCTATCCAAATGCTGGGATTACAAGCATGCACCACCATGCCTAGCTATTTGATTGATTGATTGATTGTGTGTAGTACTGGAGATGGAACCCAGGAGCAATCTACCTCCAAGCTACACCCCCAGTCCTATTTTATCCTTTTATTTTGAAACAGGGTCTCACTTAGTTGCTGAAGCTGGCTGCAAAGCTGCAATCCTGCTGTTTCAGCCCCCGAAGTACTGGGATTACAAGCATGCGCCACTATGACCGGCCCTTTTTATCTTTTCTTTTGAAACAGGGTCTTACTAAGTTGCTATGGTTGGTCTTGAACCTATGATTCTCCTGTCTCAGCCTCCAAGTACTGGAATTACAGGTGTATGTCATCACACCCTGCCCTTTTTAATTTTTACTTTGAAATAGGTCTCACTAAGTTGTTGAAGTCTAAGTTGCTGAGGCTGGCGAACCTGCAACCCTCCTGTCTCAGCCTGGCGAGCACTGGGATCACAGGTGTGCACCGCCATGCCTGGCTTTGAGGAGGCACGTACTCCTCATACTTAGCACTTCCTCTATGTTGAGGGCTCCCTGAGACTTAGAGAAATGGGGTGCTCTCTTCTTTGTCTTGGTCTCCCCCAAAACCCTCGCATGAAGTGAAGCACGCCCTTATCAAGAGCATGCCCGCCACTGCTTCAGGCCCAGCAGCCCTCCCCGGGCCGGCACGGTGGGAACTAGAGGCTGTGAAGGCAGAAGGAGCGGGCGGCTCTTACAGCACTGCGGCACGTCACAGTACTCCCACGTCAGCTTGCCGTCCTTCCGCACGTGGCACCAGGGTTTGGCGTCCGCATCCGGATTCCTGCGTGACAAGGGATGTAAGGTTTGCAGTCACGTCCTCGGTCACAGCACAGGCCACAGAAGCGTGAATGAGTGAATAAGCGGCAGAAATACTGACCGGAGGGAGGACATCACGTTCAATTTATCAATTTGGAAATGAACTCCCTGAAACTGCGTTTTGCTCTCAGTACTGTTCTAATCTCACAGGGAGTCACGCATGGTGGCACACATTTGTAATCCCAGTACTTTGGAGGCTGAGACAGGAGGGTTGCAGGTTCAAGTCCAGCCTCAGAAATTTAGTGAAACTCTCAGCAACTTAGTGAAACCCTCTTTCAAACTAAAAAGAGCTGGGGGTATAAGCTCAAAGAGAATGCCCCTGGGTTCCATTCCCAGTACAATATATAAATAATAATAAAAATAATAAAAAGGGCTGGGGGTATAGTTCAGAGGTAGAATGTCTCTGGGTTCAAACCCTAGTACCAAAATAAACAAATGAACAAATAAATAAAACCATACAAATCCAAGAAAACATTATTCTAGCAAAAGAATAGGTTGGGCTGGACATATCCAAGCATCCTTCCACCGACTGGATGGTTCAAAGAACCTGGAGCATCAGGTCCCCGCCCACCCCACACCGGTTCTCCTTTCTGCTGAGACCTAGCCCCGCGGGCTCTGGGCTGCGTACCGGCAGTGGTTATGTCTCCCCAGGCCAAGCGCCTGCGAGTCGCTCCTCCACGCTGTGTAACTCTTGCCTATGAGGATCATGGAGCCCCACGAGAGGCAGGTGGCACCGGATGTGGTGACGCTGTGGGTGCCTCGGTATGCCAGCCCTTGTCCGACATAGCAGTCCTCGTTTTTTCCTGAAACAGAAGCAATCTCAAGCTGACATATAACCCATTAAATGGTGAAGCAGGCAAGTTGGAATTTGACATGGACATGCTGGCCAGTCTAGCGTAAAGAAGGGGTATCTCCAACTTCTCCTTTTTCCTTTTCTTTAAGGCTTTTTACATAGAGATGGCAAAGGGTAGTATGGAGTAGGAATGTCCCCTGAAGGCCCATGTGTTAAAAGCCTTCATCGCCAGCTTGGCACTATTGGATGGTGTTGGAACCTTTAAGAGGTGGAGCCTAGTGGGAGGTCATGAGGTCACCAGGGGCGTGGCCTGCAAGGGGATTGGGGGACCCTGGTCTCTTCCCTTCTTCTTTCACTTGGCAATGGTAAATTGAGTTTTGCTCTACCACATAGTTCTGCCATAATGTGCCACAGTAGTCCCAAGGCATGGACTAAAACCTCTAAAATGGAACCAAAATGAACCTTTTCTCTTAAATTGATCATCTCAGATATTTGTTATAGTAATGTGAAGCTTACTAACACAGATTTCATCTCATGTATCAACTTCTATCAACTGGATGTGGCTTCCTAGAGTGACGTGTGCAGAGAGATTCTAAGGGTCTCTGGGCACAGCAGAGAAGGGTGGCTGCACCCCACCCTTTTGTTTTGGTGCTGGGGATTGGACTCCGGCCATTCCACCTCCAAGCTGTCCCCAGCCCTTTTTAATTTTATTTTGAAATGGGTCTCACTCAGTTGCTGAGGGTCTTGTCAAGTTGCTGAGGCTGGTCTCAAACCCGCCATCTTCCTGTCCCATCCTCCCAAGTACTTACAGCACCCAGCTGCAAGTCTATATTTAGAACTTTAAAAAACTTTCATACTGTTGTGATAAATAACATAATTATTTGTGAAAACATTGGATTCATAGTGCCTTTTTGTAACCTAATATTAGACAGAGAGAGAAAGGGAGGAGGGTAACCCATTAATTCAAAAAGAGAATTTCTATTCATTCTCAAGTACAGACAACCATTGATTGAGCCCCGTTCTTTCCTGTGTAGATGAGGCGGCTGACAGAGGGGTAAAGAGATCAGCTCAAGGTCAGACAGCTAAAGGCCAGGCTCCAGGGCCTGGGGTTTGTCTTCCTCCACTTTTCCAGGGGCACAGAGTGTGGGGCTGTTGTCGCTCACCCCTGGGGCAGGCTGGCGTGTTGCAGAACTCCGAGGTGTACTTTCCTGCCTTGAAGACATAGCACCAGGGCTTTGAATCTTGGTCTGGGTTTCTGAAAATAAATCAGCCAAGGAGGGCCAGGAAAAGTTAAAGCCTGCCCTCTCTGACCAGAGGGCTTGGTGCGTGCTCCCTGGAGAGAGAGCATTTTGGGTCAAACACCGGATACTCATGTTGTTAGAAACGTGATTTCATTAGTGACTTTATTTTCTTTTTGGGGTGTGTGTGTGGGGGGGTTGAACCCAGGGGCATTCTAGCTCTGAGCTACACACCCAGCTCTTTTTACTTTTTTTTTTTTTTTTTGGTAATACTGGGGGTGGAACCCAGAGGCTTTCTACCTCCAGGCTATACTCCCAGACCTATTTTTTTATATTTTATTTGGAAACAGGGTCTCACTAAGTTGCTGAGAGCCTCACTAAGTAGCTGAGGCTGGCTTCGAACCTGTGCGATCCTCCCGTCTCAGCCTCCCAAGTGCTGGGATTCTTTATACTTTTTAATTCTGAAATGGGCTGAGTTGTTGAGGCTGGCCTTGAATCTGGGATCCTCCTGTCTCGGCCTCCCAAGTACTGGGATCACAGGCCTGTGGCACCACATCCAACTTATTATATGGTCTTTATTTGGAAACTGAGTATGGTTTAAGGAAATGAATGTGGGTCCCAAGCTGACAATGAGAGGAAAATGATCATCTTATGTGTCAACAGGTACTGAATCAGTCCTCTGGGCACTGCCATGGGATTTTTGTAGCAGTTGACCGTAAGATTATCCTGGAATGTGGGGGTGGGCCTCATCAAGTCAGTCGAAGAGCTAAAGGGCAAAAAAAGAACAAATATGCCCTGAAGACTACATACAACAGCAAATCCCAAGTTTCTGTGCTGCTTGGACCTGCAGTGCTCAGGCTCGCTGGTTCCCACAAGCAGTGGTGTAGACCACTGCTTGAACTGTCTATCCTGGCCCCTACCTGGCGCTGGCTCGGTTCTCCAGACAGCCCTCCCCGTGTGGGGCGTCTCCGCCCGCCGGCAGCGGCTCACCTGCAGTAGTTGTGGTTCCCCAGGCCCAGCCTGGTGGCGTCGGGCCTGCGCGCGCTGAAGGGCTTCCGGGCCAGCGCGCTGCTGTTCCAGCTCACGCAGTGGGCGCCACTCTGGGATGTGCCCCAGGTGCCCCTGTAGGTGACGCCCCGGCCCTCGTAGCACGTGGCGCTGGTGTCTGGTGGAGGGCAGGACACCTTAGCGCTCCGGCCCCCAGAGCCCTGCGGGGTCCGCTGTCACCGGCCCCGCCCGGGTCACCCAGCGGCAGTGGCCGAGCTGAGCCCTGGCACTGCCCAGTGCACCGGCCCCGCCCACCACCTAGGCCACGCCCGCCAATCCCCGCTTATTCAATAAGGCCCCGCCCACCACCCATGAAGCCCCGTCCATACACCCGGCCACCCGCCCAGGCTTCCACCCACCCAGCCAGGCCCCGCCCACCTCACCCTGGGGGCCCGCCCCGCCCACCTCAGGCCCCGCCCACCTCAGGCCCCGCCCACCTATATCACAGAGCTTCCCCGCGAATCCTTCCGGGCACTGGCAGACAAAGTGCGAGGAGTACAGCGCCTGCCGGCAGGTCCCGCCGTTGAAGCACCGCGGCTCGCTGCAACCTGCCGGCGACACGGCGCCGGTCACCTGCGGCCCCTCCCGGGCTCAAGGCCGCCCCAGCCCGTCCTCCCGGGCCCAGCGGGGCCTACACGCCGCCCCTCCCACCCACCGGGCGCCGCACGTACCCTGCACCGGCACCGAGTGGCAGCGCGCGCGGCCGCCCTCGCAGCGGCAGAACTCCACCCGGCCGCCCCGCAGCGCCGGCCGCAGCCATGCCTCCAGCGCCGCGTGCGCGGTCCGCGTCTGCTCGTCCCTGCAGCCCGCTGGAACACAAGGCAGGGTGGCTTTTGAGAATATGGATTCAAAAAGACCCATCACCGAGGACCCTGTTGAGAAAAACGGGCCCACTGCATCCGCTGGTTCTGCAAACCCGACTCAACCACCCGTGGGTGGCCATGTCCTTAGCCTACAGTGGCTGTGACTGTGTGAACAGATACGGACTTTAATCTTGTGATCCCCTAAACGACGCAGTATAGCAGTTATTTACAATGATAATCAGTAACGTAGCGTTATATTAGGTATTATAGGTAATCTACAGCTGATTTAAGTACACAGGAAGTTGATGTGCTGGCCCACACCTGTGAGCCCAGAACTTAGGAGGCAGAAATGCAGGTTCAAGGCCAGCGTCAGTGAGATCCTGTTTCAAAATAAAAAACTAAAAAGGGTTAGGTTATAGCTCAGAGGTGCACACCCTTGGGTTCGACCTCTGGTACCAAAATAAGTCACTGGGAAGTCTTGCAGGCCCAAAGGAAGCAGGTCACGAAAAAGGGAGGAGGAGGCACCAGGCTGGTAGACTGGGACCTGGAGTGGGGCCCAGAGTTCTCCAGAGCAAAGTCAAGACAAGGGGCTGCTGGCTGCTTTTGTTCCTGGAATGTGGTGGGAGTGTGTCGCTGCTTGCTAGAGTCAGCTCTAGACATGGAGAGAAATTCATTCCTCTAGTGCCTGTGAGAGGACCCAGGGTACTTATCCTGACAGGATCTACAGGAAGGACACCCCGAGGTGTTAGAGCCGGTAGGTGAGGGGGCACCGCCCAGGACTGGGTGCCCCCGCCCCCAGTCCAGGAGTATGGCTGGCAGCTGTGTGGCCTAAGGCAACTTGCTCCCTCTGCCTGGGCTCTTTTCTCATCTGTATTAAGGACTGGCAGGCTCCCACCAGCTTTGTGCTCCTCTCAGAACCTGTCCGGCCAGCCTCAGCTGCCCGGTCTTTTAAGCCCCTGAAAAATCCACCTGTAAAAGTAGCAGGCCTTGGGCAGGGAAGTCTGAAGCAGGTGATACTCCTGCAGCAGGTAGTACTTCTCCCTGGCCCCTTCCACCTGGGCTTCCTCTTACCTCGGAAGGACCTGGCTCCTCTTCGGAATCGAGTGTGGATTTCCTGCAGAAAGATGGGTGGAGGGAGGATCAGCACAGGCCAGCCAGAAGCCACCTGCGCAGAAGCGCCCCAGGGCGACCCCCTGGTGGGGTACCCCCCCCCCCCCCCCCCGCTTCCTGAGGTTTTGTCCGTTCTCCGGACGAGGACATTTCCGCCAGTGGAATGTTTCCTGTCAGCGCTGGACACCAATCCCACCTGGCTGCTTAAAATGTGGCATGTGTAACTTGTGAACTGAATTCTCAACAGTATTTATTTGTTTGTTTGTTTGGTACTTGAGGTTGAACCCAGGGGCATTCAATCTCTAAGCTATACCACCAGTCTACTTTAAATTTTATTTTGAGACAGGATCTTAGTTGCTGAGGGTCTCAGGTTGCTGAGGCTGGCCTCAAATCTGTGATCCTCCTATCTGAGCCTCGCAAGTACTGGGATTACAGGAGTGTGCCAGCATGCCTAGCTCTGATTGTATTTAATTTTATTTTAAATTTAAATAGCTGCGTGTGGTTAGTGGCAACCATATTGGACAGTGGAGTTATAGTTCCATGTGGCCATCCCAAGTTCTCCCATCTCTAAAATTCGGTGGCAGAGGTATTTCTCATTTGGCTTTATATGGTATCCTTGTTGCCTGGCATTTTGAAGAGTGTGTGTACAGCTTCCATCCCGACCAGGTAATGAGCAGAATGCAGGCAGCTTGTCTGCTTCTATGGCTCATGGCACTTGCACTGTCTTCTAAATACTTTATGGATTAATTTAAATGCTGTGTGTGTGTATGTGTGTATTTTACAGGGAACTGAACTCAGGGCATTCTACCTCTGAGCTATATCCTCAGCCCAGCTGGCAAACACATTCTTTAAAGCAGTTACACTGGAGGCAGGGGAGGGAATTAAGAATGACTGGCTCAAGTCAGGGTGAGTGTGTGGGCAGGTGCTCTATGGCTGTGCTGCCCCTTTGTCCTTGACCTCTGCACTCTTGGACACCTTTCTCCCCAGGGATGCCTGGGCTGGACGGATGCAGACTCCTGGGTACGCCAAAAAGCACCTGCAGGTACTGCAGCTGGAGGGCAGGGCTCACAGACACTGGCACCCACCTGGCTGGGCAGAGTGCAGGCTGCGCCGCAGAGCAGCAGTGCGCACAGGAGCCCTCTCTGCAGTTCATTCATCTTGTCTTCAGAGCCA
The DNA here is from genome assembly GCF_963383645.1 of Muscardinus avellanarius. NCBI lineage: Eukaryota > Metazoa > Chordata > Mammalia > Rodentia > Gliridae > Muscardinus > Muscardinus avellanarius. The sequence continues at coordinate 61,047,146 of NC_137800.1, forward strand.
CCCGCAGATCCTGGAGGGAGAGAAGAGCTTGAGCAGGTGCAGCCGGCCCACACTGACCATGGACCTTTCCAGCATCTGCCTCCACAGACCAAGGTCTGGGAGATGACTGGCTTAGTGTGCGTGTGTGTGTTGCTAATATACACCTAGCATATGATTTAGCACCTTAAGATTTTTGTTGGCACTGAAGATTGAACCCAGAGGCATTCTATATCTGACCTACCCCTCCAGCCATCTTTCTTTCTTTCTTTCTTTCTTTCTTTCTTTCTTTCTTTCTTTCTTTCTTTCTTGCTACACCCCTAGCCATATTTTTTTATTTTTTATTTTTTATTTATTTATTTATTTTTTTGGTGGTACTGGGGTTCCTGGAAGCCCTTCTATCTCCGGACTACACTCCCAGACCTATTTTTACATTTTTATTTGGAAACAGGGTTTCCTAAGCCAGCGCGTGCGCGGCTGGCTTCGAACCTGCGCGATCCTCCTGTCTCTGCCTCCCAAGCGCGGGGATTACAAGCGTTCGCCACCACGCCCGGCTTTATTTTTTATTTTTGAAACAGGGTCTTGCTGAATTGCAGAGGGCCTCACTAAGTAGCTGAGGCTGGCTGCAAAACTGCAATCCTCCTGTCTCAGCCTCCCAAATGCTGGGATTACAAGCGTGCACCACCACGCCCAGCCCTTTTTATTTTTCATTTTGAAACAGGGTCTCAGTGAATTGCTGAAAGTTTCCCCTAAGTTGCTGATGCTGGCCTCGAACCTGTGATCTTCCTGTCTCAGCCTCCCAGATACTGGGATTACAGGTGTGTATCACTGCCACCAACTCCACCTTAATCATTTTTAAGTATTCAATCAATGGCATTAAATACATACATTTTGTTATGTTAACCATCACCCCCATCCATCTCCAGAACTGTTTAATCATCATAGACAGAAGTTCTATAGTTATTCAAAAAGTAGGGGATTAGAGCCGGGCATGGTGGCACACGCTTATAGTCCAGCACTTGGGAGGCTGAGACAGGAAGATCGCACAAGTTTGAAGCCAGCCTCAGCTACTTAGTGAGACTCTCTGCAACTTAGTGAGGCCGTTTCCAAATTATATATATGTCTGAGAGTGTAGCCCAGAGGTAGAAGGCCCCTGGGTTTTACCCCAGTACCACACAAAATAAATAAATAAATTAATTAAAAGTAGGGGGCCGGGCGTGGTGGCGCACGCTTGTAATCCCCGCGCTTGGGAGGCAGAGACAGGAGGATCGCGCAGGTTCGAAGCTAGCTGCGCGCGCTGGCTTAGGAGACCCTGTTTCCAAATAAAAATATAAAATAGGTCTGGGAGTGTAGCCCGGAGATAGAAGGGCTTCCAGAAACCCCAGTACCACAAAAAAAAAAAAAAAAAAAAAAAGTAGGGGATTAGTCAGGCCTGGTGGTGCATGCTTGTAATTCCAGCATTTAGGAGGCTGAGACAGGAAGATTGCAGGTTCATGGCCAGCCTCAGTAACTTGGTGTGGCCCTTTGCAATTTAGTGAGACTTTGTTCAAAATAAAGAATAAAATTAGGCTGGGGTTTATCTTAGAGGTAGAATGCCCCTGTTCAATCCCCAGTACCCCCCAAAAAAATAGAAAGAAAAAAGAAAGACTAAGAATGGAAGTACCATACGCCTCAGCCATACCACTCCTCAGTACCTTTTCAAGCCATACCACTCCTCAGTACCTTTTCAAGAGAATTAAAGTAATCATTCTCCAGTGATACGTGCACCCCCATGTTTATAGACGCATAATTCACACTAGCCAGATTATGGAAATAACCTAGGTGTCTTGTCAACAGATGAACGGATAAAGAAAATGTGGCACAGCCACTGCCAAGACATCCTGCTGCCTCGGCATCTATGTGTTGAGAACCCCCACTCCACATAGTTAAATCGGCAAAAACGCCCCGAGAAGAAGGTGTCGTCTCTGGCCAAAGTACCCCCCACTTTTAGATACCCTTCACTATTATTCCTTTTAACTTTCTACATGAATTGCTCCAGTGATGTGAAATTAGGACTATAAAAAGAAACTGAGTCCGTGGAAATAAACTCTCTAATAATTTGTCTAAACGTCCTTGGCTCTGCTCAACAATAATGAGAAACTGGCCAGAATTCAGGTACTGTGATAAGCACCCCAGCTGCAGCAATCACAAATGGCCTCCGACCTTCATCACTATCTATCACTCCGGCAAAAGTAGCTCAGTTCAAAATAATTATTCACCCTTGAAATCCTGCCTAGAGACAGAGAGAAACCTTGTGTGTAACCTTAAAGAAACAACTTAGCTGCTCAAATACAATAGACCCAAAGAAAAAGACTTAACTTTTACCTCAGTGTGAGCATTCCAGGAGATAAAAAAAACTGGCCGCATAATTAGAAATAAATATTACAAAATAAAGGACAGACATTCTAAATATATATGTATGAAGAAAAGGAAATACCGTAAGAGTAAGAAAAGCATTTTTGCATGAAAAAGAGCTTATCATAAAAAAGTCCCAACTGGGAAAGAAAGGAATTAGAAAGATAGAAGCAGGTTGCAGAGAGTTTGTGACAGGGAAGTGGATTCTTTTAATAGGCTTGTTGTTTAAAGAAGAGTGCTCAGCAGTTAAGGAAATACATCTGACAATTAGAACTAAGAACTTTGTGGTGTTATTTGCGGTATTTTGTCTACCAAACTGTGTTGTGAGTATGCTTAAGCTTTCAGATTTAGAAGATAAGATGCCAACACCTAAAGAAACTCCATCACATCCACCTGAATCACCACATCTCCCCACACTTGCTATATGAACTGAGCCCAAAAGATGGAAAGTCCCAGGAAAAGTTCCCGAGCCTTGACTATCCTGGGAGGCTGCCACCTGGAGCTGCTTATCTGCAAGACCTTGGAGAGAAACAGAAGTTAATTCTTCAAAGGCCAACAGCCAGCTGAAAGACACCCGCCCCCCTTTCTCTTAACTTTACTGGTGAAGTGTATAAATTTCTTGGGGTTTTCATAATAAAGTGTCATTGGCTCAAGAAGCCTTTGTCCACCTCAGGTTCTTTTCCAAAGCGTCGTAACTAAAAACTTAAGGAATTCATAGAGGGGAAAGAACCGCTGCAGATAAGGATCTGCAGAACGTCGCCTGCCTTTTGTCCCATCTTTCTGAGGCCCCCGACCGCTAGTGGACTTGCCCCCCACAGGACTGAACCCGCCGGTGACAAGCCACACAGTGGAATTTTACACAGCCACAAAGAACAAGATGATGTCATGTGCAGGGTGGTGGAACTAGAGAACATTATGCTAAGTGAGATCAGCCAGCCTCAGACCATCAGGGTGGTGTGTTCTCTCTCATATGTAGAAAGAAGCTAGAGTGAAAATAGGAAGCAAAACAGACTCCAGATAAATGAGGACAGAAAACAGAATCGTGGGAGACCGGGGAGGGAGGTAGAGGGGGAGGAGCATGGAGGAAGGAAACAGCTCAAGTGCTTGGTGTCCGGGTATCCGAAGGCCTCACACCAATCTACCAACATGTACCGGGAGGGAGGGAGGGAGGGAGGGAGGGGAACCGCGGGGGAAACGCACCAAGTGCTGTGTGCATGTAGGAATAGATGTATAATGACATGCACCAATAAAAGTATAAGAAATTAAATAACAAAACAGCTCCCACCTCTCCCTGGCCCCCGGCAACACCATGCTGCCCTGTCTCTATGACTCCACTTCCCATCTATCACAGGCATAGAATCATACAGTGTTTGTCCTTTGTAACCAGCTTATTTCACTTAGTATAGCATCCTGAAGGTCCACCCATCTTGTGGCATGGGTCAGAGTTTCCTTTCTTTTTAAGGCTGGATGGTATTTCATTGTCTGGATAAAACAGATTTTGTTGACCTGTCATCTGTCAATGGAAGATGATTTTGCCCAGAGACTTCTGTGGTCTAAGGGGCAAAACCATCTCTGGCACTTCTTGGGGCCAGGGACCATGGTACCCCTTGGTTGCCTGGAAAGCAGTTCCTGCCATAGCCAGGTCCCTTCAGCCTGCCTGCCTCAGACAGAGCCTGGCTCCCGCCCTTGTAAGGGAGGTTGGTCTCCTCTTCCATATGCCATGATAGTGAGCTCTGTGTTGAAAGAGAAGCAGCTGGTCTCTGGCCATTAGACTCCCATCTTCCTGGACCCCAAGACCCCAGTTCCCACTTCGTCTCCCCACTTCTTGGTCGCTGAAAGTAGGTTAGTTGGTCGGGTGCTGTTTTGCGGTCTGGCGGTCCTCTCACTCCTTTGGCCACAAGAATTAAAGCCTGGCCTGCCTTCCCCTGACTCATTTCCCCTCAGTCACAACAAAATGCTGGTTCCCACCCCTCCCCCACCTCAAAGACACCCCCCCAGCCTGCTGATTTGGAGGCAGTAGGCTTTTCATCTTCCTGGGTCTGGCTCAGCCTCCTTCCAAGGCTCTTTGAAAGGAACCTGCCTCTAGAAGCACTGCAGCCTCCTCCTGGTGGCCTGAGTGCCCTCCAATTGCCAGGATGAATACAGAAAGGGAGGTTTTGTTGTTGTTGGGGATTGAAACCAGAGTTGGGGACATAGCTCAGAGGTAGAATGCCCCTGGGTTCAATCACCAATACCAAAACGAAACACGAGCCCATGGTAGTATTTTCCAAACAAGGGAAATTCTTCCAGGTTTGTTCTTTATCAGCTTTCCTTGAATTGAATTTCTCCTTCTCAAAATTCCATATAAACTCTCCTACATTTTATCCAATTGCTTATGACCTTTTGAAAACAGATTTTTTTTTTAAACCAGGGATTTTTGGAACCAGGGCCTTTCTACCTCCAAGCTACACTCCCAGCCCTTTTTATTTATTTATTTATTTATTTATTTATTTATTTATTTAAATAGAGTCTGGCTAAGTTGCTGAAGGTCTTGCTATGTTACAGAGGCTGGCCTTAAACTACAATCCTCCTGTCTCAGTCACCCAAGTACTAGGATTATAGGCATGTACCATTGCACATGACTTGAAAACAGATCTTCTAGCCGGGCATGGGTGGTACGTTCTTATAATCCCAGCACTTGGAAGACTGAGACAGGAGGATTGCAGGTTCAAAGTCAGCCTCAGCAACTTAGCGAGGCTCTCAACAACCTAATGAGACCCTGTTTCCAAATAAAAAAATAAATTCAGGCTGGGGGTGTAGCTCAGAGGTAGAATGCCTCTGAGTTCCATCCACAGTACCAATAATGAAAAAAAAAAAAAAAAAAAAAAAGAAAGAAAAGAAAAAAAAAACAGGCCAGGCATGGTGGTGCACCCTTGTAATCCCAGTACTTGGGAGGCTGAGACAGGATTGTATGGGTTTGAAGCCAGCCTCAGCTACTCAGTGAGGCTCTCAGGAACTTGGTAAGACACTGTTTCCAAATAAAATATAAAATAGGTCTGGGAGTGTAGCCTGGAGGTAGAAAGCCCCTGGGTTCCATCATCCCCAGTAACACACACACGAAAGAAAGAAAGAAAGAAAGAAAGAAAGAAAGAAAGAAAGAAAGAAAGAAAGAAAGAAAGAAAGAAAGGAAGGAAGAAAAGGGGAAAAAAAGAAAACCGATCTTAACTGGATCTTCCTCTTTTCCACACACCAAAAAAAAAAAAAAGAAAGAAAAAAGATAAAAAGAAAACCGATCTTCTTGACTGGATCCCCCTGTTTTCTCTGATGGTCCTCTTTCTATGGACTACCCTGTCTGTTCTGAGGTTGGGCAATCTAAGAGCATAGAAGGGCTCTGTACTGTCAGAGCTTCTGAAGGCATCCTGATTAAAAATCAGAATTAGGAGACTGGCCAGGTGTGCATTCCTGTCATCCCAGTACTTGGGAGGCTGGGACAGCCTCAGCAAAGAGTGATTTTCATCAACCTGGTAAGAAGACCCTGAGACCAGAGGATGGCAGTTCGCGGACAGCCTCAGCTATTTAGTGAGCCCTTTGCAACTCAGTGAGACCCTGTTTCAAAATTTAAAATACAAAAAATAGGGCTGGGGGTGTAGCTTGGAGGTACAATGCCCCTGGGTTCTATCCCTAGTACCACACAAAAAAAAATAAATTAAATAAAATAGGGCTGGGGATGTTGCTCAGAGGTAGAATTCCCCTGGGTTCAATCCATTAAAAAAAAAAAAAGGAGAAAAAAACCAATTAGGAGACTGAGTAAATGAACCACCAAGGAAAGAAAAATCCCCTCTGTTTCATCCACACTAAAAAAGTCCCCCAACCTCCTCATCTAGCCAGCCTGAGGCAACTTTTTCTATATGCCCACCATATTCCTGTTACATTTCAAGAATTCAGGTCCCGCTGGGCATGGTGGTGCATGCCTATCATACTAGTACTTGGGAAGCTGAGGTAGGAGGGTCACAGGTTCAACAGATAGGTAGCTAGGTAGGTAGGTAGGTAGGTAGGTAGATAGATGGACAGACAGAGATGATAGATTAAAAAAAGGGCTGGGGATAGAATGCACCTGGATTTAACTCCCAGTACCAAAAATGAAAGAAGAAAAAATTCCAGGTCCTTGTAAATGGAGCAGGACTCTAGATGTGGGACCTTGGATAAGTGGAGGTGAAGCAGGGTCGCCCTTGCTCTCCGGCCTCCTCCGTGGAGTGAGGTAGGCGGGACCTCGGGGGCAACGGGCAGGACCGTGACACGGCTGGTGCGAAGACTCCAGCCCCGTGTCCTGCTGAACCTTCACACACAGCCCTGTGTCCAGCCGGGTGTCCTGTGTGAAGACTCCAGCCCCGTGTCCTGCTGAACCTTTTAGCAATAGAGAATCGCACAAGGGGGACAGAAGTGTGTCTGTGTTTCAAGAGTTTGGGAAAGTTGCAGACTTGTTTCTTATCTCCCCGGGATACTATTGGCCTGCCTGGGCCTGGAGCCCCGTGCAGATGCCTCTCATAAACATGGCAGCAGCTCCCCCCCACCACAGAGGCCAGCTGAGCAGCTGCGTGGGCTCCCCGGGGTAAGAGGATGACAGGGAAATTAGTCACCGGCATGCAGAGAAAAGCACAGTCCAAGAGGAGGGAGAAAGGAGAGGGAGGAGAAATGTGTCCTGTTTCTCTTTTGTTAGAGAAGTGGTGTAATGGTCTGGGGGCAGCGCCTGGACCTACCACAAAGTGAATACCAGAATCGTGGAATCAGCGCTCAGCATGGTGGGGCACGCCTATATCCCAGTACTTGGGGGCTGAGACAAGATTCCAGGTGTGAGGCCAGCCTCTTCTATTTAGGAAGAGCCCCAGCAGTTTAGCAAGACTGTTTCAAAACAAAAACACCAAAAACAAAAACAAAAAACAATAAGCCAGGCAAGGTGTGGTCATGCCTGTAATCCCAATACTTGGGAGGCTGAGACAGGAGGGAGGATCACAGGTTTAAAGCCAGCCTTAGCAATTTAGTGAGACCCTGTTTCCAAATAAAAAACAAGGCTGGGGGTGTAGACTGGGGGTAGAATGCCCCTGGATTTAATCCCCCCTACCAAAATATAAATAAATAAGTAAATAAGGGCGGGGTGGGGGTAGACTACCCTTGGTTTTAATCCCCAGAAGAAAAAATAAAATAAAACAGAGGTCTGTGGGTACAGCTCAAGGTAGAATGCCCCTGGGTTCAATCCTAGTATCCAAAATAAGTAAATAAATAAATAATAAGGAGCTCTACAAATGCAGCCATCCAACTGGTTGGTCTGAGACTTTAGGTAGACCGTGAGGACGCCCAGCCCAGCCGTCTGTGACCGAGGTCTCACTAGCAAGAAGGCAGGAACGCGCGGGGGCAGGGGCAGGGGCAGGCGCTGGCCAGGGAGGGACAGAGCCCAGGATGTGAGCATCACGGTCTGCGTCAGGCGCAGGTTTGCTGCACTGATCTTTGATGAAGGAGACCAGGTTATCACTGCCTTGCAAAACTTTGCTTTGGAAATCTGAGTAAGAGGGAGTCAGCTTCCAAGAATAAGAATAGCATAAAAGTGATTCATGGCTCTAAAGAACTCCCCCGACCCCACCCCACCATAGTCCAGAAAGAAGGCCAACAGACTAGAAAAGAAGTGGTGAGTATAATAAAATGTTAACCCCCACATCTAGGCCTAAACAAACCCTGAAATCCCATGTTAATATGAAAAGATAACTGGTTAAGTAAGCTGTGATGCTGGCTCCTCATACAAACACTGCAACAAGGCACTTAAACCTAACACCTGGTAACTCTCCAGTCTACCTCCAGGTTTCATTATACTCAGTCAAGAAATAATCAATATTGAAGCCGGGTGTGGTGGTGCACGCTTGTAATCCCAGCATTTGGGAGGCTGAGGCCAGAGGATCCCAGTTTACGGACAGCCTCAGCTACTTAGCGAGGCCCTTTGCAACTGAGACCTTGTTTCAAAAATAAAAAAATACAAAAAATAGGACTGGGGGTGTAGCTCAGAGGTACAGTGTCCCTGGGTTTCATCTTCGGTACCACACACAAAAAAATAATAAAAATAGCGCCGGGCGTGGTGGCGCACGCTTGTAATCCCAGTGCTTGGGAGGCGGAGACAGGAGGACCACGCAGGTTCGAAGCCAGCTGTGCTGGCTTAGGAGACCCTGTTTCCAAATAAAAATATAAAAAGTAGGTCTGGGAGTGTAGCCCGGAAGTAGAAGGGTTTCCAGGAACCCCAGTACCACCAAAAAAAAAAAACCCCAAAATTAGTTAAAAAATAAATAAAAAGACTAAAAAAATAGGGCTGGGGGTGTAGCTCAGAGGTACAATGTCCCTGGGTCCCATCCCCAATACTGCAAAAAATAATATAATAATAATAAATAAATAAAATAAAATAATGACTGGAAGCTTTCATGGAATCATTGCACAATTTATCCAAATTTTATTGGCTTTCCATAAAAGTATCATTATAGCACAGAAGAGATTGGTGCAGATTGAAGCCATTCGCTCACCAAGTATCTGAGCACCTGCCCCTTGTCTACCACTGGGTTTACCGAGCTCCTTTACACCCACCGAATCACTTAAGGCAGCTGGGCAGCGGCACACACAGTAATTCCCGTACTTGGGAGACTGAAACAGGAGGGTTGAAGATTCAAGGCAAGCCTCAGCAATTTAGTGAGACCCTGTTTCAAAATAAGAAATAAAAAGATCCTGGGGTGTAGCTTGGAGATAGAATGCCCTGGAGTTCAATCTTCAATAACACACTGCATGTCACTTAAAGCAATAGTACCCTGTTCTTTTTCTTTTGTTTTGTGTGGTACTGAGGAATGGACCTAGGAGCACTCTACCTCCAAGTCATTATTTTTTATTTTGAAACAGTGTCTCACTGAGTTGCTCAGGGCTTTGCTAAGTTGTTGAGGCTGGCAAGAACCTGTTATCCTCCTGTCTCAGCCTCCCAAGTTCTGAAATTACAAGTATGCACCACTACACTCAGCTACCTTTATTTTTTTTTCTTTTTAATTTTTACAAAATTTTTGGCAATACTAGGGATTAATTCCAGGGCACCTTACCACTGAGCTAAACCCCCAGAACTTTGGCTATTTATTTATTTATTTATTGGTACTGGGGATTTGGACCCAGAGACATTCTACCTTCAAGCTACACTGCCAGCTCTATTTTTAATTTTTTGTTTTGAAACAGTCTCATTAGGTTGCTGAGGCTGGTCTCAAACCTGTGATCCTCCTTTCTCAGCCTCCTAAGTACTAGGATTACAAGTGTGTACCACTATGCCCAACTGGCTTTTTATTTTGAAACAGGGTCTCACAAAGCTGTTGAAGCTGGACCCAAACCTGCCTCAGCCTCCCAAGTTCTGGAATTACAGGTGTGTGCCACTATGCCCGGCTTGTGACTTTGTTAATGTGCTCAGAGTTGGTATCTGAGCACAGCATGTCCTCATGCAAGGAACCTGGTCTCTGAACTTTCCACGTGGGATCCTGGCTGCACACAGTCTCTCTGAACCTCAGTTTTCTGGTGGCTGGCCACTTCCATTTTGCTGAGCTGTCCTGATTATCAGGGCAGCAGTGAGAGGCCTGCTCTACGCCTTGTGTGTCATGAGAGGTGGCGGGACACCTGCACCGTCTCCCTGAAACACCTGCTTGAAGCTAGAGGCAGACAGCCCAGCTCCGTGTGGTCCTTGTGTTCAAGGGTTAATACCAGATCCTGTCCCCTAGCTCCTCTGGACATCTCATCATAACCTGTGATAGGATTCTCTGCAGCTGATGCAAACATGTGCCCTTCATCTGTGCTCATAGGACAGTCAGAATAGAAGCCATTATTTGCCAAATTTGGCACCTTGTATCCTATTTTTAATCTGTTTTTAGTTTTTTGTTTGTTTTTTGTTTGTTTGTTTTTGCCTTTCCCAAGCCCATTTACATGACACCTCCTTGGGTTCTCAGAGGAAGCTGGAATTAGCAGCTGAGATACCTGGGAGATCAAATGTCACTACAGATCAGTCGGAGACTGAAGGTAAGGAGGTCTGAAAGCCCAGAGTGTTCCATGAGCAAAATAAGGCACTGGAGTGTCCCAGAGAACAATAAAAATAGCAAAAGTCCATCTTTCTCTTTGCAGCCCAGGTAGCACACACTGGCTCTTGTAACAAACTAGATAGAATAAAAGAAAGCTGGGCATGGGGGCCCATGTTTGTGATCCCAGCATTCGGGAGGCTGTGACAGGAGGATCACAGTTCATGGACAGCCTCAGCTACTTAGTGAGGCCCTTTGCAACTCAGTGAGACCCTGTTTCAAAATAAAAAGAATAAAAAAAAATAAGGCTGGAGGTGTAGCTTGGCGGTAGAATGCCCCTGGGTTCCATCCCCAGTACTGCAAAATACATAAATAAATAAATAAATAAATAAATAAATAAATAAATAAAGTTTCTCTTTTATGAAAGCATAACTCCATCCAGAAGGGCTGGAGCTAACTACTGGCCTTTCTCTTTCAGGTTATGTGTACTATGTTAAAACAACAACAACAACAACAACAACAAGCCAGGCATGGTGGCGCATGTTTTTAATCCCAGCATTCAGGAGGCTGAGACCAGAGGATCACGGTTTGCTGACAGCCTCAGCTACTTAGTGAGGCCCTCCGCAACTTAGTGAAACCCTGTTTCAAAATAAAGAATTAAAAATAGGGCAGAGGGTGTAGCTCGGAGGTCAAATGCCCCTGGGTTCTATCCCCAGACCTGCAAAAATAAAACAACAACAACAACAACAACAACAACAAAAACCCCAAACCTTAATTAGGTTAAGTTTCCCTCCCCAACCCTCCATCCTTGACCTCTGAGAAACTGGAATAGTCTCTCAAAGATACTGAAACGAAGGGGCCTGAAAGCCTCCCAGGGCTCCTATGTGACTCCCACACATAACACACAGCATTCGCCAGACCTCAGGCCCCAGTTCTAATGAATTTCATCTTTCCTAGTACTCACAGGTGACAGCTCACTTACCTGTAAACCCATCATCAAATATTTCCTGAAGCTGGACTTGGTGACGCACACCCATAATTCCAAAACTTAAGAGGCTGAGACAGGAGGAGTGCCGGCTCAAGGCCAACCTCAGCAACTTAGCAAAGCCCTCAGCGACCTAATGAGACCCTGTTTCAAAACATAAATTAGGACCGCTGGGCGTGGTGGCCCATGCTTGTAATCCCAGCATTTGGGAGGCTGAGACAAGAGGATTGTGGTTGGTGGGCAGCCTCAACTACCTAGTGAAGCCATTTGCAACTCAGTGAGACCCCGTTTCAAAATAATAAACTAAAAAATAGGGCTGGGGGTGTAGCTTGGAGGTAGAATACCCCTGGGTTCCATATACAGTACTGCAAAAAAAAAAAAAAAAAAAAAAGTAGAAAAGGCTGAGGCATACGTAGCTTGGAAATAATTTGGTACTGGGCTTAATCCCTATTCCTCCTCTCCTTAAAAAAAAAAAAAATCTATTGAGCTCCAACTAGGCAGGAAGCCCCAGTGATCTAGACAAGCTCTATAATGCTGTTATGGAGTTATACCTCTGTAACTATGAGGTATAATTACATACTTACACATAGAAAAGGCACTTATACAGAGGCTCTAGTATCCGGGGTCAGTCTAGCCTTATAGAGATCATTTCAGAGGCTCCAGATAGAATCGGCTCTTGTACAACAAACCCCATGCAAACTTGTGGAAGCCTTGGGTATATGTGCGTCACTCAGGAGCATTGCCTGGTCTGCCCCTCAAATGGGCCTGCTGGCCCACAGTCCCCCTCCTGATCTTTTTCCTTACTTGGTACCGAGGATTGAACCTAGGGCACTCTATCTTCGACCCCCAGCCCTTTTTATTTTTTATTTGGAAACAGGGTTTGGCTAAGTTGCTGAGGCTGGCCTTGAACCTGTGATCCTCCTGTCTCCCCCTCCCCCCCTGTGGGTCCACCATGTGGGGCTGGGTTTTGTGGGGGGGGCACTGGGGATTGAACCCAGGAGCACTCTACCTCTGAGCTACATCCCCAGCCTATTTTATTTTTGTTTTGAAACAGGGTCTCACTAGCTTGATGACAGTCTCACTGTTCGCTGAGGTGTCCTCAGATGTTTGGGAAAGCAAACTGCTTATGTGAGGCTTTTGTTCATCTGCCAACAGGAAGTTAGCAGTCAGGGGTCCTAGGCGCAGGTGCTGGCTGAGCTCATGGATGAGAATGAACTGGTGCCAGCTTTAGGGCTTCTGAAGTTTCTAGAATGTGTGGGCTGATTTCCATTTCATGGCTGAGGTGGCAATTTGGTGACAATTAATGGAAGTGGGCTCGGCTCCACTCAAAACACAAAATCCATAGCCAGGCTACACTTACAATCCATTACAAGTGGCTACACTTGTAATCCCAGTACTTGAGAGGCTGAGACAGGAAGATCTCAGGTTCAGTGACAGCCTCAGCAACTTCATGAGATTTTATTTCAAATTAAAAAGTAAAGCTGGGCATGGCGGCACACATCTGTAATCCTAGTATTTGGGAGGCTGAGACAGGAGGATTGCAGGTTTAAAGCCTGCCTCAGCAACTTAGTGAGACCCTGTTCTTTTTTTTTTGGAGGTACTGGGGGTGGAACCCAGAGGCTTTCTTGGAAACAGGGTCTCACTAAGTTGCTGAGAGTCTCACTAAGTAGCTGAGGCTGGCTTCGAACCTGTGTGATCCTCCTGTCTCAGCCTCCCAAGCGCGGGGATTACAAGCATGCGCCACCACGCCAGGCATGAGACCCTGTTTTAAAATAAAAAATAAAATAGGACTGGGGGTGTAGCTCAGAGGTATAGTACTCCTGGGTTCAATCCCCAGTACTACAATCAATCAATCAATCAATCAATAAATAAATATAAAAATAAAAAGCAAAACAAGTGCTGGGGTATAGCTCTGAGACAGGGTGCTCATGTGTTCAAACCCCAGTCCCCCAACCCCAGGGTCACACACACACACACATAAGAGCAAGCCCTGCGTCTGGGAGCTTGGAAGGAACAGAAAGGACCTTGCCTGGCTAATAGATTGCCTCAGCCCTGGGACAGAGCAATCCAGAGACAGAGGTTGACAGACATGGGGATAATGACAGGAGACACGCAAGAATCGACCGAGATGTTCTTGGAAAATCCAGGGGTGGCTGTCATGGAGATCTAGAGGCCCCTGGCTGGAATCTCAGGACATTTTAGTCTGCATAAGTGATGGGAGGAGCAGATATTTGGATTTCAACATTCACAATGCCCTACTGCTGCCCCCAATCCAACTTTGTTCTGGGGTGGGGGGCACACAGCCAGATGCCTGCCTCCGCCTGAACTGACTGGGACCAGCCAGGGTCAAGATCCCGAGACCAGCCTTCCTGCCCACCTGTTAGAACTGCGAGGCATTTGTGTTCCGTGGAATTTTACTTACAGTTGTACATGCAGAGTTTCTTCGTGGGACTGCAAAGGCAAACATGAATGGACACACACACACACACACACACACACACACTCACGCTCACGCTCACACACTGCAGGAGGCTGTCACATTAAGATTGGCCATCAGATAAAGCACTGCTAAAAACTGGGTGGTGCGCACGTCTCAGAAGGATCAAAGGTTCGAGGCCAGTCTCAGCAGTTTACTAAAACCCTCAGCAAGTTAGCAAGAAAGACACCGTTTCAAAATTTAAAAAAGGGTTGGGGTAGTGGCACATCTATGGTCTTAGCACTTAGGAGGCTGTGACAGAAGGATCACAGCTTCCAGACCAGCCTTAGCAATTTAGACCCTCAGGAACTTAGACCCTGTTTCAAAATAAAAAATAAAATAGAGCTGGGGGGTGTAGTCAGAGGTAAAATAGTTCTGGGCTCAATCCTCAGCTCCAAAATAAATAAATAAATAAATAATTAAGGCTGGGGGTGTTACTGGTAGAATGCCCCTGGGTTTAATCCCAGCGGGCGATACACACACACACACACACACACACACACACACACACACACAGAAAATCAACCAATAAATCACTGCTACCACATTTCTTTGCGCTTGGGCTGCCCTAAGTTATCTGGGAGCTTGTTTTTCCCGCCTCACTCCCTTCTCCCTCTCCATGAGGCTAAGAAAATACAACAGGCAGGAGAACCTAGAGAGCCTGGCTGTGCTTCTGACGGCAGCAGAGGCCTTTCTCCCGCAACGCACCGCCCTTCATCTCCGCGGGCCGGGAGGGGCCTGGGGGCTGCGGGGCCTCCACCCGGCGAGGTCCCTGGAAGTCACCTGCGTCTCCTTCCCGCACTCCCCGCGCCACGCTCGGCTGCACCCCGGCCTCGGTTTCCCCGCGGCTCTCGAGGGAGGGGCAGCCCGACAGCCCCCTGCCTGCCCCCGCCGACGCGGGTGTGAGCGGCGGGCCCCGCGGCGCCCTCCCCTCGCTCTCGCATCCGTCTGCAGCGGGGACGTCTGCAGGAATCCGGCCGCCGCCCCGTCCCGACCCCTGCAAGCCTCCAGCCTTGCGCCCTCAACTGTCCCCCTGGAGCCGAGCTAGCCCATCCTTAAGATGCCCGAACCCCCAAGTCTGCCCTTCGCGGAGGCATGCCTGCGCCGCTCAGTTTGCCCGAAAGCTTCAAAGCGAAGAGGACCCGCAGCCTACCCGCCGGCGCGCCCGCCTCCGCCGCTCCGCTCCGTCCCCTCAGGCTCCCGCGCCGCAGACCCCGGCGGCCGGCGCGGCCCCCTTTAAGGTTCGGCCGGGGGCGTGGCCGGGGCGTGGCCTGACGGGGCGTGCCCTCCCTCCGAGGATGCCCATTGGACCGGCGCGCGCGGCGGGGCGGGGCGGGCCGGGGAAGCGCGCCCCGGGGCCGCTCCCGGGCTCGGCGCCAGCCCGACTGTTCACAGTCCTGATGTCACCGATCACAGGAATTGGGGACTTGGACCGGGTTTAGGAGTCATCTTCCTTCAGAATCGAGAGGCTGAAAGACGGCTCCCGGGATCCACTGGCTGTAAACCCAGCCCGTCCCGACGAGAAGTGTTCAGGATTAGGAGCCGGGCGGGCGTGGTGGCGCACGCTTGTAATCCCAGTACTTGGGAGGCTGAGACAAGAGGACCGCAGGTTCGAGGCCACCCTCAGATTCTTAGTGAGATCCTCCGCAACTTAGTGAAACCCTGTTTCAAAATAAAGAATAAGAGCCAGGCGTGGTGGCGCACGCTTGTCATCCCCGCGCTTGGGAGGCAGAGACAGGAGGATCGCGCAGGTTCGAAGCCAGCCGCGCGCGCTGGCTTAGGAGACCCTGTTTCCAAATAAAAATGTAAAAATAGGTCTGGGAGTGTAGCCCGGACGTAGAAGGACTTCCAGGAACCCCAGTACCACCAAAAAAAAAAAAAAAAAAAAAAGAATAAGAAACAGAGCTGGGGGTGTAGCTCAGAGGTAAAATACCCCTGGCTTCAATCCCCAGTTCTGGGGTGGGGGGGAGGGGCAGGATGGGGCTCTTCTGGAATCCAAGCAGTAACCATCGCCTGGGGACTGAGGGACCACCAGGTTCCAGGCAGGGAAAGTGCCAGGGCTTTGGAAACCCTTCTTCATTAGGCCCCTGGAGCTTGCAGTCTCTGCCCTGCCACTCCCAGCTCTAGAATTTCCTGGAGAATTATTTTACTTCTCTGTAAGGTGAAGAACTGGGTGCAGTGGCCCTTGAAGTCTGTGGAGTAAAAGCAGGGCCTGGCCGGTGGGTGCTGTGCCCCCAATCCTTCACCTGTAATCTCAGAACTGGGGAGGCTGAGACGGGAATCCCAGCCTCAGGACTCTGTTTCAAAATAGTAAAATAGGGCTGGGGGTGTAGCTCAGAAGTAGAATGCCTCTAGGTTCAATCCCCAGGACCAAAAGAAAAACAAAAACACACCTTCATAACCATGCCTGCAGTACCATGAGAACCCTCTACTCTTGGGCTGGGGAAAGAAGCCTTCCAGGGTGCTAGAACTTGCTGTCAAACAAAAAGCCTCAGCCAGGCACCACGGCACACACTTGTAATCCCAGTGCTTGGGAGGCTGAGAAGGAAGATCCCAGGTGTGAGTTCAGCCTCAACAACTTAGCAAGACCCTGTTCCAAAATAAATAAATAAAAAGGGCTGGGGTGTATAGCTTAGAGAAGAATGTACCTGGAGCTGGGCGTGGTGACGCACGCTTGTCATCCCAGCACTTGGGAGGTTGAGACAGGAGAATCGCCGTTCTCTGACAGCCTCAGCTGCTTAATGAGATCTTTTGGAACTCAGTGAGACCCTGTTTCAAAATAAAGAATAAAAAATAAGACTGGGGGTGTAGTTCAGAGGTAGAATGCCCCTGAATTCCATCCCCAGCACTGGGGAACAAAATGTACCTTTTCTATCCCCATTACAACAAAAGAAAGAGAAAGAAAAGAAAGAAAGAAAGAAAGAAAGAAAGAAAGAAAGAAAGAAAGAAAGAAAGAAAGAAAGAAAGGTGAAAACAACCTGTTTGGCAGGTCGGCGTCTTTTCAGATGGCTGGCTGAGAAATGCTACCTCCTGTAGGAGAAAGTTTTGGGTTTGAGTCCAGTGGTCCAGTGGCCAGCGGTGTGACGGCAGCCACCCTCCAGACCTCAGCTCTGTGAGCCGAGGCTTCCTCATCTGTGGGTCATCAGAGGATTCCGGCCACTCGCACATGTATCGGGCACACAAGGGCGGTGAGCGGTGGCACCTGTTATTCTCGGTTGACGTGTAGCTGAGATGAGATTCTGTGGGTTGGGTGATCCCGCAACCCTGCAGCCCAGGAATGGGGGGTTACTCTCTACAGGAGACTGTTTTCCCTCTGGCAGGCTCCAGGGAAGTCTGAGGAAGAGATAGCTGTGGGGAGACTGGTGGGTGACAATGGGGTCTTTGATTCTGCTCAGGAGTCACTGCTGGGAGCTGAAGGGGAGGGGAGGGGGAGGGGAGGCAGGGAGAGAAAGGGTAAGAAATCTTGGTGATCTCATTCATATCCTGGGAAACTGGCATTAAAGCCTTTTGCTTTCAAGAAAGAGAAATAAAATCCAGGCCCAGATAATGTGGGGAGAGTGGGCAGAGAAACTGAAAGATTTGCTGCAGAGCTTTTCCCAGGCCAGGCCAGGTCCACAGCATCTCCCCCGCACAACTGTGCGTCACCCACGGGCCACTGCCCTTATCAGTGCAGTGGGCGGCAGGCGGGGGCACAGGAACAAAGGCTGCCCTGAGACCCCCATCGGCTGAGTAAGAGTGACGTGAGGTCCGCAAAGCCGGAAGAAGAGGGAAGTGGATGAAAAGCTTAGGGCAGCAGTGGTGGCCAGCCAGGAGGCAGAAACCCTGCCCCAAAGCTAAGCGGCTGGACTTGTCCAGGGTAGGGATGAATGGGACAGTGCCTTTGAAAGCCATGTCACTGTGCTCTAAGTGATCTGGGCCTTCGTTTAGACCCCAGCCTGGCACTCTGGCCAGCGGGAGCAGTGTGTGAGTTGCACACACACCGAGAAACAGTAGATAGGAGGAGACGCTGAAGGTGTCAGGCAAGCCATTAGGAGTGGTGACTCTTGCTAGGATTGTTCACCAGAGCCAGGTACGGTGGTGCAGGATTGTGGGTTTGAAGCCAGACTCAGCAGTTTAGTCAAACTCAGTAACCTAGTGAGACCCTGTTTCCAAACAAAAAGTAAAATAGGGCTGGGGGGTGTGGCTTGGCAGTAGAATGCCTCTGGGTTCAGTTCCCAGTAACACACACACATACACACACACACACACACACACACACACACACACACACTTCACCAGGCTGGACAGGAATTTTCTGTGGTATTCTTGCTACTGTCTGGTAAGTTTGAAATTATTCCAAAATAAAACATTAAAAATTGGGTTATTGTTTTAGAGCTGTAAATGTTTGGAATATTGATTAGTACTGGGAACTGAATTCAGAGGCTCTCTACCTCTGACTGACTGACACCTCCAACCCATTTGGGGGGGTACTGGGAATAGAACCCAGGGGCATTCTATTTCCAAGCAACAGCCCCAGCCCTATTTTTTAGTCTTTATTTTTGACACAAGGTCTCACTGACTTGCAAAGGGCCTCACTAAGTACCTGAGGCTGTCTGCGAACCAATCCTCCTGTCTCAGTCTCCCAAATGCTGGGATTACAAGCGTGCACCACCACGCCCGGCTGTTTGTTTTTATTTTTTGGTACTGAGAATTGAACCCAGGGACATTCTACCTCTGATCTATATACGCAGCTCGCTCTCGCGGTGTCTCTCTCTCTCTCTCTCTCTCTCTCTCTCTCTCTCTCTCTCTCTCTCTCTCTCTCATCATGAAACAGGGTCTTACTAAAATACTGAGGCTGTCCTCAGACCTGAGATCCTTCTGCTCTGGCCTCCCAAGTACTGGGATTCCAGGTGTATGCCACTACACTCAGCTGTTTATTTAGCCCAATGAAATATATTTTAAAATTCCCATACAACATAATAATATTAGATCATCTAAAACATTGTTTTGATGATCTCAAAACTGAAAACAAGTGTCCAAAAGTAGAGGAAAAGTATGAAATGTCAGAAGAGATGTGATGTATTGAGATGCATTGTGATGACTGATAACACATAGACATGTCAAATTGAGTCATAAAATTACCTTGCCCCAAAGTACAAAACATGCATGGATATGTGGATAAAGATTAAAAGAGAAAATTAAGTGTTGAAGCACTAAAATTGTGGGTGAATTTTTTTCAGTTCCTTTTATGACACTTTGTTTTTTGGTGCTGGGGATTGCACCTAGAGGCATTCTATCTCTGAGCGATGCCCCCTACCCCTTTTTAAAATTTTTTATTTTGAAATTGGATCTCATTAAATTGCTGAGGGTCTTGCTAAATTGCTAAGGCTAACCTCAAATCTGCAATCTTCCTTTTCCAGCCTCACAAGTACTGGGATTACAGGCACAGCATGTGCCCCTGTGCTCAGCCTTTTGAGGTGTGTGTGTGTGTGTGTGTGTGTGTGTGTGTGTGTGTGTGTTGTACTGGGGATTTATTTCAGAGGCTTCTGTCTCTTTACTACACTCCCAGCTCTATTTTACTTTTATTTTGAAACAGAGGCTGGCTGTGAACCTACAATCCTCCTGTGTCAGCCTCCCAAAAACAAAGATTACAGATGTGTACCACCAAACCTAGCTTCATGATGCTTTGATAAAGAGACTTCCTGACTTCACACTAGACCCAGGCAAGTTTTTGTGGGTCTATCCCAGAAGTTTTCTAGCTGACGCAGGGCATGGTTGGCAATGAGAGTAGGTCAAAAGCATAGGAATTTTCAGCCAGGCACAGTGGCGCACACCTGTACTCCCAGTACTTGGGAGGCTGAGACAAGAGGATTGCAGATTTGAGGCCAGCTTCAGCAACTTAAAGAGATGTTGTTTCAAAATAGAAAATAAAATAGGGCTGGAGTGTAATTCAGAAGAAGACTCTCCCTGGGTTCTATCCCCAGTTACACACACACAAAACACCATAAACACACACACACAGACACACACAAAGGACAGGAATTTTCCTTAATAACTTATTTTGGAGTTATCCATAAATTTATTAAAATTATTCTCCTCCTCTTCCTCCTCCTCCTCCTTCATAGTAGAGGTTGAACCCAGAGGCATTCTACCTTTGAGCTACACTTCAAGCCCCCCAACCCTTTAAACTGGGTCTTTCTGGCCAGGCATGGTGGCGTATGCCTATAATTCCAGTACTTGGGAGGCTGAGATAGAAGGATCGCAGGTTCAAGGACAACTTCAGCAAGTAGTGAGGTTCTCATCAACCTAGGGAGACCCTGTTTAAAAATAAAATAGGGCTAGGGGTGTAACTTAGAGGTCGAGTGTGCCTGGGTTCAATTTCCAGTACCAAAAATGAAAAAAATAAATAAAAGTAAAAAAGGAAAGAAGGAAGGAAGGAAAGAACTGAGTCTTCCTGCTAAGTTGCTGAGGCTGGTTTGAATCTATAATCCTCCTGTCTCAGCCTCCCAAGTACTGGGATGAGAGGCACGTGCCACCACGCCCAGCTGGAACACACACATCACTTTTTCAATCAATTCATTGGTGGAGGGAATTGAGTTTCTTCGGTTGGTTTCTCTAAATCAGAAAACAGGAGCTCCTGTCCCTGGGCAGGACTTAGGAATGTAAACAAACTTCTCTGTGCCTGGATACACCCCATGGAGCCTTGAGGTCCAGGGGGACACCAGGAAGTTGGCTCTTTCTTCTCTGTGATTACTTACACCACCATGGGCACGTCTGCTTGCCTAGCACCTGGCTTTCACTTCCTTGTGTTTCAGATCAGAGCAAGAAATTCGCAGGATTAATATTTGACTGGAATTAGATATCATGGGAAAGAAAATAGCTTTGATACAAATGTCAAGCCGTCAGTGATTTAATGGCTGAGAGAAGAGAATCACAGGTTCCAGTTCAGCTGCAGCAAGTTAGCAAGGCCCTCAGCAACGAGTAAGACCCTGTTTAAAATAAAAAGGGGGTAAGCGCGGGCGTGGTGGCGAACGCTTGTAATCTCTGCGCTTAGCAGGCGGAGACAGGAGGATCGCGCAGGTTTGAAGCCAGCCACGCTGGCTTAAGAGACCCTGTTTCCAAATAAAATATAAAATAGGTCTGGGAGTGTAGCCCAGAGGTAGAAGGGCTTCCAGAAACTCCAGTACCACGACCAACAGCAAAAATAAGAAATAAAAAATAAAAAGGGGGTAGATGTGGTGGCTGAGAGATGGAACACTCGGGGTTCAAGTACACACACACACACACACACACACACACGGTCATTGAATAACATTTTTAGGGTTGGGTTGCAGCTCAGCACACTACTTGCTAGCGTGGATGATGCCCTGGTTTCCATCCCCAAGACTGAAAAAAACCCAGTTTATTTGCCGCTTTCCCCCTCTCCTCTATGTATTTTCAGGTTGATGAGCCCATAAGGGAAAGCCCTTTTCACTCACTTCGAAGAGATGCTGAATAGGACTTTAAAGAGCACAAATAAAAGGAGTAAATAAATACTGATTTTGAAATTTTATTTGAAAATGCAAGTTATACTCATTTCTAGATGGTATAGTGTGTGTGTGTGTGTGTGTGTGTGTGTGTGTGTGTGTGTGTGTGGTACTAGGGATTGAACCCAGAGGTGTTCTACCTCTGAACCTCACCCCTAGCCCTGGTTTTATATGGAACAGGGTCCTATTAAGCAGCTGAGGCTGGCTGTGAACCTGCGATCCTCCTGTCTCCGCCTCCCAAATGCTGGGATTACAAGCGTGTACCACCATGCTCGGCTGCTCCTTCCTTTTTTTTGTTTTGTTTTGTTTTTGTGGTACTGGAGGTGGAACCCAGGGGCTTTTCTACCTCCAGGCTACACTCCCAGATCTATTTTATATTTTATTTGGAAACAGGGTCTCACTAAGTTGCTGAGAGCCTCACTAAGTAGCCGAGGCTGGCTTCGAACCTGTGTCATCCTCCTGTCTCAGCCTCCCAAGCGCGGGGATTATGAGCATGTACCTCCACGCTCGGCTCCTCCTTCCTTTTAAATAAAGAAAACAGTAATAACCAAAACCAAATTGAGCCAGTTGTAGCGCATGCCTGTACTCCCAGTACTCAGAAGGCTGAGTGAGGCAGGAGGACACAGGTTTGAGGCCAGTCTCAGCAACTTAGCAATTAAAGGATAAAAATAAAAAGGGCTGGTAGTATAGCATGGAAGTAGAATGCCTCGGGTTTCAATTCCCAGTACCACCCCCCAAAATAAACCACAAAAAATCTGGACACAGAAAGCCCAATCACTTGACTCCATGGTGACCCCAAAGCGTCAGTGGCTGCCATGTCTGTGCCAAGCTCTCTGGGGAGACCCCTCTCACCTCGGCAATGAGATCATGCCCGTCTGGCCCGGGAGGGAGGCGGGGCCCTGGTGAGCACAGTGACTCGCAGCAGTTCTGGTCACCGGGGGACTGCACATGTCCCGGTGACAGGAACAGCCTTGTTTACACTGGACCCGCCTTCCCTCGCAGCACTGCGGACGCCCCCTCTGCCCTTCTTCCTGACGCAACCATTTTTGCCTGGTGAGTGTGACTTTAGTGTCGCTTTCCACAGTTTCCCTCTCCGCTGCCTCCCGGGAAGTGCTGTGTGATTTACGGAGGTGCCTTTTACCACCTTCCAGCCGCATCCTACATTTTTCCTCCTCAAGAGTTTGTACCAACCCAACAATCCTGAGATCATGCTTTCCCCAGCCTTCTTCTATCTATGGCTGCAGGGCTCCCTGTCTGAATTTAGTCCAGACTGATGACATCTCAAATGTCCCCTGACCCATCTCGCTGTGTGGGCAGGAACAGCTCAGTCCACAGCTTTTGTTAGGAGAGAGGGGTGAGGAGGGTGGGCGCAGAGCTCAGTGGTTAGCGCCTGCCTCACCTGTGCGAGGCCCCGGCTTCCATCCCCAGCCCGGCTGGTCCCTGCACAGCCCTGACGAACTCCGTGCATCTGCTTTGTTACTCAAAACGCCATGTAGAAGAGGCCCCCCTGGACTGTGCCTGTCACAACACCCATCCATTCTACAGCCAGCGGCGGGTGTGCGGAGCTGTGTTCCAGTTTTGGGGAGAAAAGGTTGATTTTGGCTCATGGTTTCAGAGATTCCAGTTCATGGCTGGCTGCCAGGCTGGTGGAGGAGAACTGCCCAGCTCATGGCAAGCCAGGAAGCAACGCGTGAGAGAGGACAGCTCCAGGGAGGAGTTATACCCTCCAGGTCACAGCCCCAGGGACCCACCTTCTCCAACCCACCTGCCCCCCCCAGGCCCACCTGCCAATAGTCTACAGCTGGGGACCACACCTTCAACACAGGAATTTGGGGGGGACATTTCAGATCTAAACTGTAGATCTGAAATGGATACTGCAGAAGCTCATTTATAATGTGAAGAAATAAATCAGGTCATAGCCCGGCTGGTGGCGCATGCCTGTAATCTCAGTATCTGGGAGGCTAAGACAAAAGGCTTGCAGGTTTCAGGCCAGCCTCAATAAGACCTTATTAAAAAAACAATTTTTTTTTTTTTTTGCAGGTCTGGGGATGGAACCTGGGGCATACACCCTCTGCCCTATTTTTTTTTTTAAATTCTTTATTTTGAAACAGGGCCTCACTAAGTTTCAGAGGGCCTCACTAAGTAGCTGAGGCTGTCTGCGAACCACGATCCTACCACCTGAGCCTCCTGAATGCTGGGATTACAAGTGTGCATCACCACACCTGGCTGAAAAAAATTTTTAAAGGGCTGGAGGTTTAGCTCAGAGGTAGAATGCCCCAGTATCCCATACAGGAATAACAGCTTTCAAGTCTCTGAAAGGTAACCTTAGGTGACTGTTATCACAACCCACAAAATAGAAGTGTCATCTACAGTGCAGGCAGGTGGAGGTGAGTGACATATAGCTCAGGAGGCCTGACCGCCTGATACGTAATGTCAACTAAAAGCAAGTAACCAAGTAGAGGCTCCAAGTCTGAGAAGTGAAACATACACAAGGCGGTCCATGCAAATTGGCCTCCACCAGCTGTGTTCACGGCCTGGTAACCAAGGACATTAGCATTCTGTGCCCCGTGGAGTCTTAGAGACAAAGACCTTATTCTACAGATGGCTGCTCTCTTGAGAATGCCTCCTGGGTCCTGGCTAGATGCTTCTGAGCTGTGAAAGACACACATTAACACTTGTAGTTGTTTTCGGTGTTTTGTTTTTGGTACTGGGGATTGACTCTGAGCCATACCTGTACCAGTATTGGGAATGGCCTAGGAAGTTTTGAGAAAGCTCTGATTATTTCAAAAATTGGTGAAAGGACTTGGTTTCTGCCAAAAAAGCAGGCAACTATTCCAATGTAAATTAACCCAGCTAAAGGTAATTAGCAAGTCAGTAGGAGAGGGGAACTAGGACTTCCTCGTCCTCAATCTAAAGACAGGTTGACATAATAATTGGATACTCTAGCTAGGATGGGAGGAGGG
Source organism: Muscardinus avellanarius (assembly GCF_963383645.1). Classification (NCBI taxonomy): domain Eukaryota; kingdom Metazoa; phylum Chordata; class Mammalia; order Rodentia; family Gliridae; genus Muscardinus; species Muscardinus avellanarius. The sequence goes on from NC_137800.1 coordinate 61,071,490, forward strand.
GGTCCACACCATGACCTTCGTGAAAAGAGACCTAGGCAGGAAAGTAAGGGGAGGTACCTCACAGAGCAAGGGAGGAGCTTTACAGGGACCTTTACTACATCAGAGTTACGTGAACAAGATGGAGGGTGTCGTGTATAAAAAGTCTGTTCCGTGTTTTGTACCTCGGTGAATTCATTCGAACCACCCCCTCATGTTACCCTTGGGTACATGAGGCTGTAACTATCTTCTGTATTTCTATCTTTTTAATAAACTTTAAAACTTCAGCAAGAGTCTGGGCTAATGTGTATTCATCCTTAGCTCAGGACAAGAACCCAAGCTTTTTATCTTTTTGTGTGTGTGTTTTGAGGGAAATTGTGTCTGGGACCCTAACAGGGGTCCCCGGGGACAGTTTCCCCAAACTGTAACAATATCCCCAGCCCTATTTTATTTTAATTTTTGTGGTACTGGGGATAGAACCCAGGGGCCTTCTACCTCTGGGCTACACCTGCAGACCTGTATTATTATTTTTTATTTGTAAACAGAGCCTTGCTAAGTTGCGGAGAGCCTCACTTAAATTGCTGAGGCTGACTTTGATCCTCCCGTCTCAGCCTCGCAAATACTGGGATTACAAGCATGCACCCCCATGCATGGCTCTTACTTTATTTTTTATTTTGAAACAAGATCTCACTAAATTTCTGAGGCTGTCCTCAAACTTTCTATCCTTCTGTCTCAGCCTCCCAAATACTAGGATTACAGGCATGTGACACCATGCCCGGCTTGGAACACTACTGTTGACCCCAAAGGGTCAACTGAAATAAAAATCTGGCTCCAGCCACCACAGCACACAACAGAAAGCTATGCTCCTGCAGGCCACCATCAGTGGGCCCCCGGAGAGCCCCGCATCAGCAAGGCAGCTCAGATGCGGGCTGAGCTTGCTGTGCTTTTGTCTCTCTTCCCACCCATAGAGCCTGCACCACAGAACCAGCGGTGGCTTAGGGCTCAAGGGTCCTGCTCGTGGTGGATCCACATGCCAAGTGGGTTCCTGGAGTGCCCCCATCGCTTCACGAGCTCAGTCCTCTAGGTGGAGTGGGCGGCTGGGACTCTTGTTTCTGCAGAATGTTTCCGAGACTTTGAGTAGCATTTCCTGTTGCTTGTCTCACTCACTGATGGGCTTCTTCCTTGCTTGTAATTCTAGTACTTGGGAGGCTGAGATAGGACGATCACAGGTTGGAGGCCAGCTTCAGCCACTGAGCAAGACCTGCTTTAAACTAAAAATAAAAGCCGGGCATGGTGGTGCACCCTTGTAATCCCAGGATTCGGGAGACAGGAGGATTTCAGTTTTGAAGCCAGCCTTGACAACTTGCCTTCCGCAACCTAGTGAGACCCTGTTTCAAAATAAAGAATAAAAAATTGGGCTGGTAATGTATCTCGGAGGTAGAATACCTCTGGGTTCAATCTCCAGTGCCACAGGAAAAAAATAAATAAATAAAAATAAATAGGACTGGAGTTGTGGCTTGGAGGTAGAATGCCCCTGGGTTTAATCCCCATCTCTCTAAAAAAGAAAAAAAAAAGTATCTTCCTTCAGTCCTCTAACTGCAGCCATCTGCTCCTGGCCCCTCTACTCCCACGCAGGGCCCTGCTCAGGCAGAGAAGCCAGTGGTCTCGGTGGCCCCGGCCTCCTGGCCGGGAGAGGCCCTGACTGCAGTAGCTGCACGCCACTTTGCCTCCTACTTGCCCTGCCCTTTCCATCCTCAGAGACCTAGGTCAGGGTCCTCAGGGAAGTCCCTGCAGATGCTGGAGCCACAGTGGCAGTCTGTCAGGACAGACTGTGGGCTCCTCGGGGGAGTGATCCTGCCTGCTGCCACAGGGCGGGCTGGGGGAGCGATAAGCAGGCCCACATCTGGAACACATCTGCCCAGAGGCTCCGACATCCTATGATAACAGAGACACTGTCCAGAACTCAAGCCCTGCCCAAGGTCAAGACACCTCACTTCTTGGAGCCAGTTTCCTTGCCTGTTAACAATTACATGACAGATGCTAGAGAATCAAGTGATAATTTGTGTGACACTGGTATGCAAGCATGCATTAAATTACATTCCCCAAGCCCGGCGAGGTGGTCCATGCCTGTAACCTCAGGAGGAAGGCTGAGACAGGAGGATCACAGATTTGAAGCCAGCTACATCTTAACAAGGCTCTCAGCAACTTAGCAAGACTTTGTCTCAAAATAAAATAGAGCTGGGAATGTAGCTCAGAGGTAGAACACTCCTGGGTTCAGTCCCTAGTACTAAAAAAAAAAGTATGTATTATACACTTATACAGAGAGAGAGTTACACAGTCCCCTGTTTGGGGTGAGGAGTAGTAGAGCACTTGCCTAGCATGTACAAGGCCCTGAGTTCAATCCCCAGAACTATTAAAAAAAAAAAAAAGAATTCGTATTCCCTATTAAAACAGACCAGAAAGGACCATAGGGAGCTGAGAGATTGGGAAGGAAGTATAGCTATATTTTATTTTACTTTGTACTGGAGATTGAACCCAGGGGCGTTCTACCTCTAAGTTACACCTCCAACCCTTTTTATTTTTGTTTTGAAACAGAGTCTCGCCAAAGTTGCTGTTGGCCTCCAACCTGCCATCCTTCTGTCTCACACTTCCAAGTACTGGGATTGCAGGCTTGCTCCACTTTGCCTCACTGTACAGATACCTCTGAACACTCCAGCTGGCAACGCAGCCAGCAAGGATTTTGCTTGGGTCGCTCTGAGGTCATGTGGCTGTGCTGGTGGGGTTGTCGGTGCAGGGGTTCGACAGTGCGGGGCCAAGGGTGACAGAGACCAACTGCAGCATTTCCCTGAAGCACTTCTGCCTCTTAAACAGGAAATGGAGCCTTCATGCTGAATTCCTAGAAATGATTCAGGTAAAGCAATAAACAAAAACCCATCTGAAGTTGTCCTATCCGGCTGGGAGTTGGACAAAAAAGTCTCACACAATTGTTTGTTAATGTACTCAAGCCACCGCCCTCTGGTGCTGCAAGTAGTGCACATTTCAATCAATGCTCCAGACTTCCTCAGTGAGAGGGGAGATGTCAGAGGGCTGGATTTCCCACTGGCGAGCACTGGCAGCCCCACTGGAGAGCTTCCATTTCCCAGAGGTGTCAGGTGCAGGGGTGAGGCCGTGCTGCAGGGTGACTGCTACTGCAAACATGGCTCCTTGGTGCCCTGGGGAGGAAGGCTGCCCTGGGGCTCTGCCTCTGGCTGGAACTAACAGAATGACCTCTGCCACTCCTGTTGTCAAGCTTCACACGTTCTGCCACTCCCAGCTCCCTTAACCTGACTGCGAATGGGAAAAAATAGTTTTATTTATATATTATTTTTGGTGGTACTGGGGGTGTGTACCAGTATTAGGAAATGGCCTAAAAGGACTTGAAAAAAGAAGTTTTGATTATTGAGACATATATATATATGTATATATATATATATATATATATATATATATATACATATATATATATCAGTATATATCGATATATATCAATATATCAGTATATATCAATATCTCTCTCTCTCTCTCTCTATATATATATATATATATATACCAAAAATCAGTTTATAGAAAGTGAAGTTCAGATCTGTAAAAACTGAAAGCAGTTAGGGCCTGGTTACTGCCAGGCACTCAGGTAGCTGTTATAATGCACAGTACCCTCACTAAAAGTAATTAGCAAGTGGATAGAGGAGTTGGAACCTAGGACTTTCACATTCTAAAAACAGGTTTGCATAATAAATAATATCTAGTAAGAAGCTAAGAATTGCTTCTGTTCAGCAAAGGAAACTATCAAGAACCTCAGTCGAAAGCCAACAGAATGGGAGAAGATTTTTGCCACCTACATCACCAATAGAGGACTAATATCTAGAATATACAGAGAACTCAAGAAACTCAACACTAAGAAAACAAAGCATCCAATAACAAAATGGGCACATGAACTAAATAGACACTTCACAAAAGAAGAAATTCAAATGGCCAATAAATGCATGAAAAAATGCTCAACATCACTGGCAATCAGAGAGATGCAAATCAAAACTACCCTGAGATTTCACCTAACTCCAACTAGAATGGCAATCATTCAGAACACAAACAACAACACATGCTGGCGAGGATGTGGAGAAGTGGGAACTCTAAGACATTGTTGGTGGGATTGCAAATTAGTGCAACCACTTTGGAAAACAGTATGGAGAATCCTCAGAAGAACGGGAACAAATCTACCATTTGATCCAGCAATACCACTGTTGGGTATCTACCCAAAAGATAGGAAAACAAACTACCAAACTAATGCATGTGTATCTATGTTCATAGCTGCACAATTCACCATAGCCAAACTATGGAACCAGCCAAGATGTCCATCAACAGATGAATGGATTACAAAACTGTGGGATATGTACATAATGGAATTTTACTGAGCTATTTAAAAAAACTCAATTACACCATTTTCAGGGAAATGGATGGAACTGGAGGACATTATGCTAAGTGAGATTAGTCAGTCACAAAAAATAAGAAATCAGATGCTTCCCCTAATATGTGAGAGTTAGGGAGAAATGGGTCATAGGAGGAACTCTAGATGAAAAAGGAAATCCTATAGAGGAGCAAACAAGGTAACCTAAAGGAGGAGAAAGGAGGGGGAAGAGGAAAATCTCTAAAACACACAATGTACTTAAACATATCGAAGTTAATCACTAAGCCAAGCAAGGGAAGGAGGGACGGGGAGGGAATGGGGTGGGAATTGGGTAGGGGTTAATTAGCGATGTGAACATGTTTGTACACACAAGTTTTTTACCCCAATATGATGTTTGAATATAATGCACCAATAAAAAAATCTTAAAGGGGGAAAAAAAAAGAAGCTAAGAATTCCCTAAGAGTATGGGAGGAGGGTACTGACCTTTGGGAAGGGGGAGTAGATACCACATGGCCCTTGACCTTGTGAATCATTCTGGTCTTAACAAAGAAACCAAGGCTTATACTTGCAATTAGGCAGGAAGGTTTTTTTTCTTTTTGCCAGGCCAGAAATCCACATAAGTATAACAAAAGAGGTCTGCAGGGAGCCAAGGGGCGGACTCACACCTAGGTCATAGGATTATGTGGTAGAGCAAGATGGGGGACTCTGTATCTATAAAAGCCGTTTTGTATTTTGAACTCCGGTGACCTCGTTTCGGGCCACCCCTCTATACTATCCCTCGATAGTATAGGGGTGTAACTGTCTTCTTTATTTCTATCTTTGTAATAATAAACTCATTTAAGTTTTCGGCAAGAGTTTGGACTAGTGAATATCAATCCTGGTTCTGGACAAGAACCCGTGGTTATGGGAACAGTTTTCAGGAGCCTAACAGATGCCTCTGGGAGCAGTTTCTCCAACCCTAACAATTGGAACTCAGGAGCTTTCTACCTCCAGGCTATAATCCCAGACCTATTTTATACTTTATTTGGAAACAGGGTCTCACTAAGTTGCTGAGAGCCTAAGTAGCTGAGGCTGGCCTCGAACCTGTGCGATCCTCCAGTCTCAGCCCCCCAAGTGCTGGGATTTCAAGCACCACATCCGGCTGAAAAAATAATTTTACTGATGGGTGTGGTGGCGCACGCTTGTAATCCCCGTGCTTGGGAGGCGGAGACAGGAGGATCGCGCAGGTTCGTAGTCAGCCTCGCTGGCTTAAGAGACCCTGATTCCAAATAAATAAAAAATATAAAATAGGTCTGGGAGTGTAGCCCGGAGGTAGAAGGGCTTCCAGGAACCCCAGTACCACCAAAAAAAAAAAAAAAGTTTTACTGAGTGGGGCGTGGCAGTGCACACCTATGATCCCAGTACTTGGGAGACTGAAACAGGAAGTCTCAGGCTTGATGACAGCCTCAACAAGTAAGGAGACTCTCACCAACCTAGCAAGACCCTGTTTCAAAAATAAAATAGGGCTAGAGCTGGACTTGGTGGTGCACGCTTGTAATTCCAGTGCTTGGGAGGCTGAGACAGGAAGATCACAGGTTTGAGTCTAGCTTTAGCAACTCAGCAAGACCCTGTTTCAAAATAAAAAATAAAAAGGGATAGGGTTTTAGTTCAGAGGTAAAATGCCCCTGGGTTCAATCCCAGTACAAACCACACACACACACACACACATACACACACACACACACACACACACACACACACACACACATCAGAAGTCTGAGAGTAGAACTGGCTCATTCTGTATAATATTATTAATATTTTTTTTACGAACTGGGGATGGAACCCAGGAGCATTCTACCTCTGAGCTACACACCCATATCTAGTTTTTATTCTTTATTTTCAAACAGGCTCTCATTGAGTTGCAAAGGGCCTTGCTAAGTAGCTGAGGCTGTCTGCGAACCACGATCCTCTGGTCACAGCCTCCCCAACGCTGGGATTACGAGTGTGTGCCCCACGCCCAGCTTATTAATATTTCTAAATGAAACCAGATTTTAATTCATGTTGACTCCAGAGACTGTAACCTTGATGCAGTACCACCTAGAACAGTCCTGAGCTCCAGACTCTACCAGACAGAATAGAGGGGGTCTTGGAAAGGGAAGAACTCTGGCCATAGGGGCAGCTGCCCTCAGTGCCACAGAAAGCCTGGGGCAGATGGCCACAGGGCCTCAGGACCTAGGCATTGCAGCTCCAGACGCAAGTTTTATAGCCCATAATCATCAAAGGTTCCTGAAAGTCAGCCCACCTAGGGTCGTGCGTCTACTTCTTTGACTTGGGGAGTGGGATCTGCCATTAGAAGAAGCAGGTTAGTCAGACTTCATCATGACAACGAAATACCTGAGATAACCCACTTAGAGGAGAAAAGGGAGCTGGGTGTGGTGGTGCACACCTGCAATGCCAGGTGGGAGGCTCAGATAGGAGGATCGCAGGTTTGAAACCAGCCTTAGCAACCTAGTGAGACCCTGTTCCAAAACTTTAAAAAGGCTAAGGTATAGCTCAAAGGTAGAGTACCTTGGGTTCAATCCCCAGTGCAGAGAGAGAAGGGTTAGTACTGGAGACTCCAGTCGAAAATCCATCCGCCCCGTGGCCAGCACATCCTGGAGGGGGAGCATGGTGGTACAGAACTTACATTACCAGCCAGGAAACAAAGAAAGAGGAAGAGGCCAGAAAACAGTTGCCCCTTTGAGGACTTGCCCCCAGTGACAGAGAAACTGCCCGCTAGGTCCCACCTGTCAGAGGTGTCAGCACTTCCCAACAGTGCCCAGGGACCATGCTTTTAGTACACCGGCCTGGGGGGACATTTAAGACCCAAACCGTGGCAAGAGGCATACAGGAAGACATAGTAGGCATGAGATGCTGCGTCATGAGGACACATGTCTGCCTCTGCTCTGAGTTTCTCGTGCCTTATTCTCACAAAGGGAAGGAAATTCTGTACTCCCAAAGCCACTTCTAAAACGAATCAGGGTTAGCCAGGCATGGTGACACACACCTGTAACCCCAGTACTTAGGAAGCTGAGACGAGGGTCAGAGGTTTAAGGCTGACCTCTGCAATGTAGTGAGACCCTGTATCAAAATAAAAAAAAAAAAAGGTTGAGGTATAGCTCAGAAAGATTAATTCCCAGTGATAAATTCAAGCATCACAATAGGCCCTCACTTCATTAGGAATAAAGAAAATGTGTATACTCAATTGTTTATTGTTGTTGTTATTGTTGTTGTTGTACTGATGATTGAACCCAGGGGCATTCTACCTCTAAGCTATACCCTCAGCCCTTTTTATCTATTTTATCTTATTATTTATTTATTTATTTTTATGGTACTGGAGATTGAACCCAGGGCGTTCTTCCTCTGAGCTATATCCCCAGCCCTATTTTTTATACTTTAATTTGAATCAGGGTCTCACTAAGTTGTGAAGGGCCTCACTAAGTAGCTGAGGCTGGCTACAAACCTGTGATCATCCTGTCTCAGCCTCCCGAGTACTGAGATTACAAGCATGCGCCACCACGTTATCTTAAAACAGAGTCTTGCTAAGTTGCTGAGGGTCTCACTAAGTTGTTGAGGCTGGCTTGGAACCTGCAACCCTTCTGTCTCAGCCTTCCAAGTACTGAATTACAGGCCTGTTGTTAAAAAATAACACCCAGTTTATATTTTAAATTTTGACATAGGGTCTCTCTAATTTATCCAGATTGGCCTTGAACGAGTGATCCTCCTGTCTCAATTTCCCAAATCTCACTTCTATTTTCACCAACTATGTGAGGTTGGGTTTATTTAACCCATCTGGTGATGACAACACTTTCTCAAAATTCACCACTCCCCTATGCAGCAGGCTCAGCACCCAAACCAAGCTGACTCTAGGTCAGGCCCTCTGCTCCCTCCATAGCTGCTTCCTGCTGGCGCAAGCCCCAGAAACCTCTCTCTGCCGCTAGCCCCAGTCAGAAAGAAAGGTTTAAGAGACACATGACTTCCTAGAGTTGGCATGGAAGGGGAAAGAAGCCAGCATGGTGGAACAAGCCTATGATCCCAGCACTTGGGAGGCTGAGATAGAAGGATGGCAGGCTTGAGACCAGCCTCAGCAATGTAGCAAGACTAATTGTAGATGGTGAGGACATCTACAATTAGTGAGACCCTGCCTCAAAATAAAAAAGTAAAATAGAGCGGGATGTAGCGCGGAGATAGAATGGCCATAGGTTCAATCCCCAATAACAAAATAAATAAATAAAATAAAAATGAGAAAGGGCTAGCCGGGCCGGGCATGGTGGAGCACGCTTGTAATCCCAGCATTTGGGAGGCTGCGACAGGAGGATCTTGGTTCTAGGACAACCTCAGCTACTTAGTGAGTCCCTTTGCAACTCAGTGAGACCCTGTTTCAAAATAAAAAAAATAAAAAATAGGGCTAGAGGTGTCGCTCGGAGGTAGAATGCCCCTGGGTTTCATCCCTAGTACTTCAAAAAGGAAAAAAAGGAAAAAAAAAAAGGCTAGGTGGTATGGTGGCACACGCTTGTAATCCCAGTACTTGGGAGGTTGAGACAGGAGGATCCAGGTTTGTAGCCAGCCTCAGCTACTCACTGAGAGCCTCCGCAACTTAGTGAGACCCTGTTTCAAATTAAAAAAGAATAAAAATAGGGCTGGGGGTGTAGTTTGGAGGTAGAATGCCCCTGGTTTCAATCCCCAGTGCTACAAAAAGGAGGGGGGCTAAAGGGGATAAAGGTGTAAAAAAAAAAATCCCTACTACTAAAAAAAAAAAGAAAGGAAGAAAATAAAGGAAGAGAGAGAGAGAAAGAAGCAGCGGAGGAGGAAGGAAGAGAAGAGATGAACCCTGGGTGGTGTGAAGAGAGCCTCCAGGGGGGATGTTGGCCAGTTGCCCTCTTGGTTAGGCAGGAAGATGCCTTCTGCGCCCTGCAGTGTTCTCAGGTGGCTGCCTGGGGGCCAGGGAGACCCTGGATTTCTTGGGGAAAGGAGAGTGCTTTGGGCCTGCCCTGCAGTGTCTTCCCTGGCTGCTAGCCACCTGGAACCCGGCAAGAGGCAGAGGTACAATAAGCCTGAGGTCAGAAGTGTGAAGAATTCCAGAGATTCCTTCAGAGGAGTCAGCTGGGCGCAGCTCCTCCCAGGGCCCCGTTACTTGGTTGCATAGCTGCAGAACATTCCTTAATTCTGCCATCTGAAAGTTGGCATAGTTCACAAGCAGGAGTTTCTTTTTCCTCTACCCTGTATGCCAGGCATCCGTCCTCATTAAGTATTTGCTGAATTAGACAGTGTTCGAGGATCTCACCTGTACACGCGCCTTCATTTAGTTCACATTTGCCCCACATTGAGACCTTCTGAAAATGTTTTACAGATTCATCCTTTTCGGAAATCTGGCACCTGCCAGGCTAGGTGGTGTATGGCTGTCATACCAGTACTTGGGAAAGTAAGGCAGGATGATCACAGGTTCAAAGACAGCCTCGGCAACTTAGTGAGACTCTGTTTCAACAGAAAAAGGGGTAGGGCAGGGGGTATAGCCTGGAGATAGGACACCCCTGAGTTCAATCCCCAATACCATAAAAAAAAAAAAAAGAAAAGAAATAGAAGAAGGAATGAACTGTGGTTCTTGCTTGCTGCTTCAGCAGCACTTGGACCCCAGCAGGGGTGGGTAGAACTTGGCCTGCTACAATGCTGTAGTCCCGGCAGTGCAGAGGCTGCTCCCAGCTTAGCCCCCCTCAGATCCTGTTTGCATAGGTTCCCACACTCCCTCCTCAGACCCCCGACAGGCAAAATAGTGAACCAGATCCGCAGCAAGGAAGCTTTTTTTTTTTCTTGCGGGTTTGGGGATGGAACCCAGGGGCATTTGACCTCCGAGCTACACCCCCTGTCCTACTTTTTTTTTTTTATTCTTTATTTTGAAACCGGGTCTCACTGAGTTGCAGAGGAACTCACTAAGTAGCTGAGGCTGTCCGCGAACCGCGATCCTCCAGGTCTCAGCCTCCCAAATGCTGGGATTACAAGCATTCCTTGCACCACCACGCAAGGAAGCTTTTCAGGAAGCAGTGGTACCTGAGGGAGATGAGCTTGTAGCCAAGTGGTGGGGCTCTTGCAAAAAGACCACGCCTTTCCTTCATGCCCTCTGTGAAAGTAAACTTACCTGTTCTTCTTTGAGGTAGACTTTGACTTTGAACGACTGTCAGGATGTCTCTGCAGAGTGTGAAATTAAGTGCATGCCTAACTTCCCGATTTTTTTTTTTTTTTTTTGCGGTACTGGGGATGGAACCCGGGGGCACTCTACCTCTGAGTGACACTCCCAACCCTATTTTTTATTCTTTATTTTGAAATAGGGTCTCACTGAGTTGCAAGGGCCTCACTAAGTAGCTAAGGCTGGCCGCGAACTGCGATTCTCCTGTCTCAGCCTCCCAAATTCAGGGATTACAAGTGTGCGCCACCACGCCTGGCTCCCAATTTTTAAAAAGGACCAAATGGTGGGTGAATTTTCTGGAACTAATAGGTAAAGTTTAAAGCCGCCACTAATGAATTCATCTAATTATGTCATCTGAAAAACATCACTGGCCACTAGCTGTTTATTTTATTTTTTTGTGGTACTGTGAGGTGGAACCCAGGTGCTTTCTGTTACGGTTTGGGAGATAATGGTGTGGGGAAACTGTTCCCCGGGAACCCCTGCGAGGGTCCCGGACACACTTTCCCCCAACCCATAACAAAATCCCAAAACAACCCAAACACAGAAAAAAAAAGTGGGTTCTTGTCGTAAGCTAAGAATAAATATGGATAGCTTGGGCAGTTGCTGAAGATTTAAAGAAGTTTATTAGAAAGAAAGAAATACAGAAAATAGAAATACAGCTCCATACCAGACTGGCACGGAGGGGCGACTCAAATGAATACACCAAAAGGATCACACGTGGACTGGACTTTTATACCCATGACCTCCATCTTGTTTACATGATTCTGACGTAGTGAACGTCCCTATAAGGTACCTCCCCTTAACCCTGTAAGGTACCTCTCCCAACCAGGTGTGGCAAGGTGTCTCCTTTCATGAAGGTCGACCCCTCCTACCATCTTAGCTGGCTTATCATGTAAATCTGTCTTTAGATAAAGGCCTAGTTCTCTCCAAAGATCTGTCTTTAGACAGAGAAAGGCCTAGTTCTCCTCTCCTATTGACTTGTTAATTACTTTTAGCTAGGTTAATTTACATTGGAATAGTTGCCTGCTTTTAGGCAGAAACCAAGTCCATACACAGATTTGCCCCTCACCCAATTTTTGAAATATTAATAATCATAGCTTTCTCAAATCTTCCTAGGCCATTCCCAATAGTGGTACAGATTGCAGGTTTGAAGCCAGCCTCAGTAACCAACAAAATATTAAATAGAGCTGGGGGTGTAGCTCAGAGGTAGAATGCTCCTGGGTTCAATTATCAGTACCAGAAAAAAAAGAGAAGAAAAGAAAGAGCTGGGCATGGTGGCGCATACCTGTATTCCTAATTCTTGGGAGGCTGAGACAGGAGGATTGCAGATAGGAGGACAGCTTCAGGAACCTAACAAGGCCCTGCTTAAAAAAAGAAAAAGAAAAAGCTGGACATGGTGATGCACACTTGTAATCCCAGCATTTGGGAGGCTGAAACAGGAGGATAGTGGTTCGCAGACAGCCTCAGCTACTTAGGCTCTTCACAACTCAGTGAGACCCTGTTTCAAAATAAAGAATGAAAAATAGGGGTGCAGGTATAGTTCAGAGGTAGAATAGCCCTGGGTTCCATCTCCAGTATCACAGGAAAAAAAATTAAAAGGGGCTTGGAGTGTTCCTCAGAGGTAGAAAGCCCCTGGGTTCAATCCCCAATCAATCAATCAATCAATCAATCAATCTAAAAGAAGGAAAGAGTCTCAGGGTAGGTGTGTAGCTTAGTGGTAGTGTTGTGTTTAAAATTTTAGGTTAAAGTTTTATAACAAAGTGCTATGAGAGTGCAGTGTGGTGCAGTTGCTAAGAAATTGCTTAAACTAATAATGTTGATCAATAATATTGTGTGTAATAATTATAAGTCTTAGGCAGGCATCTAAGCGGGAAAAGGCTTACAGGAGAATTCCTGGAAAAGATAAGGGCATCTGCCCTACCTGAGAGGACCCAAGGTCGCATACCTTAGATAAGAGACCCTCTCTCTAGTGACCCTCTCTCTCGTGACCCTGTTATCTTAAAAACCGGCTGTACAAGTTACCTTATTGGATGGAAGCTGTAAATTCAAAAAGCATCATCAATGATGGCACAGAACGACTTGCAAAATATCGTACAACTGCATAAAAATCTCACCCAAAGGGCGATCTTGGCCCTTGCTGCTTATGAGGAGATACATGCGCTTGGGTCCAGGTTCGAACCTGTAATAAAGTGTGGCTTGACGGACTAATAATTGGTTATGGACAGTTATTCTCGCCTGAATAGGTTACAACAGTAGGGTGCATGCTAAGTGTGAATGAAGCCCTGGGCTCCACCCCAGTACCACCAAAACAAAACCCAAAAATGCAGAGCCTCAGGCCTTTCCCCAGACCCACAAATTAAAAAAAAAAAAATACTGGGATTGAACTTAGGGGCTTTCTGAACCAGTCTTGGGAATGACTTAGGAAGATTTGAGAAAGCTCTGATTATTAATAGATATATTTCAGAAATAATTGTGTCAAGATGGCAGACCTGGAGAGAAAGGCTTGGTTTCAGTTTCAGTCAGGAAGCAAACAGCTATTAACAAGTAATTAACAAGTCAGTAGGAGAGGGGAGCTAGGGCTTCCTCTTTCTAAGACGGATCTACATAATAATCTAGCTAGGATGGGAGGAGGGGTCCTCCACCTTCATGAAAGGAGACACCTTGCCACACCTTGCTGGGGAAGGAACCTTACAGGGACCTTCAGAATTACGTGAGCAAGATGGAGGTCATGGGTATAAAGTCAGGCCCACGTGTTATATCTTTGGTGGGGCATTCATTTGAACCACCCCCCCCCCATGCCTGAATATGGGGCTGTAACTATCGTCTGTAGTTCTATCTTTTTAATAAACTTTAAATCTTCAGCAAGAGTCCGGGCTAATGTGTATTTACCCTGAGCTCAGGACAAGAACCCGCGGTTTTTCTGTTTTTGTTTTTTTTTTTTTTTATGTTCTGAGGGGAATTGTGTCCGGAACCCTAACAGGGGTCCTCGGGGACAGTTTCCCCAAAACCATATTCCCACACCGTAACACTTTCTATATGTGAGCTGTAGCCCCAGCCCTTTTTATTTTTTATTTTGAAAAGATGTCTCGCTAAATTGCTGAGGATGTCACTAATTTGCTGAGGCTAGCCTCGAACCTGTGATCTTCCCAGGTGGGCGTCCCAACTACTAGAATTACAAGCGTGTGCCACTGCACCCGGCTCTCATCAAATCTTTATTACAAAAAGATCTTCAGGTGATTTATATACACATTAAAATTTAAGAAACATTGGAGACACGGCCTAGCAATTGTACTCAGAGATGGTCACTCACCCCAATTCCACTCTTTAATTTCTAAAATGATATTCTAAATCCAGGAAACATCTTTAACCTGCAAATCTTTTCCCAGTCCAAACTCTTCCTGGAGTGTACTGTGCCTGACTTCAGTAGCAGTCATGGTTGGACAGGTAGACTTTCTCACAGCAGTGATCGTTGGACAGGCAAGAAGGAAGTGAGAGTGGGAAAATGTTTCATGACACATTTGAAGGGAGAGCCAAGTACCCCACCTTTGGAAGTCCCGCTCACGCAGGCTGTGTGTGTCCTGTGGCCTATTTCTTCATTCCTTTGCTGAGCCGCTGAGCCTTTCTTTTCTCTTCTCTTGTGTGTGTGTGTGTTTTGGGGATTAAACCCAGCAGAATTCTACCTCTGAGCTACACCCCCTCAGCCCTATTTTATTTTTTATTTAAAAACTGGATCTCACTAAGTAGCTGAGGATCTTGCTAAATGCTGAGGCTGGCCTTGAACCTGTGATCTTCCTGTCAGCCTCCCAAGTACTGGGATTACAGGTGTGCACCATCAATCTTGTTTTCTTTTTTCTTTTCCATTCTTCTTTTTTGTTTCCTTTCCTTTTCTATTTTTGTTTTGTTTTGGTACTGGAAATTGAAACCAGGGTCCCTCTATCTCTGAGCTACACCCCCAGCTCTATTTATTTATTTATTATTTATTTATTTATTATGGTGCTAGGGATGGGACTCAGGGGCATTCTACCTCTGGGCTACACCACCAGCCCTATTTTATTTTTTATTTGGAAACTGAGTCTTAAAAGTTGTTGAGAGCCTCACTAAATTGCTGAGGCTGCCCTCAAACCTTTAATCCTCCTTTCTCAGGCTCCTCAGTACTGGGATTGCAGGCCAGGGCCACCTGACTCCAAGCCTCTCAACATTGATGGTAAGGTAAGGAGACTTTCCCGAGGTCCTGGCTAGTAAAGAGGGAGTAGGGGACAGGAGCGCATAGTAAACCCAGGGGATTGCTCACTGGGCCCCTCCCCAGGAAGAATGCAGGAACCCCACCGCAGAGGGCCTTGGCTGCCCCACCCTGTCCTTGGCAGGGCAGGCAGGGGTTCCCTTCCAGGGCTTCCAGGCGTGGCAGGTGCTTTCCTGGTGGAACTGCCGGGCTCTGGGCTCATCCCCCGCCTTGTGTAGCAGACTCACAGCCCCTGAAACATTCGGAAGCCTATTACTCCTCAGAGTTATTATGGCTGAAGCGTAACATAAAATTCCACTTAGACAACTGTCTCTAGGTGGGGCTGGCTTCTCTTTCCTACTAACACATTCTCTTGCTATTTTGCAACACAGATGACTTCATTCTGTCAGTTGTTCATGGGCTGTTCATTCAGTTATGGGATTCTAAATTGATAAGAGGGTGGGTGTGTAGCTCTGATTAACTTTTGTATGTGAAAGATGTAAGCTTTAGTCCTTCCTGACGTTGACAATTGCTTCTTTTATGGTAATTTTTATAATTTCCCAGTGTTTTTGAATATAAATTATTGAATTTAAATTATTGAATATAAATTATTGAGTATAAATAACTTGTGGGTTTGTTAACTAACTTGATAATTACTTCTTTTATGGTATTTTTTCTAATTTCCCTTTTTTGTGTGTGGTACTGGGGTTCCTGGAAACCCTTCTACTTCCGGGCTACACTCACAGACCTATTTTTTATATATATATTTTTTTATTTGGAAACAGGGTCTCTTAAGCCAGCGAGGCTGGCTGTGAACCTGAGCGATCCTCCTGTCTCCGCCTCCCAAGCACGGGGATTACAAGCGTGCGCCACCACGCCCGGCAAATTTCCCAATTTTTTAAACTTTAATTATCGAACATGAATAATTGTGGGAAAGTTAAACATGTTTTTTTGTTGCTGTTGTTTTTGGTTTGGTTTGGTTTGGTGGTGCTGGGGGTGGAACCCAGGGGCTTTTCTACCTCAGAGCTACACTCCGAGACCTATTTTATACTTTACTTGGAAACAGGGTCTCACTAAGTTGCTGAGAGCCTCACTCGGTAGCCGAGGCTGGCCTCGAACTTGCGCGATCCTCCTGTCTCCGCCTCCCAAGCGCGGGGATTACAAGCGTGTGCCACCACGCCCAGCCTAAACATGGTTTAATTAGACTTAGAAAAGAACTACAGTGAGTTTGGAGTAACCGGGTATCCCTAAAAGCACCCAAAATAAATCGGTTGCTTGGATTGAGCTATAATTTGATTCATCAGAGCATGCAGTTCTGTCAGCTTGCCACGTTCTGACTCATCTTCTTCATACATTCCAACCCAATCAATCACGTTACGAATTACAGACATTTCATTGAGGCCAGAGAGAAAGGTAGCATATGTGTGCACTGTCAACTATTTTTATTAATCACTGAATCCTCCTTCAGACTACTCGATCATGAAGACTTCCACAAGCACTGTACTCCAAATGAGAGGATGCAACCTATTTTTAACCCAATACTCTATTTTTTTCCTGACGATTTTTTTTTTTTTTTTTTTTTTTTTTTTTTTTTTTTGGTGGTACTGGGGTTCCTGGAAGCCCTTCTACCTCCGGGCTACGCTCCCAGACCTATTTTATATTTTTGAAACAGGGTCTCTTACGCCAGCACGGCTGGCTTCGAACCTGCGCGATCCTCCTGTCTCTGCCTCCCAAGCGCGGGGATTACAAGCGTGCGCCACCACGCCCGGCTTTCCTGCCGATTTCATAGCTGTGCTTGTGCTTGCCCTTCTACTCAACTGAAGCTTTGCTGAGCGGCGGGTAAATGAGCTGGGTTTCATGGGAGAACACCAACTGGAGAACAGAAATGCAGAGAGACACCGCACATTATTTGCATTTTGAGCCACTACTAGCGATTCTTTTTTTTAATGTGTATTAATTGTACCTATTAATTAGAGTCAATGTGATCTTTCCCGACAGGTCTATAGAGTGAACTGAACAAATTTAACCTTCCCTTTTCTACAGTGACACTTGCTTTTCTGTGTCTGCTTTATTTTACTTAACATAATGTCCCCCAATTCTAACCATTTTGTTGCAAATGGCAGGATTTCGTTCCTCCTAATGGCCGAATAATATTCCATATTGTAGTATACTACATTCTATTTATTTACTCATTTGTTGATGGACACTATTACTGACAGTTCTCTGGCAAAATAAAACAAAGTTTTTTGTTAGTTTAGGATAAAGCGTAGTGAAATATCTAATTCTTTAGATTTCAGGCTCTCAGCTTCTGTATTCTCTAGTATTATAGTCATTTTCTTAAAATCACCAATTTGCAGATGGATGTGGTGGCATACACCTGGAAGCCCAGTACTTGGGCAGATGAAACAGGAGGATCATAGGTTCAAGGTCAGCCTCAGCAACTGAGCAAAACTCTGTTTTAAAAATTATTATTATGAGCCAGGCGTGGTGGCGTATGCTTGTAAACCCAGCATTTGGGAGTCCGAGACAGGAGGATTGCGCAGGTTCAAAGCCAGCCTCAGCTACTTAGTCAGGCCCTTTGCAATTCAGTGAGACTCTGTTTCAAAATAAAGAATAAAAAATTGCCGGGCGTGGTGGCGCATGTTTGTAATCCCCGCGCTTGGGAGGCGGAGACAGGAGGATCGCTTAGGCTCAAAGCCAGCCGCACTGGCTTAAGAGACCCTGTTTTCAAATAAAAAAGTATAAAATAGGTCTGGGAGTGTAGCCCCGAGGTAGAAGGGTTTCCAGGAGCCCCAGTACCACCAAAAAAAAAAAAAAAAAAAATAGGGCTGAGGTGTCACTCGGAGGTAGAATACCCCGGGTTCCATCCCCAGTACCACACAAAAAAATCATGATGATGATGGTGTGTGTGTGTGGTGTGTGTGTGTCTGTGTGTGTGTATTACTAGGGATTGAGCCCAGGGGCATTCTACCTCCGAGATGTACACCCAGCCATTTTATTTTTTGTTTTTGAAACAGGGTCCCACTATTTTCCCGGGGCTTTCACTAAATTGCTGAGGTTGGTCTTAAGCCTACAATCCTTCTGTCTCAGCTTTCCAAATACTGGAATTATAGGCATGTGTATCACACCTGGCTCCTGATTTAAGATAATAATGATGATGATGTTAATAGTAATAATAAAGGGGCTGGGGTATAGCTCAGAGGTAGAATGCCCTTGGATTTAATTCCTAGTAACATGCACACACACACACGCACGCACACGCACATGCACACGCACACCCACCAATTTACAATCCCAAGGATCATTAATAGGATGCTAAAACCACTAGGTGAAAGATCAGAGTGAGCAGAATATTTTCATGGTACTAAAGAATCATCTGCAGATGGTTATGAATTACAAAGAGAAATTTCCCTTCACAACAGGAACCTGGTGGCCACCACTTTAACCAAGTGACCCTCACAGGCAAGTGCACCCTGCTGCTCTGCGCCTCCTAGAGTGAGATGCTGGGGACACACCACACTGGCAGTGACATTTTTTTTTTTTTTTTTTTTGCAGATCTGGGGATAGAACCCAGGGGCATTTGACCAAGCTACACCCCCTGCCCTATTTTTATTCTTTATTTTGAAACAGGGTCTCACTAAGTTTCAGAGGGCCTCACTTAGTAGCTGAGGCTGTCTGCGAACCACGATCCTCCAGTTTCAGCCTCCCGAATGCTGGGATTACAAGCTGTCCCAGCTTTCCAATGCCTGTGTGTCACCATGCCTGGCCTCATCATCCTCAACCTTATTTTATTTTTTATTTTGAGACAGGGTCTCATTAAGTTGCTGAGGCTGCTTCAGTTGCTAAGTTTCAAACCTATAATCCACCTGTCTCAGCCTCTCAAGTATTGAAATTATAGGTGTGTGCCACCATGCCCAGCTCAAACTAAATTTTACCGGAGGAGCTACGAGGGTCCCAGGGCAGAAGCCTGGATGGCTTTGGCCACTAGTTTCAAAAGAAAAAAACAGATAGAATGTTGATGGTTGCAATTGGAAAAGGCACTCTGATTTCAGTGTGCCATACTAAGAAGAAACACCTAAGAATTGTCTTTGTGGGGCTAGTGGAAGCCTTGGCGTGAAAGAACAAAGACAAAAGTTGGGAGCCAGGTGTCATGTCCAAGGACTGGGGTTGTAGCTCAAAACTTCCCTGGGCTCCTAAGTCCCACCAAGAACTTAAATGAGGAGTTTGCAGAGCTCCCAGGCTTTTGCTGTCGAGGAAGTCTCCATCTGTGTTGGGAGGCTACTGCTGCTCAGTGTATAACTCTAGTTGCTTTACGGAGTATTTATCAACCAGGCCTGTGATCCTGGAATTTAAGATATGCTGAGGGAAAGAGCAACCTCAGGAAAGGACAGTTAAGAGAGAGAGAAAATGCAGTCAGGTTAATACCTGATTCCTCCAGCCAGGTACTGTGGTGTTCTGGGAGGCGGAGACAGGAGAATTGCAAGTTCAAGACCAGCCTCAGCAACTTAGCAAGACCTTGTTCAAAATTTAAAAATAGAGCCAGGCGTGGTGGCACACACTTGTAATCCCAGCATTTGGGAGGCCGAGACAAGAGGATCGCAGATGGTAGACAGCCTCAGCTACTTAGTGAGGCCCTCTGCAACTTAGTGAGACCCTGTTTCAAAAATAAAGAATAAAAAATGGGGCAGGGGTGTAGCTCGGAGGTTGAATACCCCTGGGTTCCAAACCAGACCCGCAAAAAAAAAAAAAAAAAAAAAAAAAAAATTAAAAATAGGGTTGGGGTTGCAGCTCAGAGATAAAATGACCTTAGGTTCAAACCCCAGCATCAAAAAATTAAATTAAAAAAAATGGAATGGAAGACCCTGGGTTCAATCTTCAGCACTATAAAACAAAAATAACCCAAACAAAGAAAAACAAGAAGAAACCCATCACATATTTTTGTATTGCAATATGATATATCTATATCTATATCTATCTATCTATCTATCTATCTATCTATATATTTATCTCAAGGGTGTCACTAAGTAACTAAGGCTGACCACGAACCTGTGATCCTCCTGTCCCAGCTTTCCAAGTACTGGGATTAAAAGTGTGCACCATGCCGGGCATAGTGGTGCACGCTTGTAATCCCTGCGCTTGGGAGGCAGAGACAGGAGGATCGCGCAGGTTCGAAGCAAGCCACGTGCGCTGGCTTAGAAGACCCTGTTTCCAAATAAAAAAATGTAAAAATAGGTCTGGGAGCGTAGCCCGGAGGTAGAAGGGCTTCCAGGAACCCCAGTACCACCAAAAAAAAAAAAAAAGTGTGCACCACCACCCTTGGCTCTCACATATTTCTTAATGTTGGTCTCAACTGTCCCTGATGTGTTAATGTAGGTATTTATGAGGAATGACAGAGAACCTGGAAACAGAATAAAGTAAAGCAACCATCTGTATCTTCCTTTCTGTGAGGTAAGCAGGAAGCCAGGAAACAGGGCCCTGACCAGCCCACAAATAATCATTCAAATTAAGAATCAAAATGTCCAAAAGTCTTTAGTTCCCCCAAACTCAATTCTGACCAATCATAAAAGAACAGATAGGAGTTGGATATGGTGGCATATTCTTATAATCCTAGTACTTGGGAGGACAGGAGGATCATGGTTCATGGACAGCCTCAGCTACTTAGTGAGGCCTTCAGCAACTTAGTGAGGCTTTGTTTCAAAATAAAGAATAAAAAATAAGGCTGGGATATAGCTTGGAGGTAGAATGCCCCTGGGTTCCATCTCCAGTACTGTAAAAAAGAAAAGAAAAGAAAAGAAAACTTTAGGAACGTTTAAAAGCCCACTTCTCAAGGACTTTGAGGACACTCTCTTTCCAGGGCCCCCCCTTTGAGGAGCCTCTTTGTCTTCTATCTCTCCTCAACTTAAAATAAACTTTCATATTTCTATACCCTCCACTAGTCCTTGGACCCCAAATTTCCTTACGTCCAGGACCTTGGGCTTCCACCGGACAAGAACCCTATAACAGGAGCTGCCTCGTTTCACTCATGCTCTTGTTGTCTTTAAATCTCTCATTCCTACATACTGGTTTCTTTCTGCCTTAATTCCTTTCTTAATTTTATATTTTGAAACAATTTTATAAATTTGTGTGTGTGTGTGTGTGTGTGTGTGTGTGTGTGTGTGTGTGTTACTGGGGATAGAACCCAGGGTCATTCTACCTCTGAGATATACTGTCCTATTTGTTATTCTTTATTTTGAAACCGGTTCTCACTGAGTTGCAGAGGGCCTCACTAAGTAGCTGAGGCTGTCCACCAACCACGATCCTCCAGTCTGTCTCCCGAATGCTGGGATTACAAGCATGCGCCACCATGCCCAGCTCCAGCCCTATTTTTATTCTTTATTTTGAAACAGTCTCACTAAGTAGCTGAGGCTGGTGGCAAATCTGTGGTCCTCCTGTCTCAGCCTCCCAAGTACTAGAATTACAAGCGTGTGCTACATAAATTGTTTTATATTGAGATAAAAATATGGGTTTTTTTGTGCATTGTCATGCATCTTAATGGGATACAAGATGGTTGAGGCATATATGTACACATCACTCATTTAGCCCTTCCCAATTTCCTATTTCCAACCCATTCC
This sequence comes from Muscardinus avellanarius, assembly GCF_963383645.1. Classification (NCBI taxonomy): domain Eukaryota; kingdom Metazoa; phylum Chordata; class Mammalia; order Rodentia; family Gliridae; genus Muscardinus; species Muscardinus avellanarius. Next base: position 61,092,936 of record NC_137800.1, read on the forward strand.
CTCCCCCCTTCTTTCTGCTCATGTTTGGCTTAGTGATTGACTTTGATCTGTTTATGAATGTACATAATTCACATTGGGATTTCCCTCTCCTCCCTCCCACCTCCCTCCATTGGGTCACCTTACTTGCTCATCTATGGTTTCTCCTTTGTCTTGAGTTCCTCCTATGACCCTTTTTCTCCCTAGCTTCTGCCTATTAGGGAGTGCATCTGATTTTTTTTTCCAGTACTGGAGATGGAATCCAGGGGCATATTATCTCCAAGCTATACCCCCGGACCTATTTTTATTCTTTATTTTTGAAAAAACATCTCACTGAGTTGCAAAGGGCCTCACTAAGTAAACTGAGGCTGTCTGTGAACCGTGATCCTCCTGTCTCAGCCTCCTGAATACTGGAATTACAAGCGTGTGCCATCACTTCTGTCTGATTTTTACTTTCTCTGACTATTCTCACTTAACATAATATGCTCCAGTGCCATCCATTTACGCACAAATGACATAATTTTGTTCTTTATGGCTGAGTAAAATTTCATTGTGTACATATCCCATGGTTTTGTAATCCATTCATCTTTGCTGGTTCCATAGTTTGGCTATGGTGAATTGTGCAGCTATGAACATAGATACACATGCATTAGTTTGGTAGTTTGGTTTCCATTCTTTTGGGTAGATGCCCAGAAGGGATATTGCTGGATCATATGGTAGGTTCATTCCCATTCTTCTGAGGATTCTACTTACTGTTTTCCAAAGTGGTTGCACTAATTTTCAATTCCACCAACAATGTATTAAGAGTTCTCACTTTTTCACACCCTCACTAGCATTTGTTGTTTGTGTTTTTAATGATTGTTATTCTAATTGGGGTTAGGTGAAATCTCAGGGTAATTTTGATTTGCATTTCTCTGATTGTTAATGATATTGAACATGTTTTCATACATTTATTGGCCATTTGAATTTCTTCTTTTGTGAAGTGCCTATTTAGTCCACTTGTCCATTTTTTTATTAGGTTTTTTGTTTTCTTAGCGGTGAGTTTCTTGAGTTCTTTGTGTATTTTAGATATTAATCTTCTATTAGAGGAGTAGTTGGCAGTATTTTCTTCAATTTTATTTACTCTTTGTTGAGGTTCTTGATAGTTTCCTTTGCCGTAAAAGAAGCTCTTAAGTTTAATGTAATTCCACATGTTGATCTACCTTCTAATTTAGAAGATTGGTCTAGCAATGTGAGAGGAGTGTTGAAGTCTCCCAGTATTATTTATTGTATTGGAATGTATGGGTAATGTCATAAAGAGTTTGTTTTATGAAAATGGCTGCACCTATGTTTGGGGCATAAATGTTGAATATCTTTATTTCCTCTTGCTGGATTGTTCCTTTTACTAGTAAAAATATTACCTGCTTTGTCTCTTCTGATAAGCTTGGACTTGAAGTCTAATTTGTCTGATATCATAGTTATTACTCCTGCTTGTCTTTGAGTCCTATTGGCATGGATTGTACCAGTATTGAGAGGAGGCTTCAAAATGTATTAATGTACCCATATTGGGAAAGATTTTCAATTTTTTAAAAAAACACATATTTGGTAGTTAGAGCCAGGAGCTTCAAATAAAGGGCTGCAGGATTCCAGGAACCAAGGGCGATTCGCAAGACAACAGAGATAGTTCCAGGGCTTTTTTCATTGTAAAGATAAGATTTCCCAGGGAAGTGGAAGGATGCCATAAACCTTCAGGAGATCCCAGACTTTGATAATCATGGGAGGATGCCATAGGCCTTCAAGAGATACCAGAATCCAATGATCAAATAACATTTTGGGGAGTAACAAAAGGCTTAGGGTCTGTACAAGAAACAGGACAGACCAACAGGAAGGAATCCCCCACATCAAAAAGGCTGGCCCTAGAGGGGGCAGATCTGATTGGGTCAGAAGGCTGGTTATAAAATACTCTGTATCCAGGAATTGTCGGTGACTTCATTTCGTGTCGCCCCCCCCCCCATATTATTCTGCAATGGTATAGAGCTGTAACTATCTTCTTTATTTCTATCTTTGTAATAAACTCATTTAAATCTTCAGCAAGAGTTCGGACACTTGTATATTGATCTTGAGTCCAGAACAAGGACCCACGGTTATGGGAATAGTTTCTGGGAGCCTAACACAGGTCCCCAAGGACAGTTCTCCCAAGCCATAACAGTTCAAACTGTAACATGGATTACCTTTTTCTAGCCCTTCACCTTTATCTTGTGACTATCTTTACTTGTAGGGTATGTTTCTTGCGGGCAGCATATAGATGGATTCTGTTTGTTTGTTTGTTTGTTTTTGGTGGTACTGGGGATGGAACCCTTCTACCTCCAGGCTACACTCCCAGACTTACTTTATATTTTATTTGGAAACAGGATCTCTTAAGCCAGAGATGCTGGCTTTGAACCTGCGTGATCCTCCTGTCTTCACCTGTCAAGCACAGGGATTACAAGCGTGCGCCACCACGCCCGGCTAGATGGATTCTGGTTTTTAATCCATTTTGCCACTTTGTCTTTTTATTGAGGAGTTGAGGCCATTTATATTCAGTGTGTTTAATGGGCTCTTTTAATATCTCTTCAATGTCCAATTCATGCGGTCTATTTTTTTCCTAAATTATATAGTACACATTCAATTTGGAGTGCTCATCTTCTAAGAGTGAGCTTTATTGTTTACAGTTTGTATTGATGCCTTCACTTCAATGATTGTATCCTTCACTTCCTCCAGTGCTTCTTTCTGATTCTTGTTCAGGGCATCAGATTCTTTGTTTATTTGTTCCTTTATTTCTTTCAGGGTCTCTCTAAATTCTTTTTGGAAATCCTGTGTCATTTCTACTACTCATGTTTCAGTTTGTCCATCTGGCCATCTCTTCAATTCTGTGTTGTTGGGTTTTGTTATTGTCAGATTGTGGGAGCTCATTGCTTCCTTGTTATTTCTCCTTCTCATTAAATTTATATCTTTGCTGCTTTTTATAGCGTTCTCTCCTCTGTAGGTGTCAGCTGTTATATACAAAGGCAAGTTATATTGCGTGGTATAGGTTGAGTGAGGAGGAAGGTGCTGAAGCAGTAACTGCAAAAATAGGATAAAGTAGCAGATAGGCTTGAGTAGAATGAAAGTTTGAATGTGGTAAGGTAATGTTACATTTTTAGGCACAATAAAAAAGGCGAGAGAGACCAGTGCGCCCAAAGAAAAAGAATTTTAATGCGGTCTCCTCTTGGGGATATGAGCTAGACCGCTCCTGAAGACCTCCGAGCTCCTCCCTCTGGAAGGGAAATGCCCTTCCTTTTAAAGTTTACGTCTTGTGGGTGGGGTTACACGTGGAAACTCCGCCCCTCTCGCGATATCGCCCAGCAGCGTCTCCTCACTTCCTAAGGTCCCGCCCCGAGGGACCCAACCTGTCAGGTAATATATAGTAGAGATCAGGAATAGTGTATATATAAAAGGATTCTAATAACCAGTGTAGAGTATTTAGGTATCATGATATGAAGTGGATTTAATACAAGACAAATAAAAGAGAAGAAAAAAAGGGACAGAGAGAGGAAAGTAGACAGGAAAGAGGAGAGAAGCTTGTAAGAGTGGGTGGGGAAGCCAGGTGTGGTGGCACACGCTTGTAATCCCAGCATTTGGGAGACAGGAAGATCTGGGTTTGCAGCCAGCTTCAGCTACTTAGTGAGGCCCTTTGCAACTCAGTGAGACCCTATTTCAAAAATAATAAATAAATAAATAAATAGGGCTGGAGGTGTAACTTGGAGGCAGAATGCCCCTGGGTTCCATCCCCAGTACCACAAAAAACGGGGGAGTTGAGGAATAGAGCAAACAAACAAGCACGCACACAAAACAAAAACAAACCAAAACAACAAAATGAAAAAATCCTACAAATATATGAATACTGAGCATACTTGGCCTCTGCAGTCCTTCTGAGTCTGGGTGGATTCTTTCAGTCATTTAAGGTTCATTTTCTATATCAGGTTCTTGAGCATGTTACAAGCAGGCTCATTTGCTCTGAAACTGAGTAAATATAGTAAAGATATCAGTTTATAGCCCAACTTTTTGCTTCCCTTCAGTGATTGGGTCCCTGGCCTGACATCTCTGTCCGTGCAGGCTCCAAATGGCACTGGTGCCTCTCCTGCTGCAAGCCTGGGTCTCTGAGCTCTCAAAAAGTACCTGTCTCAATCTACACAGGCAGCTGGTATCACTGGGGCTGGATCTAATTTAAGGGTGGCTCTCCATGCTTTTCAAAGACTCTAAGCTTGTGTTTATCCCTGCCTATGTAGGCAGCAAGTACCGCTGGTATCACTGGAGCTGGATCTAGTTTAAGCATGGCTCCAGGTGAGACAAGATGGCGCCACCGTGGCCCTTTCAGCTGCAGCCGTTGGAGGCAGGCAGGGTACTTTTCTGCTCTCTGTTCTGCCTTCTAGCCTTGTTTCTGCCACCTTTCAATTCTTGGTGCTCTGTGATAAGTAAAATAAAAAATTAATGCGAGTAAAATAAAAAATAAGTGAGTACGGCGGAGTGTGAAAAACACGAGAGAGGTCCGGTACACATGGCATGTAAAGTTTTAATGGCACGGCTCTCCCGGGGATCAGGGCGAGGCACCGTGGGGCCCACGCGCCTGTCCGAAGCTTGAGGACACGGGCTCTCCTTTTCAAGGTATGCATCTCGCGAGATGAGGGTTTACTCGCGAGAACGCCCAATTCTCGTGGGGGTTTCAGCCCCTCCCTTGCCCTGCAGAGGTCATGTGACACAAAGTCACATGAGTGCAGGACCCAACTTATCATCCCGGCCTTTTGATGGTAGGGATAACGGATGACGATTGGAACCTCTAGCTTCTTCCTGCTGTCAAGGGGCGTCGTCAGGGGCCCCAGGCCGGGAGGAGTCGGGAGTCCAGTCCCCCAGAAGGGGGTGCAGGTGGGTGCATAGCTGCAGTGCGAATTGGAGGTTGCCCTGAACAGCTTAGTGATGTGCGCTTGAGGAGGCTTGAACAGGCAAGGGCTATTAAAGAAAAAAACAAATCATGAGATTGAGCAGGCGACCAAAAAGGAGACTGGCTTACTAAGTACCTGGAGAGCTACCCTGAGCTGGCAAAGAGGATGGAGGTTGAGGGATCCAGGAGCCGTCAGTCTTCAGCCAGGCTGAGTAGGGCCAGAGGCGGGGCTGGGTCTGGAAAGGTGCTCCCCCTGTGTTGAGGCACCTGGGGCTCACCCTTTTCCAAGGGCACTGTTCCAGTGGCCCTCCTGGCCGCACGCCGGGCACAGTCTGATTGGTGGGCATGGCTTCGCCCCACTTCAGGCAGGCTCCTGGAGGTAGTCATCATTGCAGTCCTCCACATCTAGGTGGCGCTCCAGAGGGCTGAGCCGCCACCACCAGCCGAAGGGCAGCTACCAGGGATCTGCTTTTTGGCAAAGTCGAAGTGTACGCTCCATTTCCGCCTGTTTTTCTCTGGAATTAAAACTTAGATGCCATGTTAAGGTTCTGTCAGCTGCGACGAACCTATACTCACAAAGAGTGCGTCCCGGGGCTGGTGTCCGGCAAGAATGGCAACGCAGACTCCCCATGGGCAGAGGGTGTCGCCCCAGCTCCAGCCCGGCGTTTCCCACAGCACCTAGGGCGCGACCACGCAGGCCGCCCAGCAAAATTGCAGTCTGGTGGGGGCCAAGATGGCGACTGTGACGTCACCAGGCAGCGACTGTGCACCATCACAAAATGGCGGCTGGTGGGAAAATAAATGGCAGCTGATAGGGGAGAGCATTTGGAGGGATACCAGACCGCTTATAAAAGTTCCTAACTTTTCCTGGGCCACCACAACCCATTTCCCAACTCGTATCAAGGCAGACAGGCTCTCAGGGCATCTGCTAATATAAAGGTTCGACTCCCCATAATTGGTTCGCAGGCGGAAACGAAGAACAGGAAATGGGCGTCCCCAATTTCCCTGCTCAATCGTTCGGAAACAGAGGTTAAGAGATAGGGAAGAACGTCTTCATTCCTTCTCAAGACCGGAGGATGACCTGATCATCCACAGGGTGGTCCCAGTGGACCAGGGGACAATGGGTCACCAAGCGCTTGGATTTTGGGGTCCCAGTGGACCGGAAGACCCAAGTCCGGAACCTGCTAACCAAGGGAAGGAGGCAGTTTACCGGAGTGAAGCGTTGCCGGCCAGTGCTGGCTGCGACAGAAGCGCTGAGAAGCTGCTGGGGGCGCGGTGGAGCTGAGGCGTGCGGATGCCGGTGGCTGGTGTGGATGGCACTGACGGCTGGTGCAGGTGGGATCAAATGGTGGCACGCAGGCGGCATGGCTTGCCGGGTTTGCGGCGTGGAGACAAAATGGCTTCTAGGCATGCGGCAGTCGCTGAGGCTGGGCCCCGAGGAGCACCGCCAGTGAGCCTGGCTTGGGCGGGCAAAATGGAGCAGCAGCAGCGAGTAGAGCTACGCCTGGCACGGGTGACTGTGGCAGACACCGAAGCCGGCTGTGCGCCGCCGAATGAGCCTTGCTCGGGGCAGGCGGGGCAAACCGGCCAGAGGTCCCGGCGGTGACTGGAGCGCCGAGCTGGAACGGCAGTTTTAGGAGGTACAAGCGGCAGGCAGAGGTCCTGGCCCGTGCAGGAGGTCGGCAGGCAGAGCAGGTGCCAGCATCACCCAAGGAGCCTGGCTCCGGGCTGGTGGAACTGGCAGCCTGGCGGCCGGCGGAGCCTGCACGCCCCAGCAGTGGTGGCTGCGACCGCGGTGGCAGTGGAAGATGGCCGTCGGCGCTCCAGAAGAGAGCACATGGGCAGGAAAAGATGGCCACTGGCTCTCAGCAGAGCGCAGGGCCGGAATGATGGCCGCAGACTCTCAGCAGAGTGCGGGATCAGAAAGACGGCCACCGGCTCTCAGCAGAGCGTGGGGCCAGAAAGATGGCCACCGGCTCTCAGCAGAGCGTGGGGCCGAAAAGATGGCCACCGGCTCTCAGCAGAGCACGGGGCTGAAAAGATGGCCGCGAGCTCTCAGCAGAGCTCAGAGCTGGAAGATGGCCACCGGCTCTCAGCAGAGTGCGGGGCCGGAAAGATGGCCGCGAGCTCTCAGCAGAGTGTGGGATCAGAAAGATGGCCACCGGCTCTCAGCAGAGCTCGGGGCCAGAAAAATGGCCACCGGCTCTCAGCAGAGCACAGGGCCGAAAAGATGGCCGCGAGCTCTCGGCAGAGCTCGGGGCTGGAAAGATGGCCGCGGACTCTCAGCAGGCCCCGGGGCGGGAAGAAGGCCGCCGGCTCTCCTGGAGAGCGCGGGGCTGGGGAAGAAGGCTTACGGTCCGGGCAGGCACGGGGCGGCAGCGGCGGCAGTGGTGGGAGCAATGCCTGCAAGTGGAGTGCTGGTGTGGGACCTCACAGTCGAGCTGCTGGCGGGTCGGAGAGTCCGGGGCTCAAAAAGAGAGTAAAAATAAAAAGAGAAAAAAGGAAAAAAAAGAAAAAAATGGGGAGGGACCCAAGAGTTCTCCAGTTCGGCAACAAATGATAAGTAAAATAAAAAATTAATGCGAGTAAAATAAAAAATAAGTGAGTACGGCGGAGTGTGAAAAACACAAGAGAGGTCCGGTACACATGGCATGTAAAGTTTTAATGGCACGGCTCTCCCGGGGATCAGGGCGAGGCACCGTGGGGCCCACGCGCCTGTCCGAAGCTTGAGGACGCGGGCTCTCCTTTTCAAGGTATGCATCTCGCGAGATGAGGGTTTACTTGCGAGAACGCCCAATTCTCGCGGGGGTTTCAGCCCCTCCCTTGCCCTGCAGAGGTCATGTGACACAAAGTCACATGAGTGCAGGACCCAACTTATCACTCTGTTCAGTTTTGTCCTTTTAAAAAATTTTTTCTTCAAAAGACACTGTTTTCACGGTGATAGAGATCGAGTGCCAGCAAGACTGAGATGTGCTGCTTCTCTCAGTTACCATCTTCCTGGAAGTCTCTTATGTTTTTTTCTAATGAAAATAGAGAGGTCAGAATTGTATTTTGTAACAGAATAAGAAGCAAACCAAGAGAATCCGAGTCTTACAATGGCCTGGATTTTAAAGAGTCACAGTTTGTTTTTCAGATGTTTACATTTCAGCTAGTAATGACTAAATAACAAACTTCCAAGCAACCTTGAATAGCAGAGTCATCTTAGTACAAACAAAGATGGCAGAAGAAGGGGAAAGAGAATGCAAAAAAGAGAGTGCAGCCATTTAAGGTTTTTCCCTTTTCTTCTTTTTGGGGCTTTCCCCAAGGGACAAAATGGTCCTATAGACAAAAGGAGTGTAATTTTTTTTGTGTGTGGTGGTACTGGGGGTGGAACCCAGAGACTTTCTACCTCTGGGCTATACTCCCAGACCCATTTTATATTTTATTTGGAAACAGGGTCTCACTAAGTTGCTGAGAGCCTCACTCAGTAGCTGAGGCTGGCTTCGAACCTGTGTGATCCTCCTGTCTGAGCCTCCCAAGCGCGGGGATTACAAGCGTGTGCCACCACGCCTGGCTAAAAGGAGTGTAATTTTAAATAGAACTTAGGGTAAGGCTCATACTCAAGTTAGCTTGGTTTTCTGATATTTTTTTTAAAACCTAGTTTTGTTAGTTTTATTTATTTTGCCTGAATTCTGTGGCCTATATGTGAGGTACAGAAGAAAATGAGAGATTTTTTTTCTTTAGGGTCTGGGGATTAAACTTACTCAATGTTGGAGGATGCATGCAAAAGAGTTCAAACTTCCACCCTTAACTGCTGGGATCACGTTTATCAGAGAGAGAGGGGATGTGTTGTGTTCAAGAGGTAGCCCTCCTCCCTTGCACCCTGTGATAGAAGCCTGGTGGATGTGAGTAATACCAGGCATCATTGTGGGCTTCATGAGTGTGTCCTCATGGTCCACTGGGGATGGCCTCTATGAGTGTAGGGCTTTGCCACGCTTGCCCCTGCCTTGATTCTTCCTTCCCTGCCTGTGTCCCCCTTTTCTTTGTCTGGTTGGGGTCACATATATCCTCTCTTGCACCCCAGACACCACTGGTACTTCCAGCTGGTAAAACTTTGCAGCTCCCAAAACAATCTCAGCAGCCATGGATGAATGATGGCTACTAGGGCTAAGATCTTGAGTGTAGGAGAATCCTGCCTTTAACTATCTTTTTATAGTTTAAGGAAAACAGTAATAGCTACCCATGGATGCCCCTCCTTTCTCAATTCTACATAGAAGGTTTCCAGTGCTCAAGAGAGACACTCTTGTCTCCTGGACCTTAGAGTCTTATATATGGATTTCTGCTTCCTTGTAGGAAATGGGATATGGGAACAAATTGGTCTGTCACAAAAGATGGATATTGTTACGGTTTGAGATGATATGGTTTTGGGGAAACTGTCCCTGAGGACCCCTATTAGGGTTCCAGACACAATTTCCCTCAAAATACATGCACAAAAAATCCCCCAAACAGAAAAACCGCGGGTTCTTGTCCTGAGCTAAGGGTAAATACACATTAGTCCGGACTCTTGATGAAGATTTAAAGAAGTTTACTAAAAAGATAGAAATACAGAAGACACTTAGCCAGGCATGGTGGCGCACGCTTGTAATCCCCGTGCTTGAGAGGTGGAGACAGGAGGATCGCGCTGGTTCGGAGCCAGTCGCGCTGGCTTAAGAGACCCTGTTTCCAAATAAAAAAACTATAAAATAGGTCTGAGAGTGTAGCCCAGAGGTAGAAGGGCTTCCAGGAACCACAGTACCACCAAAAAAAAAAAAAAAAAAAGCAAAACAGAAGACAGTTAAAGCCCCATGCCATTCAGAAATGGCACGGGGGTTGGGGGGGGGGATTCGAGCAAATTCACCCAGATACAACACGTGGACCAGACATTTTTATACCCATGACCTCCATCTTGTTCACGTAATTCTGATGTAGTAAAAACCCTGTCAGGTTCCTCCCCCACCAAGGTGTCTCCTTTCTTGAAGGTCGAAGGTCGATCCCCTTTTCCCTTCCTAGCTAGATTACCCAATTGTTAGGTAAACCTGTCTTTAGAATGAGGATGGGGAAGTCCTAGTTCCCCTCTCCTATAGACTTGCTAATTACCTTTAGCTAGGTTAATTTACATTGGAATAGTTGCCTGCTTTTTTTTTCTGGCAAAAACCAAGTCCTTTCACCAATTTTTGAAATATAATAATCAGAGCTTTCTCAAATCTTCCTAGGCCATTCCCAGTACTGGTACATTCCCCCCTCTGTCTAGTAACCTCCTGACACCTGACAGGCCAAAGGTAGATACAGAAAATACATTTTGATTTTTACAATATTACAAACATTTAACATGAGCTCAATTTCCATTAATTTTTCCCTCATTTCTATCACAAAAATGTACCCCTTAGCAAAGGAATAAGAATGTTGAGTCAGTCATAAACTGCTTCTAGCTGAACAGGGACGAAGTTTGGGGCCCCAGCTTTAGGGTGACATTCATGCATGTAGTTGGCATGGGGGAATCAGATGGGTCCGTGCCGTGTGCGTCTATGACCATCCAAAGGGCTTCAGTAGATGTTCCTCCTGTGTGCTCATCCCACCCTCTGAAAGCTTCAAGCCTATGAGATGACACCCACAATACAGGTTAACCATGGAAACCTTAACATAGCACTTAAATGAGAAATTAAAACCTGTTTTTCTGACTTAGGCTGAAACACACAAAAGTGGGATGTATTTAGTTTATTTTGCGCCATGTGAATCCAGAAATTAGTACTGTGGAGACCTGAACTAGGCTTTGGAATAAAGATTTTGGATGATTTGACTGGTACCATGTCACCTGGACAAAACAAAAACTCCCCTTTTCCTCTGGCATTGTTTGAAGTTTACTTAACACTTGCTGGTATGCTGACAATAGGGCAACATTGTTATCTAGAACTATGTCCCAGTCAGAAAAGAGCTAAAAGTTTCCCTGGCATATAAGTTAAACCAAGCTGCCAATCTTCACCTGGACATGTGCCCTAGATTGCTTGCCTGGTGGACTTAACAAGCTATTTTCTGAATTAATTTCTAAAGCTAATTTCAAATCCCTATATGATATGATTTAGTCTCCTGTAACTTTTTTTTTCCAATAAACATTCTTGAAGCCAGTTTTAAAGAATTATTACAGACTTTGGGGTCTCCCGATTTCATTGCCAAAAGTAATCCTCTAGCCTTTCTATCCATAGTACACCCTTGCTGCTGAACTCTAGCACTTTTCTTTTGGGAATATACAAGCGGTAGGCTTATTAGACCTACACCCTTTTAATAATCCATCTTCATCACATATGCAAACAAACATACCACAAACACTCTGCAACTTGCTTTAACCCTCTGATTTTTATCCTGGTCCTTTCTTTCCCATCTGGGACAATCTTAGGATAAAACATACAAACAAACATTCCACCAATGCTTTACAACTTACTTTAACCCTCTGATTTTTCTATCCTGGTCCTTTATTTCCCACTTGGGAAATAAATCAATCTTAGGATAAACCTTACAATATGCTTTCTTAGTCTCACAAAATTTCCTTTTTCTGTATTTACTAAAATATAAAGAAATACATCTATAGACTCTCTACATCTGTCTTTGTTGTTACATACAAACAAACAACAATAAAAAAACCATACCATTTAATAATGTTGTTTAAATACCAGCAATTTAAAAACCCACTTAAAAGACTTAAGTGTTACTTTAAACCTTATGAAGTTAAGAGCATTTTAAAAGCATTGCATTCTGCATTTCCTCAATTTACTAATTGAATTATAAGACATTAGGTAAATATCACTAGCACCTTTAAACCTTAATTTTGCAAGAGGAATAAAATTAAAGCCAATGCGTATCACATTTGGTCATATAACTTAATAAATGTATAATAGATTACTACAGAAATCCACGACATCATATAAGCATCCCTAGCGTATTAAAACATTAATTTTGTCAAAAGAAAAAGAACTTTAAAAGCAATATATATTGTATTTAATCACATCTCATACAGGTCTAATTGGACAGCTTTTTAGAAGTTTATATTTTAGCTAAGACTGGTTGAAATTAAAACTTTGAACAATAACTAGTGTAGCCAACAAAAAAGAAAAAAAAAGTTGGTTTCCTGAGAAGGGCTGAAATCTCTAGTTTAACTGAGAATGGGAGAATTGGAGGTCCTCTTGGAGGCTGCAGGCTGCAGGCTGAGTATTGGGTAAAAAAAATAGCTTGGGGGCTGGTCTGATCTGCCTCTCACCCTAGTTAAGCTTTTGGACCCTGGGCCGGGAAAGGAGGGCAATGCCTTAGATCTGGCCTCTCACTGTGATCACCTAAGGCTCTTTAGTCTTAACTCAGGTGGTGGGAGTGGGGAGGAATCACTGGGAACCTAGGGTCTGGGGACCCCAGTTCCCTCCTGAACCGGGAGCGCTCAGCCGTTTAATGGTCCCCCTTGCCCTGTGAGCCGGGCCTCAGAAGGCCCTTTTTGGCTTCGTGGTTGAGGGCATTTACGCCCGAGATGCCCTTGTTCTTCACCCCTTAAAACAGACTTGAGCTTAGGCTTCTGTGCTCAACCAGACTTTTTTTTTTTTTTCATGGCTTTTGCCCATCGGTCTTTCCCTTTTCAAGTCCCTGTTAAACCGAATTGGCAGCCTGCAGTAGTAGTCTTTGTCTGAGGATGATCTCCCCTTCTACCAGAATTAACTAAGAATGCCAGCACTTAATGTTTGAGTTGGTGATACAGCTTTAAGCTCCGCATATGGACAGATCGAACTCTAAACTCTCCTCTACCAGTGGTATAAGGAGGCCCGTAGGCAGAACCAATTGGAGGCTAATCTGGTGGCACTAAGACCCTGTGGATCCCAGGCTGTGCCTGGGATGTTCTGGCTTTACTGTGGCCGGGCTTGAGTGCCGAAGAACCTTTGCATTTTGGGATTAAACTTTTCCTTAGTGTTTTGGTGTCAATTTTTTTTTTCTAATTTTGGAGGACCCATGCTAGTGGAGATCCAGCTTCCACTTTGGATTTCTGGGACCCCAGAAATCCAAAAAAAAAAAAAAAGAAAGAAAGGGTGGGGTTTTAGTGGCCTGTCTGGGCAAGGTTGCCCCCCTTCCCAGAGCTTCCCAATCTAAAACCAATTACCCTAGCATTTAGAATATTGCTGGAATCTCATCTTAAGACAGAGAGAGGTATTCTGTGCTCAGAAGGTCGTCCTCCTGCCCCTGCACCCTGTGTGTGTGTGGGCCTTGAGGGTGGCCTCATTTCCCACCAGTTTGCTGCCCACCAGGAGGATATTAAATGGGAAGGGGCTTTGCCACCCTTTCCCCTTGCTCCATATTCCCCTGTCTGATTGAGCTGTGTGGCCCTTCTCTGTCCGGATGAAGTTTCCTGCATTCCCTAAAGCTAGTAGCCCAACTGGGGGCGTCCAGCTGGGATGCCTGTGTGCATGGAGCAGTGAGTGGCCTCACAGTCCACCAGAAGAGCAATTTAGGGTTGAACTTTTAGCCACCCTCCATTCTGCCCTGTATTGCCTCTCCTACCTGTCCCTCCTCTCAATGAGGTTTTCTAGCAGAAAATATTGCCGTAACTTTTGGTGTGTCTAAGAATCCTGAGCTGCCATGTGGTCGGGCGTGGCCTTCTCCTGAGCTTCCTCCCCTGAGGGCTTTCTTATGCAAATGGAGCTGTAACTGCAGGAATGCCAGACAATGCCTCCTGGGTGCCCACCGTTCACCTAACAAGTCTGCCTGGCAGTTATCTGGCTAAAACTTTTGACTCAGGCTTTTTCTTGAGCTCTTGGAGAAGCTTACCCATTCAGGCTTCCAATAGCTGCTGGGGACTATGAACTGCTATAGTTCACAGACCAACAGGGTGCATGTGGCCGCAGTTGCTAATGGCCACGCTTCCTAGACGCTGCCGCCAAAAGGAAGCTAGCTTATCTTCCTAGAACCTGTTTCCAACTACCCAAAAAAAAAAAAAAAAAAAAAAAAGAAAACCACTACCATTTTAGAAATGGGTGCTGGCTGACGTCTCCTGTTTGGGGAGTTTTCTCTGTCCATTTACCCTCCTTCAGCTTATCTCCCTAGAACCTGTTTCCCATTGCCGGGGGGAAAAATCTCACTGCTATTTAGAAATGGGTGCTGGCTGGCATCTCCTCTTTGGGGAGTTTTCTGAAGATGGGCCATGTACCTTTCTTTTTAGATTTAACTTTGTATAGGGCTTTTAAAAGCGTGTTCCATCTGTGATGTGGGTAGAATGGACGGGCACTCATTGGGCCTATCATGCCTACGCTATTTAATGGGGAATTTCCCCCTCCCCTGGCAGGGTGGCCTCCACGGTTTCAGAGAGTCCATTGGCACCGGCAATCCAGTCATCTGCCAGGATCTGGTCCCATTTTGGGGAGGGTTACTGACCTTCAAGATGCAGTGGCTTTGGGGCCACCATCGGCTGGAGTTGCCTTTGGCTGGACAGATAAACTTGTGTGGGTGCCAAAAATGTTACAGTTTGAGATGATATGGTTTTGGGGAAACTGTCCCCGAGGATCCCTGTTACGGTTCCAGACACAATTTCCCTCAAAACACACAAAAAAACAAAAACAGAAAAGCCGTGGGTTCTTGTCCCAAGCTAAGGGTAAATACACATTAGCCCAGACTCTTGCTGAAGATTTAAAGAAGTTTATTAAAAAAACAGAAATACAGAAGACAGTTAAAGCCCCATGCCATTCAGAAATGGCATGGGGTGGTGGGCGATTCAAGAGAATTCTCCCAGATACAACACGTGGACCAGACTTTTTTATACCCATGATCTCCATCTTGTTCATGTAATTCTGACATAGTAAAAACCCTGTAAGGTTCCTCCCCCACCAAGGTGTCTCCTTTCATGAAGGTCAAAGGTCAATCCCCTTCTCCCATCTTAGCTAGATTACCCAATTATGGAAACCTGTCTTTAGAAAGAGGATGGGGAAGTCCTAGTTCCCCTCTCCTATAGACTTGCTAATTACCTTTAGCTAGGTTAATTTTCATTGGAATAGTCGCCTGCTTTTTTGGCAGAAACCAAGTCCTTTCACCAATTTTTGAAATATAATAATCAGAGCTTTTTCAAATCTTCCTAGGCCATTCCCAATACTGGTACAGATATGGGACCAAGCTGGTCTGTTACGACAGGACATGTCTTTATGAGCTATTTGGATGAATGATCACAAGGTCTTTTTCTGAATCCTGATTGCCTGAGATTGGAACAGAAAGAAGTGGGGTCTAAGCCAGAAATGGTAGTGAAATGGTGGTGTTTCTCTTTTTAGGATTCTCGTCCTTTGAATTTTGACAAATGAAGTCCAAGGACTAGGAAGAGTACAGAAATATGAAAGTTTATTTTAAGCTAGGGAAAGATAGAGGACAAAGCAGCTTCTTCCTTCCTTTCCAAAGGGTGGGATGGGTGGGGTTCCTGGAAAGAGAATGACCTTGAAGCCCTGGGGGAATGGGCTTTAAACATTTTCTACCTGTTCCTTTCTGATGGTCAGAATTGATTTTTGGGGAACCGGTGACTTTTGCATTTTTGATCCTTAATTTGAATGATTATCTAGTGAAAGGCCTGAGTCCTGATTCCCTGGTGTCCGACCCTCTCTCAGCTTCCTGTTCACCTCTCCCAAGCTCAGAAAGGGGGGAGTGGATGGTCCCTTTAATTAATCCTTTCCCAGGTTCTCTTCCCTGCCGTATGTCTGCCTTCTGATGATGTAACCCTGTAACAAGTCTGTATAGACGGTTGCATAAGAAGACTCATTTTTACTTCTTTCTAGAATCTTATAATTGGCTTTTAGAGTGTAAGAAAACACACATTAGAACACATTAGAAAATAGAATTATCTCACAAGCCTTTACAAAAAAATACTTAAAATTAAGCATCTATCTGCCCAGGCAGAAGTGTTTTGTGTACAACATTAGAGGCCTAGGTGTGAGATGTTATATCACCCATGGGAGGGGCTGCTAGTCCTTTCCAGTAGTAGCAGCAGACATCTCCCTTCTCATGCATACTGAATTTGCGTTGGCAGAGAACTCCTTTGTTCTCCTTCCCACCACACTACATGGGTGGAGGCTTAATCCCACCCCTCTAGCCAGAAACTGACCCGCGGTGTTCTCCCATATTTTTAGAGGGCCCAGGTAAATCAAGCAGCTCGGTTCTGACTAGGTCTCTATGCTTCGTGAGCTCAGGCTGCAGCAGCATCTGTATATATGTAAATTTAGCTGTTAGAAATAGCATTTTGACTGCAGCCAGACTGGGCCAGCTCACAATCAGACCCCCAGGGTAGCTGCATCTGCCCACCAACTACAGAGAAAACGCCACGATTTTCTTGTGACACTGAACGGTGGGCTTGAACTTCCATGTGCCTGTGTGTGCCTCAGGTATAGGTGCCACGCACAAGAAACTAGTGTCAGCCACAGTACTAGAGGTGACACTGGTCCACTGGTCCTGTGCCCCAGCTGTGGAGTGTGGACCAGGGTGCCCCCCATCCCAGCACCTAATTTCACCACCGAGGTCCGATGGGCCGCTGGTGGGGAGTGTGGCCCCGACAGTCCCCATCACAGCAGCGTGGCTGGAGGCACCGAGGCCCTAAGGCTGGCCACCCACTGTGGGGACGCAGGTCTGGCCCACTGGCCCACTGGCAGGTCTGGCCCACTGGCGCGGCAGCTCGTCCCAAAGGCGGAGACTGTGTCTGCTGGGCCGAGCAGCATCTGCATCCCAGTGGCTGCAGCTCATTGCAGTCTTGCTTTTTAGGATTTTCCCTCTGATTATTTGTTTTTATTTCCCAATTGCTGTCTTGTTTGCTTTTATTTTAAGAGGCATAGCACAGATTAAGTCTAACTGTAAGCCCGATCTGAGCCTATAGGAACACGTGGCAGAAGCTACCAAAGTTTTTTCTTTTCACTTATCCTTCCATTTTTCCCAGCCAATGTACCAAAATTGAAACGAGAATGTTTCCTCATTTTAGTTTTTTTTTTTTTTTTTTTTTTGCGGTACTAGGGATGGAACCCAAGGGTATTCTACTTCCAAGCTACACCCCAACCCTAATTTTTATTCCTTATTTTGAAACCAGGTCTCACTGAGTTGCAAGGGGCCTCACTAAGTAGCTGAGGCCCAAATGCTGGGATTACAACTGTGTACCACCACGCCTGGCTCTTTTTAGGGTTCTTGTCCCATGGATTTCAATAAATGAAGTCCAAGGACTAGTGAAAGGTTAAAAAAAAAAACATGAAAGTTTATTTTAATTCAGGGAGAGATAAGAGGACAAAGCAGCCTCCCCACCCCAGCCCCCCAGAGAGTGACCTTGACGCCCTTGGAGGGTGGGCTCTTATGCCTTCTTGAGGTTTTCTAATTGTTTTTTTCTGATTGGTCAGAATTGGGTTTGGGGAAACAAATGACTTTTGAATGGTTTTGATCCTTAATTTGAATGGTTATCTGTAGGCCGGCCAGGGCCCTGATTCCCTGGTGCCCATCAGGCTCCCATCTTCCTGCTTACCTCCCCCAATTTCACAGAAGGGGTGGGGGTGCAGATGGCTGCTTTAATTATTCCAGGTCCTTTGCCCTGTCTCAGTGGTGCATGCCTGTAATCCTAGTCCTTGGGAGGCTGAGATAGGAGGCTTACAGGTTTGAGGCTAGCCTCAGCAATTTAGTGAGACCCTCACCAATTTAGCAAGAACCTATTTCAAAATAAAAAGTTAAGCCGAGCATGGTGGTGCACACTTGTAATCCCAGCATTCGGGAGGCTGAGACCAGAGGATGGAGGTTCACGAATAGCCTTAGCTACTTAGTGAGGCCCTTCACAACTCAGTGAGACCCTGTTTCAAAATAAAGAATAAAAAATAGGGCAGGGGGTGTAGCTCAGAGGTATAATGTCCCTCGGTTCCATCCCAGACCCGCAAAAAAAAATAAAAAATTAAAAAAAAATTAAGTAGACTTGGAAGGAGTATCTTGGAGATAGAACACCCATGGGTTTAATTCCTAATACAACACACAAAAAAAGAGATAGGATCTAGTGGGAGTCTTCAGGTCATGAGGGAGTATACTCTCAAAGAAGACTGTGGTACCCCAGATTCTCCTCTCTCTCTCCCTCTCTGAACTGAGCAGTTTTGCTTCACCACACACTAGCTATGTGATGTGCTGCCTATCAGAAGACAAGAGAATTGCAAATTCAAGGCCAGCCTCAGCAATTTAGGCAGACCTTCAGTAACTTAGTGGGACCCTGTTTCTGGTTTTTTGTTTTTTTGCTTTTGTTTTATGGTACTGGGGATTGAACCCAGGGGCATTCTACCTCTGAGCTACATCCTCAGCCCATTTTTTAAATTTTTATTTTGAAACAGAGTCTTACTAGATTGATGAGACTCTCACCACTTGCTGAGGCTGGTTTTGAACTGCAATCTTCCTGTTTCAGCCTCCCAAGTACTGGGATTATAAGCATTTGCCACTATAACCAGCAAATCGATTTCTACATAAAAAGTATAAATAAAAAGTATCTACATAAAAGTAATCCTAAATACTGGGATTAAAGGCATGCCCAAAGCAATGTTTGCCAGTTTATCATGGGCTAAAACCTCCAAGTCTGTGAGACAAAAAACTTTTTTATTCATACGAATATTATCTCAGGTATTTTGTAACAGTAACAGAAAACTAGGTAACACAAAAGTCATAGTTTCATCTTGATTACAATAGAATGAAGAAGCCAGGCATAGTGGCACATGCCTGCAGTCCCAGTATTTGGGAGGCTGAGTTAGAAGGAGCACAAGTTCAAGGCCAGCCTCAGCAACCTAGCAAGGCCCAGTTTCCAAATAAAAAATAAAATCAGGCTGGGTGATGTAGCTTTGAGGTAGAATGATGCTTAATATCACAACAAAACAAAGCAAAACAAAAAGCCCAATAGAATCAAGGACTTTCAGGCTCAAAGACGAAACATAGCTTTGAATTTATCAGATCTATTTGCCCTTATCTGGAAAATGTACATAAAATATACAAATGTACATTTGGAGAGCAATTTGGCAATAACTATCACAATATTTATATGTACATACTTTTTGAAGCAGTTATCCCACTTCAAGAATTTCTGTGCAATTCTTGACATGCATGCGAAGATAAGCATCTAAGGATATTTACTGCTAAACTGTTGTAATGGCCTAAATGAGAGCAATCATCAACATGGAAGTGCTTAATTAGGAAGTGATACATCCATCCAATGGAATGTGACCCTGTTGTTATAAAAAAAGAGAACCAGTACACACACACACACACACACACACACACACACACGCTGGGGATGGAACATAGGGGCTTTTACCTTCAAGCTATACCCTCAGCACTAGTTACTTTTTGTGTAGAAACAGATTATCTGGGTATAGTGGCACATGCTTGTAATCCCAGTACTTGGGAGGCTGAAACAGGAAGATTGCAGGTTCAACCAGCCTCAGCAAGTGGTGAGAGTCTCATCAATCTAGTGAGACTCTGTTTCAAAATAAAAATTTAAAAATAGGGCTGAGGATGTAGCTCA
Source organism: Muscardinus avellanarius (assembly GCF_963383645.1). Lineage (NCBI taxonomy): Eukaryota > Metazoa > Chordata > Mammalia > Rodentia > Gliridae > Muscardinus > Muscardinus avellanarius. The sequence goes on from NC_137800.1 coordinate 61,112,378, forward strand.
GAGGTAGAATGCCCCTGGGTTCAATCCCCAGTACCATAAAACAAAAGCAAAAAAACAAAAAACCAGAAACAGGGTCCCACTAAGCTACTGAAGGTCTGCCTAAATTGCTGAGGCTGGCCTTGAATTTGCAATTCTCTTGTCTTAGTCTCCGAAGTACTGGGATTAAAGGCATGCACCACCATGCCCACCTTACATATATTTTTAAGACATAGTACTAGGTGTAAAAATAATGGAAGAGTTTATCTCTGTCAATTGTCTTGTAGAGGTCTTCACTCTTTGTATTACATTTTCCTTATTGTTCTGTCTCCCCCACCCTCCAAGTTATATCGTTTTGCATTTTAAAAAATATTAAAATAAAGCAGGGTATGGTGGCCCATGCTTGTAATATCCGAACATGGGAGACTGAGAGAGGTTCCAAGATATAGATTTGAAACAAATATGATTAAAGTTTATGATAAAGATGGCATCTTAGTGCAGTAAGAAATAAGATGGATATGTGTGTGTGTTTTACTGGGGCTTGAACCCAGGGGCATTCTACCTCTGGGCTACACTCCAGCCCTTTTTATTCTTTGTTTTGAAACAGTGTCTGGCTAAGTTGCTGAGAACCTAGGTAAATTGCTGAGGCTGACCTTGAAGTTGCAATTCTCCTGCCTTAGCCACCCAAGTACTGGGATTATCAGAGTGAGCTACAATGGTGGATTTGGATTTTAAAGTAAATGCCTGGAGGAATAAACTAGCCACTTGAGGGGAAGTGATGAATCCCTTCCTCATCCCTATATAAAAGAAATTCCCAAACCAGCATGTTGGGATACATTTATAATCCCAGCATTTGAGGGCACTAAAACAGGAGGATTGCTGGCTCTAGGCCAGCCTCGGTAATTTAGTGAGATCCTGTTCCAAAACAGAAACTATAAAACAGGCATAGTGGCACACTCTTGTAATCCCAGTACTTGAGAGGCTGAGACAGGAGGATCACAGGTTCAAATCCAGCCTCAATAACTTAGAGAGGCTCTCAGCAACCTAGTGAAACCCTGTTCCCAAATAAGATATAAAATTGGACTGGGGATACAGCTTAAAGGTGAAATGCCTCTGGGTTCAATCTCTAGTACCAAACAAACAAACAAACAAAACAAAACTTAAAAGGTCTGGGGGGGGGGGAGACCTTGGAGGTAGAATGCCCCTGGCTTCAATTCTCAATAACACACACACACACACACCCCATAAACACAAAGAGAGAGAGAGAGAGAGAGAGAGAGAGAGAGAGAGAGAGAGAGAGAGAGAGAGAGAGAAATAATGATTAAAAAAAATATTGTCCTGGATTGGATCCTAAACTGGTAAAAAAAAAAGAAACAACACAGAATATTACCAGTAAAATTAAAAAAAATTAAATATAGACTGTGATTAGGTAACAGTTTTTGATTCAATATAAAATCTCCAGCTGTTAAAAATGGAATTGCTGTTATATTTTTAAAAAACTCTTACCCAGGCATGCACACCTGAATACCCAGTAATTGGAAGGCTGAGTTAGGAGGATCACAGATTCAAGGCCAACCTCAGAAATTTATGAAGACCCTGTTTCAAAATAAAAAATAAAGGGGCTGAGAGTATAGCTTGGAGGTAGATTATTGACTCCTGCACTTAGTAAGTGCACTGTCCTGAGACAAAGGGGCACTGCCTGGGGTGGGGGGGAAAGTTACTAGTCCATTGCCTCAGTAATGCTGATAAGAACATATCAATACAAAATCTATTTAAAGGCTTAGGATGGAGGGGCAGAGTTCGACTTTTGGGCTTTCCAGCATGCCCCAGGCATGCTGCTTTTCCTCCTCCCTTTCTATTTCTTGCTGATTTTGTAATAAAAATTTGTTAAAGCTGCACCAAGCTGCCTATTAGTTATAATTTCTCTATTCAACAAATTCTAGTTGAGTAGAGGAAAAAGAGCCCATGGTGCCATTACAAGTATAACATTAGTGATGCATCCTGAGGTGTCTGAGGCGTAGGATGTGCCGGTATTGGGAAATGGCTTTGGGAAATGGCTTTGGGAAATGGCTTTGGGAAATGGCTTTGGTGCGGTGCAGACACTCCTGCAAAGAGGAGGCTGCTGTTACCCTGCAGAGATCCAGGCAGCAAAAGTGATTAGCAAGAACACAAAAGAGTTGTAGCCCAGGGCCTTTGTATTTTAAAGACAAGTTTTACATAATAACTTCTAGCAGACATGCTAAAATTCCCCAAGGACGTGGGAGGATGGTACAGGCATTCCTCAAAGAAGTCAGATACCCTATGACCCCTGACTCTGAAAACCAAGCAACACATTTTGATCTTGCACTGGAGACTAGGGCGGGCCCACATTTGCAGGAAGAAAGCTTTTGGTTAAGCAGGATATAAGATAGTATAGTGAATCTTCATAATCACATCAAAAGACTTGCCCCGGAGGATGGGCGGATCTACACCTAGTTGGGTCAGGAAGACTATTGGTTAAGCAAAGATGAGAGATAATAATCTTTATAAAAACTGCTTGGTATTCAAAAACTTCAGTGTCTTATTTTCAAATCACTCCACTATGTCACTCTCTGATGTAGTGCTTTATCATTTCTGTTCCTTCTTTCTGCCTTTGTAATAATAAAAATTGCTTAAGCTTATAGCAGATAGTTCTGGCTATTCTTTTCTAAAAATGTTGGGGTGAGTTCTCAGCTCGGGAACTCAGGGTCTGCAGGGTCCTTGGCTAACGTGATGAAAAAGAATTTCAGCACACGCCAGTTAGAGACATGAACAGAGGTTTACTGGGGGAAAAGGGAGGAAATACACATTCAAGAGAGAATGCAGCCACCTCAAGATGAGGAAGGCCTTTTGGGGAGTTCAGGGTTCTCTTCTTCTAGGGGACTTTCTTGAGGGGTGGGCTAGAGAAGGCATGCGAGGATGAGCTTGGTCCAGTAGTCCCAAGGTGGTTTATGGTGGGCAGGTGGTCTGGCGGCCTTAGGGTGAATGATCTCAGTCCAGTAGTCCCGAGGCGCTTCCTGATGGTCTGTGGTCTGGTCAGCCTTAGGATGGATGGTCAGCCTTAGGATGGATGATCTTGGGTTGATTGGGGTCCTCATTAATTGATTGACGGATAAGCTGGGATATCCTAAATTATAGGTTTTCTCAGAAATATTGTTAACTCTAGGATCTACAGGTTTCCCAAGAATTTATGGTAGAGTCAGGCCTGGGAAAGAGAGCTGGTTTGTGGACTAGAGGCAGAAGCACTTCAGCTCCAGGTTCTTATATCAAAGTTATATTTTTACTTTTCCTTCATGTCTGTCTCCTTTCTACCTACTTATTTCTTCTATCCTACATCAAAAAGAGCTAAGAACACAAACCAGCAGCTCCATCTCACACTGTCACATAGGAGTATAGTAGATGGATAATTATTCCCATTCGGGCTTTCTAATCACCCAATCAGCCCTTACCTATTTCCCACTCCATTCTCTTCCCCCTCCCCCTGGGCCCCTTGTAACAAACTGATTGGTACATTGTATTCATACATTTTATTGGTGCATTATAGTCATACATCTTTTTTTTTTTTTTTTTTTTTGCGGGTATGCGATGGAACTGAGGAGGTAGAAAGGAAGTAGGCAGATAGGGAAGAGGCCTTGGTAGAAAAAACTTAATTTCCTGAGGGGCGATGAATACTAATTAACTTCCAAGGCTCCTAAAAGAGACCAGCTCTTCCAAAATTCAGAGATAAGAATGACCAAAGCTTCAAAAAACCATCTGCTTACTAATCAACAAACCCAGGAGACATCACTGGAGCAAGTCTGACACCCCTACTGAAAGGAGACCCTCAAAGGATATGCAAATACCCTATGCAAATTTTAAGAACTGCCTCCCAAACTCCAAGCAATAGAAGACATGCAGAGATATATAAACCCCTAGACCAGTCACCAGGATGGTTACCCACTCTGGGAACCCCTCCCCGTTGGGGAGCTTCTCTTTCTCTTGCAGGTCGCATTAGCTTTGAGAGAAGGTGGAGTGCAACAGAAGGCACTTGGCCCAGGCTACACTCGGGTAGTGACCTGAAGGCCTCTGCTGGACATCAAGGCCGACCAGGGCCCCTAGGGGTGACCTGCACTTCTTTTCTGGCAGATCGCGTGGACTTTGGGAGAAAGCAGCTTGCAACTGAAGGCACTTGGCCCGGGCTACACTCAGGTAGTGACCTGAAGGCAGCTGCTGGACACCAGAGCCCCAATAGCCCTTAGGGGTGTTCTGCCACTTTCCCTATTCCTTTCTGGCAGATCGTGTGGACTCTGGGAGAAAGTCCCTAACAACTGAAGGCATTAGGCTTGGGCTACCCTCAAGTGTTGTCCTGAAGGCAGCTGCTGGACTTCAGAGTTCCAACAGCCCCTTAGGGGTGTTTGGCCACTTTTCCCTATTCCCTGATGCTTCCAATAAACCTTTTACTCCCCTTCCTGCGGTCTGCACGTGTCATTCTTCACTCACCGCAGACAAAAATCCGGTAAGGAAATGCCAAGTTTCTTCTCAAGAAACTCCGTTTCATCTTAAGGAAACGCCGTGTTTCTTCTCAAGAAATCACGTCTCAGAACTCAGAGGCATTAGACCTCCGAGCTACACCCCCTGCCCTATTTTTTATTCTTTATTTAGAACCAGGGTCTCATTGAGTTGCAGAGGGCCTCACTAAGTAGCTGAGGCTGTCCACAAAACTCGATCCTCTGGTCTCAGCCTCTGGAATGCTGGGATTACAAGCATGCGCCACCATGCCCGGCTGTAGTCACACATCTTAATGGAGTACAAGATGGTGGAGGCATACGTGCACACATCACCCAATTAGTCCTTACCTATTTCCCACTCCATTCTCTTCCCCCTCCCTCCTTCTGGGCCCCTAGGAACAAACAAATTAACAAGAAAGAAAACAGAATGAATAGCTAGTTTGTGCATGGAAAAGCCACAGAGAAAGAATGAAGTCTCAGAGAGCTGGCTTAGGGTTCAGGTTTGAATACCATCTCCAGTTGAAACAAAGAGGAGTGGTGTGGGGGGTGCTTTGGGGAGCTGGCCAAGAAAAGCTCAGTAAAGGAGAGTAAAGTTTGTTATGTCGAGGTATGTGTCTGCCTCGTCATTGATAACAGTCTGATTTAGGGTCCTTCTCTTCCTGGTACAGAGAAGGAGACATCATGACAAAAAAAAAAAAAAAAACATTTCCCTTATAAAAGTAAATTTTCCTTGCAAAAATGATAGCTTTTACTCTATTTTTAGAGTTTTTCCTTTGGTCACTATTTCTTAAAATAACCCTTTTGTTAAAAAGACAAGTGTTGAGGGTGGCAAATTCTGGTCTAAGGTCCTCTGTTTGATACTGCCTTTATTTTCTTTTAAAAAAAATTTTTTGGCACTGGGGATTGAACCCAGGGCCTCTACCTCTGAGATACACCCCCACTTCTTTTTGTGTTTACTTTGAAACAGGTTCTCCCTACATTGCTCAGAAAGATTGGCTGGCCTCAAAGCCGTGATCCGTGATCCTCCTGTCTCGATCTTCTTGTACTGTAATTACAGGCATGTACCAATAGTTGGAGCAGGCTTAATTTTTTTATTTTGAAACAGGGTGTCACTAAATTGCTGAGGGTCTTGCTAAATTGCCAAGGCTGGCCTTGAACCTGAAATCCTACTGTCTCTGCCTCACAAGTACTGAGATTACAGCCTTGTGCCACTGTGCCTGGCTTTTTTTTTTTTTTTTTTTGAAACAGTGTTTCTCTAAGTTGCTGAGACTGGCCTCTTTTCTTAGCCTCCAGAGTACTAGGTCTGTAGGTGTGCACCACCATGCCCAACACAGAACAGTTGACAGAAACTTCAGTTTACTCTTTGACAAGTTAAACAAGGCCCTCTAATATTTATTTTTAAGAGAGAATTATCACCCTTTAAAAATGGGGCCATACCTTAAAATCTGTGAGCCCCAATAAACCTTTCCTTTTTATAAATTGGTGATCTCATGTATTTCTTATACTAATGGACATAATAGGTCAGTCCAACTATGCAGTTATGGTTTATTTCAGGAGATGGTGCTGCAGAGGGGCTTTCGCCCAAATTAGACCTCTATCTAGATCAATCAGCTTTTTTTGTGTGTGTGTGGGTCTGGGGATGGAACCCAGGGGCATTCGACCTCCGAGCTACACCTCTGCCCTATTTTTTATTCTTTATTTTGAAACAGGTCTCACTGAGTTGCAGAGGGCCTCACTAAGTAGCTGAGGCTGCTGTCCACGAACCCCGATCCTTCAGGTCTAAGCTTCCCGAATGCTGGGATTACAAGCATGTACCACCACGCCTGGCCGATCAATCAGCTTCTTAATGAGGCATTTGTATGGAAACAAAAGAAGAATGGAAGATAATAATTGGAGCAGACTGTAAACCCAATTTCTTTCTTTTGTTGTTTTTAATTTTTTATTGGTGCATTGTAGTCATACAGCTTAATGGAGTACAAGATGGTGGAGACATACATGCACACATCAGCCAATTAGCCCTTACCCACTTCCCACTCCATTCCCTTCCCTCTCCCTCCTTCTCATGTTTGGCTTAGTAATAGACTTTGATATGTTTGTTAATGTACATCATGTACATTAGAGAATTTCCCTCCTCCCCTTTCTATCCCTCTCAGTTAGGCCTCCTTATTTGCTCATCTATAATATCTCCTTCCTTGTCTGGAGTTCCTCAGTTTCTTTCTTTCCTTTTTTTCTTTTTTTGGTACTGGTGTTTGAACCCAGGGTAATTCCACCTCTGAGCTAACCCCCAATCTTTTTTATTTTTAAATTTTGAAACAGGGTCTCATTAAGTTGCTGAGGCTGGGCTCGAACATGTGATCCTCCTGTCTCAGCCTCCCAAGTACTGGGATTACAGGTGTGCACCACTGTGCCCAGCTTGTAACCCACTTTCTAAGTCTAAGGTGTGGGAAGCCATTAAGGTTTTCCCCTAAAAGAATATTTCTGATTCAGCTGGCTGTCCTTCGCCCAGAGTCAACAAGGTTTGGGGGCATGGAAAGTTTAAAGTAAAAGGTCTGGGAGAAGATCAGGTGGTGATGGCACGAGGGTACTGATTAACTTACCTGGAATGTATGTGCTTTGGATTGGTCTTTATTGTATTCCGGCAGGTGGTGGCCCGTATGGGGGGTCGGCCTAATAGAGAATATTGACTCAGGAATAGGGGTCGACCAGTAGAGATAGTAGGCTGGCGGACCCCCTACATTAGAATTAAAAATTCTTTCATCCTCACGCCTCTCCTCGGAACCCGTACTTTTGCCGGGTGGCTCTGGCACTAAGGGAAGTCAGTTAAGACTTGTGAATGCTGGACCTAAAGCATTGTTTGCACTTTGAGGGTCTCTAGTGATGCCACTAGATGTTCTGTTGAACTTTCTGAGTGTCCCAGGCAGTAGTGAGCAGGAAGGGTGTCCATATTTATATATGACCTCTTCTGATTTTTTTTTATAGTACTAGGAATTGAACCCAGGGGCATTCTACCTTTGAGCTACACCCTCAGCCCTATTTTTTTCTTCTTTATTTTTGAAATAGGGTCTCACTAAGTTGTGGAGGGCCTCACTAGTAGCTGAGGCTGGCTGCAAACCCGCGATCCTCTTGTCTCACCTCCCAAGTACTGGGGTTACAAGTGTGCACCACCATACCTGGCTTCTGGTTCTGATTTCTCTGAAGGATACATCACATTGTCCAGCTTCAGCCTTTGGGCTTTATGAAGAGGGTTGTTTCTTGTTCTTAGTGTTACCAAATCCCAGTAACTGCCCAATTTGCTGAATCAAATAATTGGGACAAGCCTTTGGGAAGAAGGAAAAATAAATGTACTGATTTCCTAGCAAATCAGAGAAACCAGTGAATGTAAGAGTTCAGGAACAAGCTCTGGATTCTCCCCAAAGAATTAAGTCTCTTTTAAGAGTTAGTGCTTCAGAAGTATGGTGTGGTGGTGCATACTTGTAATCCCAGTACTTGGGAAGCTGAGATGGGAGGATTACAGGTTTGTGGCCAGTCTCAGCTACTTAGCGAGGCCCTCTGCAATTTAGTGAGATCCTGTTTAAAAACTAAGAAATAAAAAAATAGGGGTAGGGGTGTAGCTTTGAGGTAGAATACCCCTGGATTCAATCCCCAGTATAAAGAAAAAAGGAAAAAAAGTTATTTTGGGTCATGTTGATGTCTTATCAGAAGAGATGTAATTCATGTTTAAGTTTTCTTTGAGTCTTCAGGCCAGGGTCATGTTGGTGTGTTTATCAGAAGAGACACCATTTATATTTAAATCTTCCTTAAGTCAGTTCTTACTCAGATCCATGGGCCAGCATCTTGCTGGTGCTGGCATCTTTATCAGAATGGGCATAGTTTGTGTTTAAATTGTTCTGAGTCAGTTCTTATTCAGATCCATGTGTGTGAGATCTCCTTCCATCAGGTAATGGACAAGAACATGTTATTTGATAACAGGGGTAAAGGAAAGGAAAGGCAAAGGAGGAATAATGTCAACTTTGAAACAGACTGTCTGCCAGAGTCGGAAGCAGGCCCCGTTGCACTAGTGAGTCTGTTACCAGGTGGAAGTGTCACAGGGCTATGAGTTTCCCTCATAGATTTCATTTGGGGGACACAGATAGGGTAAGCATGAAAGGCTGTATTGGGTGTATTAAACAAGAGGGCCACAGAGCTGGCTAGTCTGGGATAGAAATAGAGAAGGGTCTAGTCTGCTGCATGGTGAATTTCTATGCTGTCCAGAAATCCCACTGTTCCTCATGATTACTTTTGGATAATCACAGCCTAGTGTGATCGGCATGATCGCATCATGTGGGAAACCTAAAGCTGCCATGTGATAGGCTGGAAGTCTGACCACAGCTGGGCGGGGCAATCCCTGTCCCATTTTCCCCATTCTGCACATCCCTAGCTCGCTACCTAACATTTCCCTCTCAAAAAGAAATCCTAAAATCATTTAGGGGACATGGGTGGTGGGTTGACTTTTATAGTTTCTTTGAGCTGGATAGAGAGGTAGGTAGGTAGACATATCAGGGCTTCCTGCTTTGCTATCTGTCAAGGCAGGGCATGTTGAGACAGGATAAGGTCCTTCCTGGAAGGCAGGTTGGTCCAGGGTTCCCCAGTAGTAGTCAGTATTCAGCCCTCATTTGAAAATTGGTAGCCTGGAGTAGGGAAGAAACAAACTTCGTTAACAGGTTTAGGAGACAAGGGCTAAAGAGTAAGGGTAGAAGTATTAGCCGGGCGTGGTAGCTCACACTTGTAATCCCAGCATTTGGGAGGCTGAGACAGGAGGATCACAGTTCGCAGCCAGCCTCGGCTACTTAGTGAGGCCCTTTGCAACTCAGAGAGACCCTGATTCAAAATAAAGAATAAAAAAAAAAAAAAAAGAGCTGAGGGTGTAGCTTGGAAGTAGAATGCCACTGGGTTCCATCCCCAGTCCCACAAAAATAAATGAATGAATAAATAAATAGATAAATAAATAAATAAATAGTAGAAGTATTGTGGTCAAAGGCTCCATGACGGGCAAGAGCCAAGAAAGCCAAGACTGTGTTTGCTTCCATGATCTCCATCCCTGGGTGGCTGGCTCCCTCAGGTTGGATGCTTTTTTTTGTTAAGTGTCAAGTACTTTCCAGCACATGACTTGATCTGTTGACTTAAAAGAAGTATTTTCCTGAAGCATAAGGCATACTCCCCCTTTAGCCACTGTAATCAGGTCCAATGCTCATAATTTAAGCAGAGCCAGCAGGTGTGGGCATAGAAGGAGTTAACAGCTGGTAGTAGCCCTTGAGCTTCTTGTGCTATAGGAAGACAAGGATGATAGACAAAAAAATAATGATATATATATATATATATATATATATATATATATATGTATATATACATATGTATAGACATATATATGAATCCTAACATGAAGGAAAGCATGTTCCAATGGTTGAGAGCCAGAAGTGTAGTAACATGATGGAAACCAAATATCCAAGGAGTCGGATGTCCAGAACAGGTGCCCACTAGTGCTGGGGTGTAGGACAGAGGGGATCTACTTGCCTCAGCAATTCAGTGATGCTCTCAACAAGTTAGTGAGACCCCTGTTTCCAAATTAACAAAAAATAGGTCTGGGGTGGAAGGCCTATGGGTTCCATCTCTAGTAACACACACACACACACACACACACACACACACACACACACACAGGGGTGGGGGGAATCTACTTATCTGTTTACTTTGAAAAGGAACCAGAGGTCTTCTATGGGTGTACAGTGTAGCTGTTTGTGGGTAATTCCAGGGGATGAAGGGCTTCATCAGGTAGAGTCCCCAGCTTGACCCTGGAGTGGTGTATCCAGCTGGCAATTCCAGATACCTTGATGGCCACTGAGTAGAGAACAGTAAAGAGGGCCCTCCAAGAGGGATTAAATGGGACTTTGAATCAGTCTATTTTGTATCAAGCATCAGGTCAGTGTATAGGAAGGGCCTCAGTATCTCCTGTGTACATTTTGTCCTGGTTGGAAAGGCTTCTATTTAGCCTGTGAAGTTACTGGTAAGACCCAAAGGAATTTATAACCTCTAAAAAGGGAAAACTATGTAAAGTTCAATTGTCAGTCTTCTTCTGGGTAAGAATTCTTTTTTTTTTTTTTTTTTTTTTGGTAATACTGGGGATGGAACCCGGGGCTTTTCTACCTCCAGGCTATACTTCCAGACCTATTTTATACTTTTCATTTGGAAACAGGGTGTCACTAAGTTGCTGAGAGCCTCACTAAGTAGCTGAGGCTGGCTTCAAACCTGTGCAATCCTCCTGTCTTAGCCTCCCAAGCCTGGGATTACAAGCATGCGCCACCACGCCCGGCTGGTAAGAATTTTTATGCTGTACAGGCTGAACCAGAGGACTCTTTGTCTCCTCCAAACATTTTTTTTTTTTTTTTTTGGTGGTACTGGGGGTGGAATCCAGAGGCTTTCTACCTCCGGGCTATACTCCCAGACCTATTTTATATTTTATTTGGAAGCAGGGTCTCACTAAATTGCTGAGGGCCTCACTAAGTAGCTGAGGCTGGCTTAGAACCTGATCCTCCTGTCTCAGCCTCCCAAGAGTGGGGATTACAAGTGTGCACCACCACACCCGGCACCTCCAAACATTTGCTTCTACGGTGTAGGTTTCTCACAGTGGCTGGCAGCCTCGTTGAGGAAGGATCTTTTGCGGGGGGTCAATCTAGAGTTGGCTGTCAGACCTTTACGGAGCCAATTTTGGGGCCTGTCTTTCCACCTTTATCCTTTTCCTCTATATCCTGGTCTTGGTTATTAAGGACAAAGGAGGCTGTTTTAGTGTCTGGGGCAAATTTGGTGAGAAAATTTTCATTTGCTACTTATGCCCCTTTAGGGGAGTTAGGTCTCAGGATGGTGTGTTTAATAAAATCCTTTTGAGACCTCTCTGAAGGCTGTAAAAATTTTACTGAGGCCTTAATCTATTTGTTATAATTTGTAGGATTACCTGGCTATGCTCTATCTCTGAATACATACCAGATGATTTCCTGCCTAAATTTCCTTAGGGGTGGAATACCAATAGGGATTCATGGGGATTGAGCCTATATTGATTGCTAATAAGAGCTGTATTAATTGCTAATAAGAATAAGCTTTCATACTTGGGCAAAACAATAAAATCCTTTTCTCTGCCTCTAAGCTGTCAGCCAAGAGCTACAGCCAACACTGACCTCGGGCTGCTGAAAGTTAGCTGTTAGCCCAGCTAACCATGGAATGTTAAAACAAACACTAAATTCTTACGGTAGTTTAGTTTAAGGTTAAGAGAACCTATACTAATTACCAAGTACACAAAAGAGTTATAGCCCAAAGCCTCCATACTTTAAAGACAAGTTTTCAACATAATAAATAACTTCTGGCAGATAGAGATAGAAAAAGGCTGGAAACTCCTGAAGAACGCAGGTGGATGGTACAGGCTTCCTCCCAAGTGGACACATACCATGTAACCCCTGACCTCGTTAACCAAGGTTAACCATAAATCTAACGAGAAAGGCTAACACCATGGAGACAATTGGTGGGCCTGTGCCTGCATTAGGTCAGGCAGGATGGGAAAAGGAGATTATGAATCCTTATAAAAACTGTTCTAGTGTTCCAAACTCCAGTGACTTGTTTTCAAGTCGCTCCACTGCACCTCAAGTTCAGTGCTTCCTGTTTCCCTTTGCTTCTGCCTCTGTCATAATCATAATTGTTTAAGCTTGCAGCAGTTCTGGCTATTCTTTTCTAAAATAATTAAGGACAGGAACACACAGCTACATCTCACATCGGTACAGTTTTGCTGTCCCACCGTAACAGGGATCAGGTAGAGAAACTGCAGTTGTCAAACCTTAAACTCTTTCATACACCACTCAGGATCATTTGAGAATTTTCTAGATCCTATTTTACTTAAGATCCTGCAAAGAAAAGAGAGCTTTTATTCTAATAGTTTGGCCTCTTGGGCTTGCTACCACCTATAAAGAACATTTCTGAAAAATAGAGGAGGGCCCAGCATATAGCGGAAGAAGGCACTTGTTAGACTTCAGCTTTAGGTTGCCTGGTAGAGGAGCAGAAAATTTTGGGTCAAAGGTCTGGGCGCTAGTGAATGAATTCCTAGTGTAGTTCCTCCGGGGATTTTATCTTATCCTCTGTGCTGGGAGGTTTAATTCTTCTATAATGAATCTAGTTTTGCAAACATCAAGGCTGTCTCTTAGGATCCTAAGACCTGGGAGTATGGAACAAATCAATGTCTATATATATTTTTTTAGCATGCCAGGAAAGAGCTAGCTAGAGTATGGGGTTAAAATCAAGGCTCCAACTTAAGGGCCATGCTTCTTGATTATTCAATTAGTATGGGGCCAATTTGCATTACAAAAGAACATGAGCCCTTCCCTTTCCTAGAATATATCCTGGAGGAATATCTGGAGGTATCATGTTCTAAGGAGAAGATATAGGGACTTGAAAGAGTGGGCAACCCCTCCTTCTCTCAAGTATATAAACCTTCTATATAGCTGGGCCTATCAGGACATCCTCTTTGGAGCCCGGAAATAGGGGATTTTTTTTTGGTTTTTGGGGGTTTTTTGGGGTTTTTTTGGTGGTACTGGGGTTCCTGGAAACCCTTCTACCTCTGGGCTACGCTCCCAGACACCTATTTTTTATATTTTTATTTGGAAACAGGGTCTCTTAAACCCGTGCGGCTGGCTTCAAACCTGTGTGATCCTCCTGTCTCTGCCTTCCAAGTGCAGGGATTACAAGGGTGCTCCACTACGCCCGGCTGGAAATAGGGGATTTGGTGTACTGGCTGGCCTTGCCAGATCCTGGAAACCTGCCTGCCTCCTATTTTCAAGTTCCAGTTCTTTCTCAAGAAAGGAAGCAAATCATAAATTTGTCAATCCTTTTAATTTTTTAAGAAGCATTTATCTTATTTGAATTTACCCAATTAATGTTATTCATAAATTACATCTTTTTAGTGTGTGGTACTGGGTGTAGAATCCAGGGGCTTTTCTACCTCTGAGCTATACCTCCAGACCTATTTTATACTTTATTTGGAAACAGGGTCTCACTAAGTTGCCGAGAGCCTCATTAAGTAGCTGAGGCTGGCTTTGAACCTGTGCGATCCTCCTGTCTCAGCCTCCCAAGTGCTGGGATTACAAGTGTGCGCCACCACGCCCGGCTCATAAATTACTTCTGAAAACAAGATGCCAGATGAACAATGTCAGCATTTAAGTGATGTTTTTAATCAAAGAAATGCTCCAAATGCAATGAACATTTTAGTTTAAAATATTTTACAGAGGCCAATATAAACTTGATTAGATATTTATGTATGAAGATAAAATATATATGTTAATAATTTTAAGGGCATACTGATTTTTATCTTATGAACAACTCTAAAGCCACTTATCTGCCAAGGATTCAAATTACCTAAACTTAAAGGTATTTGGATTTATGATCCCCTAATTTATGAGCACTCATTTATCTCTAAGCCAATTTGGTATGCTTTACACAATATACAGAATATAGTAAGCAATACCCCCACAAATATATATAAAATGAAAAAGAAAACAAAAATGTAATAACTTTTATTTACCAGATACTGAGTCACCACAAGTAAGACATGAGACAGTTCTAGATGCCCTTTACAGAGAGTGCCTGCCAGATTAGAGCTCCCAGAAACCAAAACGTATCCTCTTACAGATTTTATTGCACGGCACAGACATGGAATTAACCCATGCAACTGGGTGTGCTTGGGGCAGAGCTGGCCAGTCATGAGTGACAGTTGATTGAAAAGTGGCTGCTTTGTCTCCTATTCAGGCAGATCCACACCAAACACTCTTATTTTTATCCCCTCTGAGATTTCCAAAAAGGGATGATCTTTGTTTTTTGAATCCAGCATGAAACTGAGAGGTAACCCTTGAATAGCTGCTTAGTAAGGACAGCAGGGGAGAGAGAGAGAGAAGACCCAAAATCTCCAGTTAGACTTAACTAGTGCACAAGACCAGATGAATTTATTAGAAAAAAAATTACCATGAGCTCAAAAAAGCAAGAGGCAGGTCCAAGCAAACCACTCATGTGTGAGGACATGGGGCGCCAAGATGGCAGCATAGGCCGGGCGTGGTGGCGCATGCTTGTAATCTCGCCATTTGGGAAGCTGAAACAGAAGGATCATGGTTCGCAGACAGCCTCAGCTACTTAGTGAGACCCTGTGCAACTCAGTGAGACCCTGTTTCAAAATAAAGAATAAAAAATGGGGCTAGGGGGTGTAGCTTGGAGGTATAGTGCCCCTGGATTCTATCCCTAGTACTAAAAAAAAAAAAAAAAAAAAAAAAAAAAAGATGGCAGCGTAGTGCAAGCCAAAGATAGCACCTGGAGGGCCGCTGGTGTTGGAAGGGGCCCCATGGGTTGTTATGATTGTAATGGCGCTGTGGGCTTGTTGTCCTCTATTCAATTAAGATTTGTTGAATATGGAAATTAAACTAGCAGGCAGCTTGGTGCATCTTTAACAAGTCTTTATTAAAAAATCAATAGAAAATAGAAAGAAAGAAGAAAAAAAAAGCAGCATTCAGGCACACTGGAGAGCCCGAAAATGGAACACTCACCCCCCTCTCCACTTCCAGCCTTAAAATAGATTTTGTATTGGTATGTCCTTACTAGAGTCACCCAGGCAATGGGCTAGTAACTTACTTTTCAGCCAGGCGGTGCCTATTTGCCTCCAGACAGTGCACTTACTAAGCGCAGAGGTCAATAATCTACCTGGCTTTTGCCTCTAAAGCACTTGGCAGTATTGGCTGCTCATCAACTATGGGTGCTTTGAAGTAACACAGAATTTGCATTTCTGGGTCCCAATGAATAGGAGGGAGACAGAGGTGTGAACTAGAGCCAGTGTACTGTCTTTACAGTTCTGAAATGCACCAGGTAGAGTCACTGTGATTGTAGGGCTTTCAACTGTCTACATATTTTTAGGGCTAAAGGCTTTACTATGGATAAACAGTAGGACAAAGGGCAAAGAGAGAGAATGGAACTCTGCATTGAACAGCGGCCACCCTGCCTGACCGAGTGCTTGTGCGCCACCCAGGCTCTGACTGCTTTCTACATTCTGGAAATTAACACCAGAGCAATTTTTCAATAGCAGCACATAGGTGATGGCAGATAGCTGCATACAGCTCACTGTGCAGCACTATTAGCAGGCCCTTAACAGGAATCCCACCCAGAGAGGCTAGACTGAAACACCCCACCGGGGTACATCGCACACGCACCGTGGTTCCACACACCTAGGCAGAGGTCTACCTGGCTTGTTTTTCCAGAAGCCAGAGCCACAGTTCCAGGGCTGGTTACTGCGCCTTAATTTTTCCTTAAATCTATGTTTAACTTAGATAAAATTACCTTTTCTCCAACAAAAACAACATATCTTATGATTTTAATTGTTTTTTTAATCAAAATATTACATAATCTTGTATATAAAATTGTGAATTGACTAGAAACCCAATTTCTGGCAGTTTATGCTGCCTTTAGTAAAGACCTCCAAGCAAAGCCATTCTGTTTGAGGCAGAAGCCTGAGACAGCTCCAAAACTTTCTTCATCGGGAACTCATTTCCTTAACCAATCTCCCCACCAAATGTTTGTTCCACGTGGAGCGGTTAGAGGAAATCAGACTCAGGAAAAGAAGCTAAAACCTAACCCAAGCTCCTGAACCTGCCGAGCCAAACAAGACCTGCCCTGTTGACCTGAGGCTGTATAATCTGTATGCTGATGCCATTCAGGGCTCAGATTTAGGACTGTAGTCCTCTGGGCCTTTCCAATAGAAATAAAAAAATTTTCCTTCCTAACCTAGTCTCCAGGTCATCATCTTTCTGCTCTTGGCCTCCTGTAACATTTTGGCTCCCAATGTGGGGCACAAGGTACAGATCTGGCCCGGGGCGTTTTGCCTCTCTCTCTCAACTAAACACAGGGACTCAGCTTTCCCAGGATCTCCAGTCCACTGAGTGTACCAGGGCTCCTCTGCCCGTGTGGGAGGCCTCCACTGGGAAGCGGACGTCCTGCATGGCCACCCAAGGAAAAGCATAGACAGGGAATGGAACTAGTAACATCTGAATCATGATAGGAGAGCCCCAGGGCAACGGGGACCTGTCCTACTAGACAGAAGGGAGTCTGATCCACCACCATAACCCTCCTGTCATGGGAAAACACAATAACTCCTAGGAGTTCTTGGCTTCCATGACGAAAAGAATTTCAACATGTGCCTGTCAGAGATAGGGATTTATTTATTTATTTATTTATTTATTTATTTATTTATTGGTGGTACTGGGGTTCCTGGAAGCCCTTCTACCTCTGGGCTACACTCCCAGACCTATTTTTATATTTTTATTTGGAAACAGGGTCTCTTAAGCCAGCGGGGCTGGCTTCGAACCTGCGCGATCCTACTGTCTCCGCCTCCCAAGCACGGGGATTACAAGCGTGCGCCACCACGCCCGGCTGAGAGACAGGGATTTGAGGGGGAAGGCAGGCCATCTGAAGAGGTAGAGAGTATCCAAGTAAGAGCAAGAGAGCCTTTGCTGCTTTTTCAGTTCTATTATAGAACTTCCATGAGCTGGTGGCTGGAGTCCCACAGTGGAGGTCTGGATTTCCTCTTAGTCTTCAGGATCCCTGGCAGCAAGGGGTGATGGGAGGCTGATGTGTGGCCTTTATCCTCCTCATACACCTTTTGTTTACCAGGCATCTCAGAAATTTCAGGTGGGAAAAAGGGGCCATCGTGATTAAGAACGTGGCTCCTTGAGGCTTCTGCCTGAGACACACCCTATAGAAGTAAGAGATTATGACCTTTCCAGATTTTAGAACTATATTCTCCCTTCCTTCCCAATTCATCTCCTTTTCTATCTAAAATCTTACTTTTTTTGATTCTACCTCATCATTCCAAGTACCGGCACTAGAAGACTGTTGGGAAACCAGGGCCCAAGAGAAAAGGAAGGGTGTTGAGTGACTGGTGACTGTGCGGTATGTGGTGACTGAATGGACAGTGGACTGCAGAGTTTGGTCCCAGTCCACAGAGCCAAAGTGAGTGCAGAGTTCTGATCCACCATTCCAGGGTGACCTCACACAGCTCAGGCCAGCACTGATGTGATAGCCAGGACCACGGGCCTGCCAAAGCTAAGAGGAGCATGAAATATCCCCTGGAGGAGACTGGCCAGAGATGAGCAAATAGTGTTTATCTGTTATCTATGTCTTTTTTTTTTTTTTTTTGGTGGTACTGGGGTTCCTGGAAGCCCTTCTACCTCCGGGCTACACTCCCAGACCTATTTTTACATTTTTTATTGGGAAACAGGGTCTCCTAAGCCAGCACTCGCGGCTGGCTTCGAACCTGCGCGATCCTCCTGTCTCTGCCTCCCAAGCGCAGGGATTACAAGCGTGCGCCACCACGCCCGGCCTTATGTCTTTTTTTTTTTTTTTTTTTTTTTCGTTACTGAGGATGGAACCCAGGGGTACTCTATCTCCGAGCTACATCCCCAACCCTATTTTTTTATTCTTTATTTTGGAACAGAGTCTCACTGAGTTACAAAGGGCCTCACTAAGTAGCTGAGGCTGTCCTGGAACCACGATCCTCCTGTCTCAGCCTCCAAAATGCTGGGATTACAAGCATGCACTACCACGCCCGGCTACATTAGTACTTTTTAATGGAAACAACTTGACCAAAAATCTGTCACAGAATTTTAAGGAAAAAAATAAAAAGAGTAATTCTTCTTGGGACTCAAAGGCCCAGGCGTGGTGAGCAGGAGCACCTGAACTGTATAACTGGCTCATCTGCCTGAACTGAAGCCTGTGGACTTTGTAATCAGAAAACCCACCAACTTTCTTGAGCTTCAATTTATCCTGCATTTGGGTGTCTCCTAGTTCCTTGAAGAAACCTCAGTACTACTGAGAATGGAACAAGATGCTTGGCATACAGCAAACCCCAACAAACGACCTTATGAAGGCACACCCAGGGACCCTAATCTGCAGCCTAGGCTGTGAGCCACTGGTGTAATTAAGCTGCCCAACCTCAGTCTGACGCTAATTTAACCGGGAAGGGCATCGCCACCTGCCATCTGTGAGGCCCCAAACCTCACATCCCTCTCAGCCTCATCTGTGAGCTGGGTTGAAACAGCACCCACATCATGGGGCGGATAGGATGAAGCCCAGAGCGCTCAGCACGGCCAGGCTCCTCAGAAGGACTCAATAAAGCCAACTCTGGGACCAAGAAAAGCGGGGCTTAAGAGCCCCGCTAACAACAAATCTCCATTACCACAAAATCAGCGCCTTTCATAGCCAGAAAACACCATCACCAGTGAAACAAAAAATCACCAGGCTCCAGAGAGAAAGCGGACTGAGAACAGAGCCACAGAGGAGATACACCAGCCTCGCGCCCGAGGCCGCGGCAGATGCGGCAGCAGCACCATACTGCCGGCGGCACCGGCGAATTCACGGGACGGCTACAGTAAGCCGAGGTGAGCCGCTGCGGAACAGCCAGGCAGGATTTCTCCATGCAGAGAGCATCTAAAGCTCCCAGTGGCCGAGCTCAGCACACGCTGCAGGGATTCAGAGTGGAAATCAAAACCAAGAAGAAAAACACCAGCCCCACAGCCGAGGGCGTAGCAGTGGCGCCATATTGCCACCGGCGGCAGCAGCACCGAATTCAGCGAGGCCAGTATAGCTACATTCTGCGTACTCAAGAACAGTGAGTCAAATTGCGGGCCACAGAGGAGAAATCCCAGTACTGTACTCCCTGGGACTTGACCCAGTGGGGGAGGGGTGGTGGCAGAGATATCACACCATAGGAGAACGTGCAACCTGGCACCCCCCACAGTCTAAAGCAGCCTCTATTGACTCTCTGGGTCGGAGACTCTGTGATAAAACCCAGTAAAGGAGTAGTGGGGTCTGAGATACTACTGACTCGAGATCCAGAACACCTTAAGTGAAGTCATAGTGACCCAAGGGAAGAACACAGAGAAGGCACAAACATCCGAAATCATGGGAAAGAGGAATAATACTGGAGCAATAAATGCCCACAACCCCACAACATCAGAACCCGATAAAACAGAAAATCAGAGATTTCTAGAAGATCAAATCAGGAAAATAACTGTAGAAATAATAGAGGTGCTTCGAAAAGAACTCAGAGAGAGCCAAAAAGAGATAAAGGATGCAATTAATGAAGTAAAGGCCTCAATTCAAAGCACAAACAACCGATTAGAACACATGGAGAACAGAATCTCGCTCTTAGAAGATGAGCAATCCAAAAATGAACGCATAGTTTCTAATCTAGAAAAAAATATCCGACAGCAGGAATCTGATATTGAAGAAATATGGGCCCATTTTAAGAGAGCTAACCTAAGAATAATTGGAATAGAGGAGGGAAAAGAAAGTGAAACCAAAGGGATCAACAATCTCTTCAAGGAAGTAATAGCAGAAAATTTTCCAGACATAGAGCAAGAGGTCGATACACAGGTCCAGGAAACTTATAGAACTCCCTTTAGACAGGATCGGAGAAGAGGATCCCCACGCCACATAATTGTCAAAATGACCAATGTGGAAGCCAAGCAGAGAATCTTAAAGGCAACAAAAACAAAGGGCCAAGTGACATTCAGAGGCAAACCAATTAGAATCACTCCAGACTTCCCAAACCAAGTCATGAGAGCCAGAAGGGCTTGGAGTAACATATTCCAAACTCTGAAAGAAAACAACTTCCAGCCAAAAATTTCCTACCCAGCAAAACTTTCTATCAAATTAGATGGAAAAATAAGAAGCTTCCATGACAAACAGAAACTGAAGGAATTTATGTCTCCTAAACCAACACTAGAGAAAATACTCAAAGAGATTAACTACAAAGAAGAAATAGGTAACACACTCCAGAACTAGAGAAACAAGATTTTCCATCCAACAGACAACTAAGATTGGTTATCTGTGGAGATTCATTATTTATGTTAGTCTTTTACCTATCTCTAAATGGTATTGTTTGCCTTTATTGTTGTTAATTTTTAGGATTTCTAGTTGGAATATTAATATACCTTCAGATACAGCAATTGGAAATATTTTATCCCATTCTATTAGTAACTGTTAACTCTGTTTACATTGTCTTTGGATATACAATATTTTTTTTATTTTTTAGGGAGTTTGTATACTCCTCTGTTGCCTGTGCCATTGAAATCATAACCAAGAAATCACTGCCAATTTCAGTGTTGTGAGGTTTTATGACCCAGATTTTCTCCTAAAAGTTTATAGTCTTAAGATTTATATTTAGGTCTATTATCTATTTTGAGTTAATATTTGTATATGGGATTAGGTAAGGGCCCAATTTTATTCTTTTCCATGTAATTATTATTTTTTAACAATATTTAGTTAAAAGATTATTATTTCCACCACCAAATGTTCGTGGAAACCTTGTCAAAAATAACTTGAAAATATAGGGAAGAATTTAGCTCTAGGCTTTTATTTAACTCCAATGGTTTATATATCTGCCTTTAGAATAGTACTACACTGTTTCAATTATTGTAGCTTTATATGGTTTGAAATCAGAAAATATATATCTTCTAGCTTTGTTCTTTTTCAAGATCGTTTTGGGTACCTAGAGTCCATATTTCACAGTAGGATAGATTTTTTTCTGAAAAATAAATATATAAATATATGATAGTTTCACCTAAAAAATAGAAAAAAAATATTTTCTGGTAAGAAAGAAAGCAAAAAGAGATATTGAAATGTTATCTTTAAGTCATCAAAAGCTTGGTATCAGACAAATGAAACTGTTATGTGAGATTATCATTTTTAATTTTAGATAAATTGCCATAATACTAGATGTCAACTACTAAGCCAAGCATGGGAGGGAGGGATAGGGAGAGAATGGGGTGAGGATTGGGTGGGGGCTGACTGGGAAAAGTGTGCATGTATGTCTACAAAAGTATGTATCCTACTATGATGTATGAATACAGTGCACCAATAAAAAAAATAATAATAATAAAAAAAGAAAAAAAAAAAGCCAACTCTGCTGTTAGCTGGGCTCCGACCCTCAGGTCAACATTCTTTATCTGTGCCGAGCTGTATAAAAACTCTCTCTTGTGGATTTTAATTATTGTTTCATCCCTTATGCCAACTCATGGAAATGAATTTGTAGATAGTGAACTGAAAACAAACTAGTTCTAATGCTTCCTGCTGGCTAATTCTGTGAGTTTTAATCAAATGAGTCAAATGTATCTGTACCCAAAGTTTGTGCTCAAGCCCAGGTCCTGGTCAGATACTGTTTGTGCTGTCACCGGCTTTTATATGTCACGGTTTCCTGTTTGTAATCAGTAGTTGATACCAAAGCCTTGATAAAATGACCATTTTTAGAGTACCATTAGCTGTCTCCCTGGGTTTCTCTGGAAATTACATCAATTTCTTATTGCAGTCTGAATTGTATGCTGGGAAACAGCTAGGTAGGTGGCTATTTCAGCTTGCTTTTCTGTTCATGGCTCAAATTGGTCATCCACCCTGCTCCCTAGCTGAGGGGTCTGGTTTCCAGAGTTCTAGTAGCCAGGGGCAAACAGGAAATACTGAAACTTCTGGAAAAGGTACCAGTTTTGGTAGGAAACCCTGAGGAACTAGAAATGCCACCACCCTGCAAACTGAGCGGTCGTCCCTTTCTGAGTCCGCTATGCCATCTTTGGGGGACAATAATTCAGCTCTTAGCTCCCCAGCTCCTGAGGGGACCCCAGAGCTGCCAGTCTTGTCCCCATCCAGGTCGGTACAATAATTTACTTTGTGAGAACTGCACCACTGGGAAAGATAGATGTGACTAACAGGTGGTCCCAAAGCAGCTGACTCTAGTATATCAACCATTCCTCCTTAACAGGAGCCTCACACTCCCTCATATCCTGGGAGCTGTAGGGTTAAGTTACAAAGGGAGGAGAAAAGGAGCCCCTGACTTGGGCAAAGGACCCACAGGCAGTGTTCAGGCTACTAAATACAAGAAGTTCCAGCCCTGGGACTCCCAAATTCAGCTCAGAAAGGAACAAAACTGCAGTTGGAGGCTTAGTATAGATGCTTGGATCATGGGAATACCTGGTTACTTATCTCTCAAAAAAACTGGATGGAGTTGTTGCTAGTTGGCTGCACTGTGGCCACAACAGCACTACTTGCCCAGGAGGCAGACAAATTGCACCCTCATAAATGTGAGAGGACACCTTTGGATGACAAAGTACACACCTCCTTCTTCCTTTTTCCCTCGGTGAAAGTGTCTTGTGTGGATGTTGGAGACTGGCAGTGTGCAGTTGAAAGGCCCCACTAGTTCACTGTGTCCACCATGAGCGTTTTACTTCTCTTTTCACTCTCTACCCAGGGACTCCTGAACCTACTGACCTACAAGGCTGGTGAAAGGAAAATAAAGAATAAAAAATAAAGGGTCTCACTGAGTTGCAAAGGGCCTCACCAAGCAGCTGAGGCTGTCAGTGAACTGTGATCCTCCTGTCTCAGCCTCCAAATGCTGGGTATACAAGCATGCACCACCACACCCATCTCAAATGCCTTTTTATACCTGTCATTCTTGCCAATATTCTTAAACTATCCTATCTGAACCTTGCCTTCATTTCCCAACCCCCATGACTTCGTGGTGAGGGTTCAGAGGGTGACCCCCGCTTCCTGCTCTGCTCCCCACCTTTCTCCCAGGGCTCTGTGGCCATGGAGTATGTATGGAAGGGGAAAAGCAAGCAAGAGAGCACAAGAGGTGCCAGGGACCTCATAAGAGTTTCCCGTGCCCTTGGTGGAGGTCGAGGTTGTCTCCCTGTGGCTGATTTGTCAGTGCTATGGTCAAAGGGGGGTCAAACATAGCCTGTGTCAAGGTGACATCACTGCTCCTGCCTGCAAGAGTGGGAGGAAGAAAAGCAAGATGGCAGGGGTCAGAGAGTGTTCTACTGAGTTTTCCAAGCCAGTGCCCCTGCCAGCCCCTACAGAAGATGAGGTTACCATAACATTGAAACTGAGTTGGGGGTCACGAAGGAGGCAAGCACCAGATAAGTTATTAAAGGATTCTTTAATCACCCGGCACCTTTGGGCAAAGTCTGCCAACTATGGGGGAAGGGACTGATGACCGAGCAGCAGAGTCACGTGGTCAACAAAGTCAGTCAGCAGAGTCAAGGTTGGTTGGCAGAGTCACGCAGCAGAAAGGAAGTGAGGGGATTTATGTAGCCAGGGTCTTGGGGTGAAGCTAGCAGCATGGGAATGCTGGTCTTCTCGCGGCATCTGGAGCTCATGACATCTGGAGTCTACCCCATGATGTCAGGAGTCTCGCAGCATCTCCGCTCTGGCTTCCAGGGTTCCGCCTCCTGTCCCTGCTGTGGAGTCCCATGGGGGAAGGGGGGGACCCGACCTGTCATCCCAGCCTTTTGGTGATATTGGGCAATAACCAAGTCTATAACAACTTCCTGCTGTCAGGAGGCGTAGGGGCCCCTTGGCCAGGAGAGGTTGGGTCCTTTGGAAGTGGGCAGGTAGGAGTATGGCTGCAGTGGGAGTTGATTGGAGGTTACCCTGGATAGCTCGGTAATAGACATTTGAATTAACTCTAGCAGATGAGGGACTATTAAAAGGCAAATCATGAGAATGGGTCCTAGGAAGAAGCCCATCAGCTACTGGCCCTTGCCAGGTGGGGAAGGAGCCCAGCAGCTACTGGCCCTTGCCAGGTGGGGAAGGAGCCCAGCAGCTACTGGCCCTTGGAACCCTTCCAGATATGAGGTAGACTGTAAATATCATGTTTTTAGATTCTCGCTTAACCTGGTCAGAGTTTAGACATTTTCCTCCATTAGACTAGATTTATTAATATAATAGCAGCATTTTTCCTGAGAAAGAGACATACACCACTCTTTTCAGCAGTTAGTAACTATGGATCAGTCTGGTCAAATGGAAAACATGCTATTGGGTCAGGAGTATCAGGAACAGATTTTAGAGAGCTTAATACTTATGACTGTCTGGCAACCAGAGAGGGAGAGCACCGTACTATATAAACAAGTGAACCTGCTGAAATAAAAGCATTAAAGAGAATTATGTTGAGAAAAACAGAGCTTAGTGGCCCCCAACACTGTACAGAAGAATTTGTCATGAGGTTGCTGTAATGGAGCCTTTTTTAGCTGAGTTAGGTGATGCCAGTTGGGGTCCCCCAGCAGTTTGGCTCCAGTAGGTGTGGTGAGGATCACTGTGAAGGGCCCAGTCCACCGTGGTTGGAGATGTTTTGGTTGGAGCGACTTAAGGAGAACTTGATCCCCTGGCTTCAGGGCCTTGACTGCTGGGTGTGGAGCTGCTTCTTCAGTCCCAGGTTGGGGAAGATATCGGTCAGCATGTTCCTTAAGGAGGTGCCTTTCCTGATGACTACGGTCGATATGGGATGTGGAGCTTCCAAGAAATGTCAAGGGCTTGTGTCACCTTTGATAACCTTAGAAATAAAAGCAGGTACATTATCAGACTGTAAGGAATTAGGGGGTTCAAACCAAGGGATGATGTCTGAGCATATACCATTGGCCATTGTGCTGGCTGTCTCATCCTTTGAGGGGAAAGCTTCTACACAACCTGTTAGGGTGTCGACCATGGTAAGAAGATATTTTAGTTTATTGTGAGAAGGCATATGGGTGAAATAAATTTGTCAGTCTTGTCCTGGCAGATGTCCTTTCATTTGGTGGGTAGGAAAAGAGGGGCAAAGGCCTCCTTGGGGAGAAACAGCAGCACAAGTAGAACAGGAGGCACTGTCTTTACTAATCAGTTATTGCAGGAGGGGAGAATAAAACAAGGGGTTTAGGATATTTTTAAGTGCTGTAGGCCCAATGTGCAGGGAATTATATATTAGGTTAATGACTGCTTTGGCCTGAGCCTCAGGCAGGACAATTTTGTCCTGTAAAAGAGAGCCTGTAGTCACGGGCAGAAGAGCTTGCTGTCAATCCCCTGTACTGAAATTGGAAAAGGAAAACTAGGACCCAAAAAGGATAGAAGGACTGAGTAAGCAACCAAAAAGGAGATTGGCTTACCCTCTACCTTGAAAGTTACCCTGGGCTCAGCAAGGGGGATCAAGATTGAGTCTGGGAGCCGTCAGTCTTTGGCCAGGCCAAGTAGGGCCAGCGGTGGAGCCTGGTCTGGAAGGGTAGTCCCCCTTGTTGATATACCTGGGGCTTACCACTTTTCCAAGGGTACTGTTCCAGTGGCCTTTCTGGCCACATGCCAGGCATGCTCTGGTTGGTGGGCGTGGCCTTGCCGCACTTGAAGCAGGCTCCTGGAGGTAGTTGTCATTGCTGTCCTCCACCCCTAGGTCGTGCTCCAGAGGGCTGAGCTGCCCCTGCTGGCCTTAAGGCAGCTACCAGGAATCTGCCTTTTGGTGAAGTTGGAGTGTACGCTCCTTTTCAGCCTGTTCCTCTTGGGAATTAAAGACTTTAAGTGCCATGTTCACCAAATCTCTGATAGGGGTCTGAGGGCTGTCCTTGGCCTTCCTTAATTTTTCAATCATCAGGGGCTGATTGCCCAATGAAATGGGTTGTCAACAACACAGATCCTGCCTCAGTAGATGGATCTAAGCTGGTATAGAGGGTAAAAGCCTCCTGAGTCAATTAAGAAAAATGGCTGGGTATGGGAAGCAGCCTGCATGCCATCAAGAAGGCATAGTATCATATGGTCTCTCATTTTTAATCCCTTACCTTCACCATTTGGGGCTGGCTGATACTCCCAGTGGGGATCTTTGAAGGTACTGTGGCCGCTCCTGTAGGTAGTTGAATGAGTCTGGTCAGCCCGTTCTTGGGCAACATTTACAATATGATCCCGTTCATCTGGAGTTAAGGCAGAGGTTAAAATAACATGAGGATCCTGGCCGGGTGTGGTGGAGACAGAAGGATTGAGCAGGTTTGAAGCCAGCTGGCTTAAGAGACCCTGTTTCCAAATAAAATATAAAATAGGTCTGGGAGTGTAACCCGGAGGTAGAAGGGTTCCAAAATAAATAAATAAATAAATAAATAAATAAATAAATAAATAGCATGAGGATCCCATCATGTGAGATCGTATGCTTGCACAATGTAAGGGAGGACCGCGGGGATGGGGGAAGGAGGTTAGAATGAGAGGCCATCTTGGGGTAGGGTGGTGTTTGGGACGGTGAGGAGAGATCCAAGGGGATGGGGGTGAAATCAGATGATGGTACCTGTAACCAAGCAAGGCCACAAGATGGCGACCATGTGTCATCACAATACAGCAACTGCAGTGTCACAAGATGGCGACCAAGATGGCAACCGTGTAATGTCACAGGTAGCGACTACGCACCATCACAAAATGGTGCCTGATGGGAAAATGGTGGCTGATGGGAGAGAGTGGTTGGAAGGACAGAAGTGCATGAAAAAGAAAGCCTGGACATAACCATTTACCATTTCATAACCATTTCAACCATTTACCAGACCGCTTACAAAAATTGTTGAGATCAGTCAGGGTATTAAAATTCAGAGTTCCGTTTTTGGGCTGGAGTGACCCATTAGTTTGGAATTCTGGCTTCCCATGTCTGGTCCACAGGCAAGAATGAAGAACAGGAAACAAGTATCCCCGAATATCCTGATCAATGTTTGGAAACAGGGTCAAGAGAGTGGGAGAGATGTCTCTAATCCCTTCTCAAGACCGGAGGACAACCTGGTCGTCTGGGGGGTAGAGGGGGGTCCACGCAAAGAGTCCAGTCTAATGGGCGAGTGGTCCCAGTGGACCAGAAGACAATGGGTCACCAAGCACTTGAATTTTAGGTCCCAGTGGACTGGCAGAAAGGGAGGACCCAAGTCCAGAGAGGAGGCAAGAAGCTGGAATCTGCTGACCAGAAGAAGGGAAGGAACTTAAAAGACCTCTGCAGGTCACAGAACCACAGAGTTGGAGCGGTGGCAGCAGGGGCCGAGAGGCTGGTGGGTGAGCGCCACACAGCGAGCCTGGTGCGGGACCTTGGGGCGCACCCTGTCTAAAAGAAAGCAGTCGGTCTAATTGAGAGTTGGGTCAGAGAGTCCAGGGCTGAAGGAGGGGTACAGCAGCAACAAAAAAAGAGAGAGAGAAAAAAAAATTAAAAATCCTCCCGGGTTTCATGTACCAGATGTGATGTTGAAATTGGGTTGGGGGTCGTGAAGAAGACAAACACCAGCCAAGTTATTAAAAACCTCTTTAATCAACTGGCACCTTTGAACGAGGTCTGCAGACTGTGGGGGAAGGGAGGGGCAGAGTCATGCAGTCGGCAGAGTCACACAGCAGAGAGGATGTCATCACGTGACATCTGGAGTCTTGCCACCTCTGAGTCTGCCCCATGATGTCAGGAGTCTTGCGGCATCTCCACTCTGGCTTCTGGGGTTCTGCCTCCTGTCCCTGATGCAGGGCCCGTGGGGGAAGGGAGGGACCCAACCTATCAGTTACTCCCCTCCTTACCAACTGCAGATCCCAGAGACTCGTGCTGAGCAGCTACGTGGACAGCTGCCGCTGCCAGACTCCAACAGACCTCTCATCTCCCTCCTGGACTGATCTCTTGAATTAGTGGCAACACACCCTTCCTTACTCCAAAAAGTCACAGCTATGTTAGATTTGCTCATTTCCATCTTGGAGACCCACAGACCAACCTGAGGTGACTGGCGCCAGCTCCTAGCAACTCTCCTTGACTCCAAGGAGAAATACCAAGTCCTTCAGGCAACACAGGCATGGCTAATCATACCAGCCCCAGCCAGCTCACTAAATCCTAAAAGATTCATAGATAAGGTCATGCCTGACACATGACTGAATTGAAACCTATGTACGGAAGGAACTCAAGCTCTAAACCAAATGAGGAGAACTGTACTTGAGGGAGCCAGAGCAGGGGCCCAGAATACCATCAACTTGACATGAGTACTGAGTGAGTGAGAGCAAGAGCCCTTAGGCAATTTTATGACGGACTCCGTGATGCCTATTGGAGATACACCCTGTTCAACCCAGAGGACCCCCAAAGTGGAGCATGAGGAACACTGCCTTCATTACCCAGTCAGTCTATGATGTGAGATGCAAACTATAACGTCTGAAAAGGTTTGCAGGGAAAAAACATGAGTGAACTTATTGAGATGGCTTTCAAGGTGATTGCAAACTGAGAGTCCACTGCTAAAAAGGAAAGAGACCAAGAGAGACAAAAAAGGCATAAATCTTCACAGTGAGAGAGGCAATGGCTCCACAGGAGCCCTGGACAGAAACCAAGGGAAGGAGGCATCAGCTGGACAGGGGTCAGTGCACCTACTGCAAGAAGAAAGGCCATTGGGGAATGAGTGCCTGGAACGAGGAAAAGAAACAAAGGAGTAAAAAAAAAGGAGGTAATTAAACCTATTGTAGTCATGTTCTCTAAACAAAAAGGACAGCCCCACATGCAGATCTCCAACTTCTAGCATATTTTCCCAAAAGACTGGACCCAGCGGCCTCGTGAGGGCCCCCTTGTCTGAGAGCACTAGCAGCCATAGTGGTACTAATACAAGAAGCAGATAAACTAATCTTGGGACAGTATTATCATCCAGGTGCCACACCAGGTCACCTTTCTGTTAAGCGGTACAGCCGGCCACTGGATGACTGGGGAGTGAGTGGCACAATATCAGGTGATGCTGGGGAGAACCTCTGCATATGGATGGAAGCCACTCGACGCCTAAACCCAGCTACACACCTGAAGAGGAGGGAGGTCCACTCCAAAACCAGAGAGGCTCGCTGGCGGCTGTAGTCTTCAAACCAGAGGAGACTAGACCTAATTACTGCAGAAAAGGGAGGGATTTGTGTATTCCTTGGTAAAGAATATTGCTTTTAAGATGGGCGTGGTGGCACATGCTTGTAATCCCAGCATTTGGGAGGCTGAGACAGGAGGATCGTGGTTCGGAGACATCCTCAGCTGCTTAGCGAGGCCCTTTGCAACTCAGTGAGACCCAGCTTCAAAATAAAGAATAAAAAATGGGGCCGGGGGCGTAGCTCGGAGGTTGAATGCCCCTGAATTCCATTGCTTTTATGCTAATCAATTGGGAATAGTAAGAGAGAATGCAAGACAATTTTTAGAAAGAATTAGGGCCAGAAATAACAAGAAGGAAACACAATGGGAGGCTGTTTGGACAACATGGGGACCCTGGTTAGTACCTTTGGTAGGGTCTTTAGCTATGAGCCTGCTGGGCTTGCTTTTTGGGTCCTGTATCATCAACCTCTTAACTAGGTTTGTCAAGAACTGGCTAAAGGCGGCTGGGTGTGTGGTGCGCGCCTGTAATCCCAGTACTTGGGAGGCTGAGACAGGAGGATCTAGGTTCACAGCCAGCTACTTAGTGAGGCCCTCTACAACTTAGTGAAACCCTGTTTCAAAGTGAGGAATAAAAGATAGGGCTGGGGGAGTAGCTCAGAGGTAGAATAATCCTGAATTCAATCCCTATACTATTAAAAAAAAAAAAAAAGGATCGGCTAGAGGCAGTAAAGTTATAAGTGCTACACCAAGAATAACAACAGGGTCCCATAATATGAGGTAAAGTCAAAAGGGATTATGTAGGCGAAGAGGAGGGAATGTGGTAGAATAGTAAGAGTTACTAAAATGAAAGGTCGAGAACTACCTCTCCTCTGGTAGTTGCAAAAGAATGTAACTACAGATAAGTGGCCTTCAGGGGGCCAGATATCCAGGAAATCACCTGTAGAGAGGTAAAGTCATATCTGGCCTTGTAGAAGATCACATATGTCAGTAACCTGCTCAGGAATTTCCCCCTCTTACCCTCCCCTTACCCAGCTTCCTTGAGTGATCCTGCAGTCACTAACTGTCATGTTTCAACTTCTGTGAGCCTGCCTGCTTCTGCCATTTGTCACAAATCTGTAAAATGGGATCACACATGGATCTTGGGGCTGGAGTTTTTCGGGAGTTATCCTAACTTCGGCTGGTGGGTATAATAAACTTCCTTTTTTCCACCCTAATTGGTGTTGGGTCAATTATTCTAGAGGATTTATGCAACAGTTAAAAATATAAGACCCTAACAACAGGTGCTATAGGGGTGGGGGGCCTCAAAGAAGGAATAAGACCTATAGTTTTGGAGCCTAAGATGGGGCTAAAACTTTCTCCATCTAGAACTAATTTCCTTTAATCAGGCTCCCACCAAATGCATGTTCCACATCAGAGCAGTTAGAGAAAATCAGGCTCACGAAAAGAAATTGAAACCTAGCCCAAGCTTCTGCACTTGTCGAACCATTCAAGACCTCCTCCATCACTCTGAGGCTGTATAATTTATATGTTGGTGCCATTTGGGGCACTGACTTCCGATTTTAGTCCTGTGAGTCCAACCAGCAGAAATAAATTCTCCTTCCCAACCTGATCTCCAGATCATCTTTCTATGTCTGGCATCCTGAAACAGTCCATGTTATCTTAGAGTTTAAGAAACCAAGAGCATTTTAAGGCAGTCATTGTATTTTGCATTGACCCAATTTAAACAGTTCTAGGTTACCCCTAATTAAGACATTAGGCCAAAAAGTCGGTATCTCAAATCACTTTTTCCTGTTAGACACTCCACAAACCATGAACCTTATTGGTTTGTTATCGAAAGAGAAAAAAGCATTGCATTAGACATTTAAAGACCATGTGGCCCAGAGTGATTTAAAAATGATGCTGTCCATGTGAAGGTTGTCAAAGGGACATCAAAGGGCAGAGTTTGGGGAGAATGTTTTCCTTCCATTAAGACAGCTTGCAAGCCGGGCGTGGTGGCGCAGGCTTGTAATCCCAGCATTCGGGAGGCTGAGACCTGGAGGATCGCGGTTTGCGGACAGCCTCAGCTACTTAGTGAGGCCCTCTGCAACTCTGTGAGACCCGGTTTCAAAATAAAGAATAAAAAAAAAAAAAATAGGGCAGGGGGTGTAGCTCGGAGGTTGACTGCCCCTGGGTTCCATCCCCAGACTCGCAAAAAAAAAAAAAAAAAAAAAAAAAAGATAGCTTGCCTGGACTGCCAAAATGGTGCCAGGCCACGCTCAGTGGAGTCAGCCTGGAACATGAAAATGCATCCAGTTGGGATGGCGTGTTCATATGAAACATGCCTGTGTTGCAGGATATAGCCTGTTTTTGCAGCCAGTAGGCTCTGGGCATGAGCTGTGCGGGGAGGTGCTGGTCTGAGAACTGTGCACACACGGTATCATTGCTGGCTTGGCAAACAGCGTTCTCAAGCCATGGGGGCATTTAAGGATGGAGGGGGAGTCCTGTGCTGGTAGTGATGTGCCCTTGGAGCCCCTGAAAGGAGTGCATAGGGGGAGAGAACTGCCCACTGGAGCCACTATGAAGGGTGAAGACAGGAGAGACAGGCGCACGGCAGCCTGCTCATGCAAGCCAGAAAAGCAGCAGGGAGTTTAAAAAGGGGCAGAGGACCAGGCTCGGGGGAAGGGCCGGGGGCTGCCATTAGTGGAGCCAGCCAGCATCTAGGCTGCGTCAGCACTCCTGTTACAGGGCTGTGAGTTTCCTTTGTTTCTTGTCTCCCAAAAGAAAGATTTCATTTGGAGGAAATAGGGTAAGCGTGAAAGGCCTTACTAGATGGGTTCAACAGGAGGGTAACAGAGCTGGCTGGTCTGGGAGCAGAATAAAGAGAAAGGATTTAGTCTGCTGTATGGTGAGTTTCTATGCTGTTCAGAAATCCCACTTTCCTCATGCATAATAATTTGGGGTGATTACTTTTGGATTCTGCACCATAGCTGAGTTCACTGTGCGTGATTGTGTCATGTGGGAAATCTAAAGCTGCGATGTGATAGGCTGGAAGTCTCTAGCCAGCTGGGTGGAGCATCACCGCCCTGCTCACTCCTAGCCAGCTACCTAACAGAAGGTTTCTCCTCAGTATATATATTATGCAGCAGCACCTCAGTCTTACTTTTCTACATGGAAAGCATTCAACAGAAGGCACCAATAGGGGAATAAAAGAGGCTTATTCAGCTGAGCATGGCAGTGCATGCCTGTGATCCCAGTACTTGGGAGGCTGAGTCAGGAAGATTGAAGATTTGAGGCCAGCCTCCAAAACTTAGTAAAATCCTGTTTCAAAATAAAAAATAAAAAGGGTTTGTAATGGTGGCCTGCTTCCAACCCTGGCAGCAGTAGGTGGCCTGTTTCAAAGCTGACATTTTTCCTCCTTCTTTTCCTCCTGCCCTTCTCCTTCTCCTTCTGCCTCAGAATCAGCTGGACAGCCCCACGGGGACCCTGCATCCCTAAGGAGGGGGCCAGCAGCTTGTCAGAAGTTAGGTTCACCGAGGCTCTGAGAAGCAGGCGAGCATCCCCACCTGCCTGCGCTCAGTCCCAGAAGCCCACCCCAGCAAGTCAGCCGCAGAAGCCCAGGAAGTCACCTGCACAGCCCCAGGACATGGACAGCTGCTGTGTGGCTCACCGGTCTGACCAGAGCCCTGGATGGCTTGCAGACACTGACAGACACCCCACCCCACTTGGCATGCTGAGCCGTTCTCACTGGGTCTGCCTGGGCAGCCATGGCCCCATGCACTGCTGGACAACTGACGGGCAGCTGGCACCCTCACAGGATGCACCCTGCTCAGAGCTACCCGCAAACCTGCTCCTCCTGAGAGGCCTCCCAACTTACACAGCAATCCGCCAATCCAGCTGCCTGGTCACAGAGACACCCACACACGTAAGGACATTCA
This sequence comes from Muscardinus avellanarius, assembly GCF_963383645.1. NCBI lineage: Eukaryota > Metazoa > Chordata > Mammalia > Rodentia > Gliridae > Muscardinus > Muscardinus avellanarius. The sequence continues at coordinate 61,145,476 of NC_137800.1, forward strand.
TTCATTCACTCAAGTGACAGAGCCACATGGCAGGACACCCACCTGGAACCAACACACCAAATACAGTTGAGATCCTCAACTGTAGAATCGATCAGGCAGAAGAAAGAATTTCTGAGCTTGAAGATTGTTGTGTGTGCAGAAATTTAACTTAGGGCCTCACGCATGCCAGGCAAGTGCTCTACTCTAGGACTATATCCCCAGTCCTTTTTATTTTGCAACAGGATCTCACTAAGTTGCTGAGAGCCTTGTTAAGTTGCTGAGGCTGGCGTTGAACCTGTAATCCTCCTGGAATTGTAGGCCTGCACCACCACACTGGGTTCTAGCCTTGTATGTGTTTGGGGGAGTGGGGTACTGGTTATTAATCTAGGGCATTCTATCTTTGAGCTACACCCCTAGTTCTTTTTAATTTTTGTTTTGAAACAGGGTCTCATTAGGTTGCTAAGACTATCTTTGAACCTGTGATCCTCCTAATTCAGCCTCCCAAGTATTGGTACTATAGGTGTACACCACTATACCCGGCTCACACTTTTGAAATTTTATTTTGAAACAGACTCCAGCTAAATTGCCCAGACTGGCCTCAAACTTGTAATCCTTCTGCCTCAGACTTCTAAGAAACTGGAATTATAGAATTATAGGTCTGTGCTACCACACCTGGTATAAAGACAGATCTTTTCTCTTCTCCTCCTCCTCCTCTTCCTCCTCCTCCTCTTCCTCCTTCTTCTTCTTCTTCTTGTCCTTTTTTTTTTTTTTTTTTTTTTTTTGTGGTACTGAAAATGGAACCCAGGAGCATTCTACCTCCAAGCTACAACCCCAGCCAGATTTTTTTATTCTTTTGTTTTGAAACAGAGTCTCACTGAGTTGTAAAGGGCCTTACTAAATAGCTGAGGCTGTTGAACCGTGATCCTCCTGTCTCAGCCTCACAAATGCTGGGATTACAAGCATGTGCTACCACGCCTGGCTAGGACAGATCTTTTCGGCAATAGCCAAACCCTATTTCAAAATAAAATAGGGCCGGGTGTGGTGGCGCACACTTGTAATCCCTGCGCTTGGGAGACAGGAGGATCGCGCAGGTTGGAAGCCAGACGCGCTGGCTTAAGAGACCCTGTTTCCAAATTTAAAAAGTACAAAAATAGGTCTGGGAGCATAGCCCAGAGGTAGAAGGGTTTCCAGGAACCCCAGTACCACCAAAATAAATAATAATAATAATAATAATAATAATAATAATAATAATAAATGTATCAAAATAAAATAGGCCTGGGCTGGGCATGGTGGCATGTGCTTATAATCTCAGCATTTGGGAGGATGATACAGGAGGATAGCAGTTCGAGGTCAGCCTCAGCTACTTAGCGAGGCCCTTTAAAAATCAGTGAAATCATTTTATTTTTTAAATGTTCATTTATTCTCAAATACTTGTGCAAAGCTGATTTCAGAGTTTAGGAATGCACAAGAGTTATGAAATAATGATCCCATCGTAGAGGGCTTAATAAGGAAAACCTCTGAAAAGATTACCATCTTTCAAAAGAATTGTAGGGGGGAAAAAATGAAACCCAGGTAAGGCAGGAAATTGTGAGCAGAGAATATAACGAGAAAACATCCAGTGCACGATACATCTAGTTGTGTGTGGAACAGTTTATCCTTATAGGACTGTTACTGTTATCAAGACAGACATTCTCCAGAAAGGTTAATGAGAAATAAAAAATAATTATTAGAAGATGAAAGTGAGTCAAATCACCCTACAACAGAGGAGAGGAAAAAGAAACGGTGTGGGGCAAATTCTGTGCAAGAGCGAATTAGCTGGTCTGCAGAAACAGTCAAGAAAAGTGCCCTAATTTGAGGCATGTTAGATATTGCACACTCAAAGAGAAAAAGGAGCAGCTAGAAAACGATTGTAAATTTCCTTCATTGCCGAGTGCCTCTTTGGCTGGTATCTGGAGGAGCATTATTTGGTCCTACGCCTGCTGCATTTTCCCACTTTCTCACCACTTTGTTTGCAAACCCTCTATACATACTTCTTTCCTCTGATGAAAAGTACTGTCGTTCACACATCACCAAAATGGCCCCTATGCTGTGACCACACAGGACAGTGCTGAAAAGTACCTACATGACTTTTAAAAGGTATTACTTTTTTCCTTCTGTTTTCAAATTATTTCTGACAGTTCTAAGGACATGGTCACAGCTGCACGCAGCATGTCTCCTTCACTCAAAACATCACCTAGATCACTCCCACAGGCTCCTGAACTCGTGGTCGGCCTTTCACCGGCGTGAACCCCGTCCTGGTGGGTCTGCCTGCCGCTGCTGCCGCTGTTGTCAAAGTAGCTTCTCTTCTCTTCCGCAGCTCTTCTGAAGTAAGATTTGTGCCCGATGTCTGTGGACTATCTTGCAATGTACTTCTAGAACTGCCTCGCATACTCAGCTGAGTAGCCCTGCGGAGATCTGCTTCCTCATCTTCCAGGTCGATTTCCTGGCGACTAGTGCCAGAGCCCTCTGCAGATCCTCCTGGTCTTCATCTAATATTCCTGTTCCATCATTAGCTTCTAAGACTCGTTCCAGGCCTGTCTGAAGGACTCTCTGCTCTTTTCGTTCCGCTAATCCTTCTCCAGTCAGTTGTGGTCGATGCATCTGCTGGACCCTGATCATCTGCAGAAGCTGGTCGGCTTCACAGTCTGGCAGATCACCCTTATCAACAAATATAGAATAACCTTCCTGTTGTAACTGAGCCAAGAAAAGTGCAAGGTATGTATCTGATATTAATTCTGCACCCGTCAAGAGAGAATTCAAGTTAAACCGCCGATTTCCTAACTTTCTAACTGTAAACCAGTGTTCTTTATAATTGCATATAAATGATTTTTCATTTATAGGATCAATCCTGAGCCCCTGATACTCTGGACTGTTGAACAGGATTAGTTCTAAGCCCCAAACTTTCAAGGCATTGCTTATAACTTGAATTGAGAAAAAGCCACTGTCATCCGTATTTCCAAAAGGCGGCTGTAAAAACATGCGGTAATCTTCACTGGTAACCCCGCCTTCTGCCATTCTCATCCTTTCTTCTTCATCCAGCTGATGTGCAATCGAGGATAATTCCACAGGGCTAAAATACTCTCCTTGCAATAGATTATTCAGGGAATGCTGAGCACAAAGTGAGCCTTCTTGCTAATAATTTTTCTCGTGGAAGATGGACTCCATGTTTATTTGTCTGGAGCCAACGGGGTCCCCCCCACCCCCCTACCCCCCCCACCCCCACCCCACCCCCGTACTGAACCAGTCCCCTCCAGCTCCGCCCCCCGACCCCACCCCTCCACCGACCCGGCCCCGCCCCGCCCCTGCCCCAGTGAAATCTTGTTTCAAAATAAGGAATAAAAAATAGAGCTGGGGCTGTAGCTCAGAGGTAGAATGCTCCTGAGTTCCATCCCCGGTACCACAAAAATAAATAAATAAAATAAAATAGGGCTGGGGATGTAGCTTTAGGTAGAATGTTTTTGGGGTCAATCCCTAGTACCACAGAAAGAAAGAAAGAGAAAGAAAGAAAGAAAGAAAGAAAGAAAGAAAGAAAGAAAGAAAGAAAGAAAGAAAGAAAGGAAGGAAGAAAGAAAGAAAACAAAACAAGACCCAATGACAGACTACTTACCAAAATCTCACTTTCCCAGTGGAGACATATACACTCAGGCTGAGAGTGAAGGGAGGGAAAAGATATTCTGAGAAAATGGAATGGGAAGCTGGGCATGGTGGTGCACACTTGTAATCCAGTACTTGGGAGACTGAGACAGGAAGATCGCAGGTTCACAGTCAGCCTCACCAACTTAGTGACGCCCTCCACAACTTAGTGAGACCCTGTTTCAAAATAAAGAATAAAAAATAGGGCCGAGTGTGTAGCTCAGAGGTAGAATATCCCTGGGTTCAATCCCCAGGACTGCAAAAAAAAAAAAAAAAAAAAAGGAGGAGGATTGCAAATTCCAGTCCAGCCTCTGCAACTTCTGCTTGTTGCTTTGACTCGAAGGCAGCCTGGGAAAAGTAGACATGTCCCTGAGAAGCCTGTTTCATTTGGAACTAACTCAACCTAGTTTCGGGGAAAACCTAAAACTCATTACTAGAACTGGAAATGAACAAGGAAGACAACAGGGCTGGGGTATAGCTCAGTGGTACGTGCTTGCCTAGGATGCATAAGGCCCTGGATTTGCTCCCCAATACTTGGAGAAAAAAAAAACAAGGAAAGCAATATATGCAGGCCTGAATCCCTTTCAGAGCATCATTAGCATGACTCAGTCCTAATTCTTCCCTGTTTGGAAGAGATTATATATGACAACTGAAGAAAAAATTTCAACACAAATCCACGTAGGCAATAAACAGCAATGGAACTAGATAGAAAGCCATTCACTATCCAATTACCATGTGTTAGGGGCATATAGAGTATACTAAGTATACACCCTGTCCAGCAGGGAAATTTGAAAAAAAAAAAAAAAAAAAAAAAGCCCTAGTCCTTTCTAACAGTTGTCTGTGGATATTAACATGAAGGGAAATCGTTTCTTCTTTTGCTCACTTCTTAGTTAAACTAGACCACACCTGTGGTTTCAAAATACAGAAGGATCAAAGAACCACGGCTGAAGTCCCCCTCAGTATAATCAGTAAGCAACATTGTGTGTGCATGTCAAACCATTCCACAGAGCACTGCTTCCAGCCAGCCAACCTCTACATTCCCAGATTCAACGCTCCAATTGATGTACCCAGGTCACTATTGGATTCAGCTTTCTGAGTCCTTTAATTTGCTGTATATACATTAGATGTGCCTGCAAAAAATAATCTCTTCAAGAAAACTTCAAGCTGGGTGCTGCAGCCTTGCATGCCAGGCATAGGGGAAGGGAATAAGGACAATTTTTTTTTTTTTCGACAACTCCAAAGTATTCAATGGGAAGGAAATTTTTATTTTTTGTACTGGGATTAAACCCAGGGGCATTCTACTTCCGAGCTACACTCCCAGCCCTATTTTTATTTTTTATTGTTTTTTAAATTTTTTATTGGTGCATTATATTCATACATCATATTGGGGTAAAAAAAACATGTACACATCACCGATTTAACCCCTACCCAATTCCCACCCCATTCCCTCCCCGTCCCTCCTTCCCTTGCCTGGCTTAGTGGTTGACTTCGATATGCTTAAGTACATTGTGTGTTTTAGAGATTATTCTCTTCCCCCCTTCTTTCTCCTCCTTTAGGTTGTCTTGCTTGCTCCTCTATAGGATTTCCTTTTTCATCTAGAGTTCCTCCTATGACCCATTTCTCCCTAACTCTCACATACTAGGGAAAGCATCTGATTTCTTATTTTTTGTGACTGACTAATCTCACTTAGCATAATGTCCTCCAGTTCCATCCATTTCCCTGAAAATGATGTAATTGAGTATTTTTTTTAAATAGCTGAGTAAAATTCCATTGTGTACATATCCCACAGTTTTGTAATCCATTCATCTGTTGATGGACATCTTGGCTGGTTCCATAGTTTGGCTATGGTGAATTGTGCAGCTATGAACATAGATACACATGCATTAGTTTGGAAGTTTGGTTTCTTTTCTTTTGGGTAGATACCCAGAGCTGGTATTGCTGGATCAAATGTTAGATTTGTTCTCATTCTTCTGAGGATTCTCCATTCTTTATTTTGAAACAGGGTCTCACTAGGTTGTGGGGGGCCTCAGAAGTTACAGAGGCTGGCCTTGAACTTGTGATCCTCCTGTCTCAGCCTTCCAAGTACTGAGATTACAAGTGTGCACCACCACACCCAGCTGGGAACAAACTTTTTGAAAATAAATTTATGAAGCCAACAACAAAAAAAGAGGAAACTATACACCAATATTTCTTATAAACACAAACATAAATGTTTCAAAAATTACTAACAAATCAAATCCAATGGCACCAAAAAAGATCATATAGCTCATGATCAACTGAGATATATTCCAAGGATAAGTGAGTGTGATATATCACATCAACATGATGGAAGCCGGGCATGGTGGCACATGCTTGTAATCCCAGTACTTGGGAGGTTGAGACAGGAGAATCATGCAGGTTTGAAGCCAGCCTCAGCTACTCAGTGAGCAACTTAGTGAGACCCTGTTTCCAAATAAAATATAAAGTAGGTCTGGGAGCGTAGCCCAGAGGTAGGATGCCCCTGTATTCCATCCCCAATACCACACACACACACACACACACACACACACACACACGGAGGGGGATGGAAAAGCGCTCAGTAAAAGTCAACATTTCTATGATAAGTCCATTAAAAATGTACCAGTATTGGGTAAGGGCTTCAAAATGTATTAATGTGCTGGTGTTGGGAAAAGGCTTCAAAATGTATTAATGTGTCAGTACTGAGAAAGGGCTGCAGAGTTCCAGGCACCAAGGATGATTAGCAAGAAAATAGAGGAAGCTCAGGGTCTTTCAGTTTAAAGACAAACAAACTTCCCCAAGGATGTGGGGGATGCCATAAGCCATCAAGAGATCTCAGACTCCGGTGACCAATTAACACATTTTGGGGTGTAATAAAAGGCTTGGGGTCTGTACTGGAGACAGGGCAGGCCTACAGGAAGGAATCGCCACATCAAAAGACTTGCCCAGAAGACTTCCGGGAAGATGGCGACCGAGAAAAGCGGGGCTTAAGAGTCCCGCTAACAACCAATCTCCATTACCACAAAAAGAGCGCCTTTCATAGCCAGAAAACACCATCACCAGAAAAACAAAAAAACCACCAGGCTCCAGAGAGAAAGCGGACTGAGAACAGAGCTCAGGGCCACAGAGGAGACACACGCGCCCGAGGACGCGGCAGCAGCGCCATACTGCCGGCGGCAGCGGCGAACTCAGCGGACGGCTACAGCAAGCCGAGGTGAGCCGATGCGGAACAGCCAGGCGGGATCTTTCGGCGCAGACAGCATTTAAAGCTCCCAGTGGCTGAGCTCAGCACACGCTGCAGGGATTCAGAGTGGAAATCAAAACCAGAGAAGAAAAAATACGCCAGCCTCATGGCCGAGGGCGTGGCAGAGGCGCCATATTGCCACCGGCGGCGGCAGCAGCAGTGAATTCACCGAGTCCAGTACAGCTACATCTACGTACTCAAGAACAGTGAGTCAAATTGCGGGCCACAGAGGAGAAATCCCAGTATTGTGCCTCCTGGGACTTGACCCAGTGAGGGAGTGGTGGTGGCAGATATATCACACCATAGGAGAGCGTGCAACCTGGCACCCCCCATAGTTTAAAGCAGCCTCTATCGACTCCCTGGGTCGGAGACTCTGTGATACAACTCAGTAAAGGAGTAGTAGGGTCTGAGATAATACAGACTCGAGATCCAGAGCACCTTAAGTGAAGCCATAGTGACCCAAGGGAAGAACCCAGAGAAGGCACAAACCTCCGAAATCATGGGAAAGAGGAATAACACTGAAGTAATGAATGTGCACAACCCCACAACATCAGAACCTGATAAAACAGAAAATCAGAGATTTCTAGAAGATCAAATCAGAAAAATAACTGTAGAAATAATAGAGGTGCTTCGAAAAGAACTCAGAGAGAGCCAAAAGGAGATAAAGGATGCAATTAATGAAGTAAAGGCCTCAATTCAAAGCACAAACAACCGATTAGATCACATGGAGAACAGAATCTCGTTCTTAGAAGATGAGCAATCCAAAAATGAATGCATAGTTTCTAATCTAGAAAAAGATATCCAACAGCAGGAATCTGACATTGAAGAAATATGGGCCCATTTTAAGAGAGCTAACCTAAGAATAATTGGAATAGAGGAGGGAAAAGAAAGTGAAACCAAAGGGATCAACAATCTCTTCAAGGAAGTAATAGCAGAAAATTTTCCAAATATAGAGCAAGAGGTTGATACACAGATCCAGGAAACTTATAGAACTCCCTTTAGACAGGATCCGAGAAGAGGATCCCCACGCCATATAATTGTCAAAATGACCAATGTGGAAGCCAAGCAGAGAATCTTAAAGGCAACAAAAACAAAGGGCCAAGTGACATTCAGAGGCAAACCAATTAGAATCACTCCAGACTTCCCAAACCAAGTCATGAGAGCCAGAAGGGCTTGGAGTAACATATTCCAAACTCTGAAAGAAAACAACTTCCAGCCAAAAATTTCCTATCCAGCAAAACTTTCTATCAAATTAGATGGAGAAATAAGAAGCTTCCATGACAAACAGAAACTGAAGGAATTTATGTCTTCAAAACCAGCGCTAGAGAAAATACTCAAAGAGATTAACTACAAAGAAGAAATAGGTAACACTCACCAGAACCAGAGAAACAAGACTTTCCATCCAACAGACAACTAAGATTGGTTATCTGTGGAGATTCATTATTTATGTTAGTCTTTTACCTATCTCTAAATTGTATTGTTTGCCTTTATTGTTGTTAATTTTTAGGATTTCTAGTTGGAATATTAATATACCTTCAGATATAGCATTTGGAAATATTTTATCCAATTCTATTAGTAACTTTTAACTCTGTTTACATTGTCTTTGGATATACAATATTTTCTTTTATTTTTTAGGGAGTTTGTATATTCTTCTGTTGCCTGTGCCATTGAAATCATATCCAAGAAATCACTGCCAATTTCAATGTTGTGAGGTTTTATGACCCAGATTTTCTCCTAAAAGTTTATAGTCTTAAGATTTATATTTAGGTCTTTTATCTAGTTTGAGTTAATACTTGTATGTGGGATTAGGTAAGGGTCCAATTTTATTCTTTTCCATGTAATTATTATTTTTCAACAATATTTAGTTAAAAGATTATTATTTCCACCACCAAATCTTCGTGGAAACCTTGTCAAAAATAACTTGACAATATAGGGAAGAAGTTAGCTCTAGGCTTGTATTTAACTCCAATGGTCTATATATCTGCCTTTAGAACAGTACTACACTGTTTCAATTATTGTAGCTTTATATGGTTTGAAATCAGAAAATATACATCTTCTAGCTTTGTTTTTGCTTCGAGATTGTTTTGGGTATCTAGAGTCCATATTCCATATCAGGATAGATTTTTTTCTGAAAAATAAATATATGATAGTTTCACCTAAAAAAAAGAAAAAAATATTCTCTGGTAAGAAAGAAAGCAAAAAGAAATATTGAAATGTTATCTTTAAGACATCAAAAGCTTGGTATCAGACAAATGAAACTGTTATGTGAGATTATCATTTTTAATTTTGGATAAATTGCTATAATACTAGATGTCAACCACTAAGCCAAGCATGGGAGGGAGGGATGGGGAGAGAATGGGGTGGGGATCAGGTGGGGGCTGACTGGGCGATGTGTGCATGTATGTCTACAAAAGTTTGTATCCCACTATGATGTATGAATACAGTGCACCAATAAAATAAAATTAAAAAAAAAAAAAGACTTGCCCAGAGAAGGGGCAGATCTAGTTGGGTCAGAAGACTTGGTATAAAAAGATTCTGTATCCAAAAGACTTCGATGACTTCTTTCCAAGTCACCCCACTATGTCAACCTTTATGGCGTTGTTATGAGTCTTATTGACACAGTGGCGAGAATGATGGGTCACACTTAATGTCTTTCACAAATACTCTGTTTATTTTACAATGCTCATGACACTCCCATCCTTCTCTAACTAAGCCACTGGCCAGATGGCATTTGGTTACCTGAGGCAAATGGGTCTCCGTGGGTAACCTAGGTTCAGGATCGCTGTCACAGCCGTCGTCGATGGTCGAGGTGCAGATGCTCGAGGTCCAGGGAATCAGACAGGGATGAGCCCGACTGTCATCTAGAGGAATCGTCCAGCAGCTCCCAGGGGAGTGTCCCCCCCCAGCCCCTGGGCGGGCTAACTGTTCAGCCTCATAGACAGTGGGTCAGAGCCGCCAGTCCGGCCATTTGCCAGGTCATATATACCCTAAATTGATGTCACTGATTATGTAGGCTCATTCGACCGTCATCTTGCTTTCTCAGCTGTTACATCCTATAGACATATGTCCGGGATATATGTCTGTTACTTCGACCGTTATCTTGTCTTCCAGTTGTCCCATCCTGCAGATGTGTGCCCAGGGAGTATGTCCATTAATTTGTCTTGGCCATGTCAGTTATATCCTTCTTCTGCCCCATTTTCTTTGAATATCTGGCCAGTCCATCTGTCCCTACACTATACCTATATCCTGACATATATTTCATATACTCACAACACTTTTGACATATATTTTGTATGCTCACAACAGGCATAATGCTTTACTCTAAGCTATGTTCTATCTTTCCATCTTTGTAATAATAAAATCGTTTATAGCATAAAAGTTTGGGCTATTGTTTTCTACACATAGCTCAGAACAAGAAACATCTCTCACTGTTATAGTTTACATCTCTCACTGTTATAGAGGGAGCCTAACAGGGCCCCTGTAACAGTTCCTCACCATAACAAGAAATTACATATAAAATGAATGTATATATAAAATAAATAAAGTAGGTGCATAAATAAAGGTACATATAAAATAAATAAAGTAGGTATATAATATAATTAGGTATTGAAAAGTTAGAGCCAACAACTTACTGAATATTGGCTAATTGAAGGATGTTCACTTTCACCACTTTATTCAATAGGAAGTCTTAGCCAAATCAGCAAGACAAAAGAAAGAAATAGTGTGTAAGTAGCCAGGTGTGTTAGCCAGGCGTGGTGGAGCACTCTTGTAATCCCAGCATTAGGGAGGCTGAGACAGGAGGATTGTGGTTTGGACAGCCTCAGTGACTTAGTGAGGCCCTTTGCAATTCAGTGAGACCCTGTTTCAAAATAAAGAATAAAAAATAGGGCTGGGGACGTAGCTTGGAGGTAGAATGGCCCTGAGTTCCATTTCCAGTACTGCAAATAAATAGATAGATAGATAGATAGATAGATAGATAGATAGATAATAGCTGGGTGTGGTGGCGCATGCTTGAAATCCCAGCATTTGGGAGGCCGAGATAGGAGGATGCTCTTGGGTTCCATCCCCAGTACAGAAAAAAAATAAATAAATAAAATTTTCAAAAGAGTTTCTAAATAGAAAAGGAGGCCAATTATCCCTGCTTGCAGATGACATGATTTGTGTGTGTGTGTCTGTGTGTGTGTGTGTGTGTGTGTGTGTGTGTGTGTGTGTGGTACTAGGGATTGAACTCAGGGATGTTCTACCTCTGAGCTGCACCCCCAGCCTTTTTTTTTATTCTGAAACAGGGTTGCACTAAATTGTTGTGGGCTCACTACGTTGCTGAGGCTGGCTTCAAACCTGTGATCCTCCTGTTACAGCCTCCCAGGTACTGGGCTTACAGGTGTGCACCACCATGCCTGACTCAGATGACATGATTTTATATATTGAAGAGCCTAAAGACGTCTCCAAAGGAAAATAAAGAAATAACTGTTAGATCTTATAAACAAATTTAGTAAGTTTGGAGGATACAACATCATACAAAAATCAGAAGGCTCTTATACACCAATAACAAAATTGCTGAGAATGGGTCTGACAGATGGGTGCTTGGACATCAGGAGTCTCCTCCAACATGGCCCGAGAGAACACTTCACAAAAGTCTGAGCCAACAAATTGTGGGCGCAATCGCACCAAATTCACAAAAGAGCAATTGAAAATGTTCATCAACACCTTTGACAAATCTCCTTACTCCGGTTATTCTATTAAAAACTTGCTATGGAAATCAACATTGAAAAGTCAAGAATCCAGATTTGGTTTCAGAATCGAAGAGCTAAGCACCGATTCCAGGAAAAAAATAAGGAACCTAAGAAGGCTTCAGAATTTCACAAAGGCCAGGAACAAGATGGTGGTCAAGAACAGATGCAAGATACAGTCAGATGGAGCCGCACCAGCTGCTCTACCCAGCTGCAGGCATCCTCCAGGCATTTACCAGCAACTCTTTCCCTGGGATCGACTCCAGAGAACTCCTAGCCAAGGAAATTGGGGTTCCTGAGTCAAGGCTCCAGATTTGTTTTCAAAATAGAAGATCTAGATTCCTTATCCAGAGAAAAGGAGCACCTTATGAGTCACTAGAAAAAGACCAGAAACAGGCGTGAAAGCCACATAAAATGCCATCAACTTCTGAGTCCAGTTTTCAGTCCCTTATCATAATAAATAAATACATTTTAAAAGATTGGGAATTTAGTTCAGTGATAGAGTGACCCTATCACAAAGTACCACAAAAATTAAATTAAATTTTAAAAAGGACTGAGTGTTGGTGGGATTGCAAATTAGGGCACCTACTTTATTTATTTATTTATTTACTTATTTTTTTTTATTTTTGGCGGTACTGGGGTTGCTGGAAACCCTCTACATCCGGGCTACACTCCCAGACCTATTTTATATTTTTATTTGGAAACGGTCTCTTAAGCCAGCGCAGCTGGCTTCGAACCTGTGCGATCCTCCTGTCTCTGCCTCCCAAGCGCGGGGATTACAAGCGTGCGCCACCACACCCGGCACTAGAGCAACTACTTTAGAAAACGGTATGGAGGATCCTCAGAAGAATGGGAATGAACCTACCATATGATGCAGCAATACGGTTTCTGAGTATCTATGCAAAAGAATGGAAACCAAACTAACACATGCATATCTCTGTTCATGTCTGCACAATTCACAACTGCCCAACTATGGAACCAGCAAAATGCCCATCAACAGATGAATGGATTACAAAATGAAGGGATGTGTACACAATGGAATTTTATTCAGCCACAGAAAAGAACAAAATAACATCATTTGCAGGGAAATGGATGGTACTGAAATAATCATAAGCAAAAAGAACAAAGCTAAAGGCATTCTACTACTTGACTTTAGAACATACTACAAAGTGGCAGTAATCAAAACATCATGGCACTGGTGTGGGGAGCCATTAAGGTTTTCCCCTTATCTGACTGTCCTTCGCTCAGCTGACTGTCCTTCGTGCAGAGTCAACAAGTTGTGGGGTCATGAAAGGCTCAAAGTAATTAAGGTCTGAGAGGATATTAGGTTTGTGTTGTTCGTGATGGCACGAGGGTATTGATTGACCTGCTCGTGATGTATGTACTTTGGATTTGTCATTATTGTATTCCGGTGTAAGAAACTGTATAAAATACCACAAGAGAAATAAACCGGGATGGGCCAGTAGAGATATCGACCCAGGAATAGACTGGCGATCCTTCCGTGCTTAAATTGAATTCTTAGAATTGAATTCTTTAGGCCGGGCGTGGTGGCGCACGCTTGTGCCCGGAGGTAGAAGGGCTTCCAGGAACCCCAGTACCACCAAAAATAAAGAAAAAAAATTAAAAAAAAAAGAATTGAATCCTTTAATTCTCACTTCTTTCTTGGAACCTGTACTTTTGCCGGCTGGTTCCGGCACACTGGCATATAAAAAGATAGACCAATAGAACAAAAAAAGAGAACCCCAAAATAAAACCACATAATTTCAGCCAACTGATTTGATTTGACTATAAGAACATTTATTGGAAAAAGAAATTTCTTCAATAAATGGTGCTAGAAAAAGTAGACATATATAAGGAGAAGAGAAAAACTACACCCCTGTCTCTCACCCTGTACAAAACTCACCTCACAGTAGATAAGGACATAAATGTAAGACCTAAAACTACAAAGTTAATACAAGAAAGTGTAGGAGACATTGGCTGTGAAATGATATTTTGGATATGACCCTCAAATCATAGACAACCAAAGCAAAACTTGATAAATGGGATTACATCAAAACAAAAAGATTATATACAGCAGAAAGGGAAATCAACAAAGTGAAGAAGCAGCTGACAGAATGGGGAAATATTCATATATAATTATTTAAGTTATTCATATATATATACTCATATATAAATTATTCACATATAAAGAACCCAAACAACCAAATACCAAAGAAACACCCTCAAAACAACAAACACATAAAATACCAAATGATCTGACTGGAGGGGATACTGGAGATTGAACCCAGGAGCATTCTACCTCTGAACTACACCCAGCCCTATTTTTATTTTTATTTTCTTAATTTGGAAATAGGGTCTTCACTAAGTTGCTGAGGGCCTCACTGAGTTGCTGAGGCTGGCTTTGAACCTGCAATCCTTTGTCTCCACCTCCCAAGTAGTGAGATTACAGGTGTGTGCAGCTACACCTGGGTAAAATATTTGATTTAAAAACACGAAAATTGCCAGATGCTATGGCACATGCCTGTAATCCAGCATTTGGGAGGCTGAGATAGGAGGACCACAAGTTGAAAGACAGCCTCAGCAGTATAGTGAGGCTCTCAGCAACCTGGGGAGTCTCTATTTCAGATTTTTTAAATTTCAAAGGGCTGGGGGTGTAGTTCAGAGGTAAGATCGCCCCAGGTTCAATCCCCAGTATCACACAAAAAACAGAAAGCAATTCTCGTGCCAAGGAGGCATTGTTTGGGGTGATCCGTGGTGGTGTTCTGCAGTGGTATGTAGGAGTGGCTTACTTTGGCTCCGCCTCTTGTAGAAAGGGGAAGGTGTGGCTGACACAGAGGAGGCCTGGCTGGCTGCCCCAAGCTACGAAAGCTGCCTGAGCTTCCCAAGTCCGGCTCTGCACCCTGCCCTCTAACCCAGCTTTCTCTTTTCCTCATTCCTGGCACCTCTGCAGTCTGTGACTCGCAGTCCTTCCCGCCACCGCAGGATCATCCTTGCTTTATTCTGGGGCTGCGGGTCCCGGCCCTTCCCAGTGGGGTCAGCTCTTTGGTCATCGCTGACCTCTGGCTCCATGGCATGAGGAATCCAGCCCAACCCAGCAATCTGGCCAAGGCTTAACTGTTCTCTAGAAACTGTAGCTAAGAAGTTAAATTAAAACTAGCCTTGCCGGGCGTGGTGGCGCAGGTTTGTAATCCCCGTGCTTGGGAGGCGGAGACAGGAGGATCACGCAGCCAGCCTCAGCTGCTTAGTGAGGCTCTCAGCAACTTAGTGAGACCCTGTTTCCAAATAAAATATAAAATGGGTCTGGGAGTATAATCCGGAGGTAGAAAGCCTCTGTGTTTAACCCCCAGTACCACCAAAATAAATAAATAAATAAATAAATAAATAAATAAAACTAGCCTAACTGAAAAACTCTAGTTACTGCAGACCCGGAGGTTGCCAGAGAAGGGGCTGGGCGTGGGCGCAGGGAGGAGGAGACAGGGATAGCACAGGGGCACAAGGGAACTTCGCAGCCACGGCCTACAGCGTCATTCTCGTGGCAGCTACAGATCATGTGCAGTTGTAAAACACTCATTAAATTGCCAGGCACAATGGCACACACCTGCAGTCTCAGTACTTGGGAGGATGAGACAGGAGGATCACAGATTTGAGGATACGATTTCAAATAAATAAATAAGTTGATTAATTAATTAATTAAAAAGGGCTGGACGTGTAGCTCAGATGTAGAAAACCCCTGGGTTCAATCCTCAGCAAAAAACACACATGCACGTGCACACACACACACACACACACACACACACACACACACATGCACAATTAGTGATAAGGGTGATGAAAGATTAGAATACAGTGTGGTGACAAAATGACTGGTTGTGGTTGGGAGAAGGACGTGTTTAGAAAGGGCAGTTAAGAATTTAGTAGACAGCCGGGCGTGGTGGCGCACGCGTGTAATCCCCACGCTCGGGAGGCGGAGCCAGGAGGATCGTGCAGGTTCGAAGCCAGCCGTGCGCGATGGCTTAGGAGACCCTGTTTCCAAATAAAAATGTAAAAATAGGCCTGGGAGTGTAGCCCGGAGGTAGAAGGGCTTCCAGGAACCCCAGTACCACCTAAAAAAAAAAAAAAAAAAAAAAAAAAAAAAAGGAATTTAGTAGAAGTGGCAGGGCACAGTGGCGCACACCTGTCACACCTGTCATTCCTGGATCCGGGAGGCTGAGGCAGGGGGATCACGGGTTCAAGGCCAGCCTCGGCAATCTAGCGAGACTCAACAACTGAGACCTGTTTCAAAACAGTTGGATTTGGGGGTGCACACCTGTAATTCCAGTACTTGGGAGGCTGACACAGTAAGATCACAAGTTCAGGACCAACAGTGGCAACCTAGTGAGACTCAGGAAGCTAGAGAAACTTTATTTCAAAACAAAAATATTTTAAAAAATGGGCTGGGGTTCAACTTCTGGTTCTACCAAAAAATAAAAGTAAAAAATAAAAAAGCCTGGGGATATAGCCCCTGGGGTATATCAATCAATATATATTCAATCCCCAGTACTACACACACAGACACAGATAGACAGAGAGCCAGACACACACACACACACACACACACACACACACACACACACACACACAATGACAGAGAGCCAGAGTCACAGGTGCAAGAAAGCACCATCTGACATTTCTGACACCAGGCACTGGGGAGGTGGGATGGGGATGACAGGGACCTTGTCCTTTGAGGGAAGCGAACAGATCACCGAGTGACAGAGATCTCAGCGGACTCCACTTTCTCCTTTTCTTTTTTTTTTTTTTTTTTTCAGTACTGAGAATTGAACCCAGGGCATTCTACTTCCAAGTTATACCCCAGCCCAATTTTTTTTTATTTTTTGCAATACTGGGGATGGAACCCAGGAGCATTGTACCTCTAAGCTACACCCCCAGCCCTATTTTTAATCTTTTTTTTTTTTTTTGAAACAAGGTCTCACTGAGTTGCAAAGGGCTGAGGCTGTCCACAAACTGCAATCCTCTGGTCTCAGCCTCCTGAATGCTGGAATTATAAGCATGCACCACCACACCCAGCTACCCAATAAAAATTTTTTTTATAAAAATAAAATAAAAATTTTTATTTTGAAACAGGGTCTCACCAAGTTGAAGAGGGCTTCGCTAAGTAGTTGAGGCTGGCCAAGAACCTATAATCCTCCTGTCTCAGCCTCCCAAGTACTAGGATTACAAGTGTGGGCTACCACACCTGTCTCTGTCTCCTCACAATTACAAACAACAGCAGGGCTGACGTGTAGCTCAGTGGTAGGGCGCTTCTCAAGCACAAGGCTCTGGGTTCAATCCTCACCACCCAGCATGGAAAAAAATAATAGCACAATAACAACAGTGTTAATAACTACTATCTAGGAGGGCTTACTGTATATATATATATATTCTCATGCTCAAACTATAGAAACATGGAGAGTAGGTTTTGTTTGCTCCCATTTTACAGAAGAGAGAACTGAGGCTCAGTGAGGCCTAGTGAACTGCCTGAGCTCAAAAGTCCAAGAAAAGGCAGAGCTTGGGTGAGATTCCACATCTCTCAGACTCAGACATTGTGAATAACTAAATGCTAGAGTATAGAATCACCATTTGTTGATTTTTTTTTTTTTTTTGTACTGGGAATTGAACCCTAAAGCTTTCTACCTCTTAACTATACTCCACAGACCCCCTGTTTTTTTTAAAAAAAGAAAAGTTGAAACAGGGTTTTATTAAGTAGTTGATGGTCTCACCAAGCTGCTGAGGCTGGCCTCGAACATGCAATCCTTCTGTCTCAGTCTTCCAAGTACTGGGGTTTCAGGTGTGCATCACCATGCCTGGCTTCACCAGTCTTTTTGTTGGTCAGCTCAGGAAATTTTTTATTGAGCACCTATGATGTACCAGGAAGTAGGTATGTTGCAATGAACAAAATCTGTGCTCCCAAAGAGCAAAAGCAGGTGCTCAGAACTGAGGTGAGCTCAGAAACACACCTAGCTCATAGCCACAGTCTCCCTGTCTGTCCCCCAGTGACTTCTTCCCCTTTAATTGGAATCTACTGGAATAAAAACACGTGTGTAAAAGTAAAGGGAGCTCAACAAGTGGTTTCCTCCTCCAAGCTGTCATTCCTCCAGGGAAATGACTCAGGGCCCCAAATCCTCGGCTTTCCGTATTTGTCCAAAGTTCACAGCAGGGTGGTCTGTCTGTCTCTGCTCCTCCTGAAGTTGCGCTCTTGCCCACGACCGCTCTTAGAAGCTGGCTGCCAGCCAAGGTGCCACACCTGTGATCCAGTACCTGGGAGGCTGGGACAGGAGGCTCGCAGATTTGAGACCAGTCTCAAAAAAAGCACCGTTTCAAAACAATGGGCTGGGGCCGGGCGTGGTGGCGCACGCTTGTCATCCCGGCGCTTGGGAGGCGGAGCCAGGAGGATCGCGCAGGTTCGAAGCCAGCTGCGCGCGCTGGCTTAGGAGACCCTGTTTCCAAATAAAAATGTAAAAATAGGTCTGGGAGTGTATCCTGGAGGTAGAAGGGCATCCAGGAACCCCAGTACCACCAAAAACAAAACAAAACAAAACAAAAAATAGCTCAGAGGAGTTCAATCCCCAGTAACACACACACACACACACACACACACACACACACACACACACACACAGCCTCCTTTCCTTTGTCGTCTGCAGACAGTTTTGTACTGAGCCAGAAAATGTCTGAGTCAAGGGTAATAGTCACCATGGGTCTCCACCAGCGTACCAACTCCCCCCACCCCCCCCACCCCCATGGCAGATTCCTTTATTCCCACCAACTAAACATGTTTTTCCAACTTTCCCAGCAGAGGAACATTTGTTGAAGGAGCAAGACCTGACTCGCAGAGTCCTCTCTCTGCAGGGCTAGAATAAAACAAACTTGGAATGATAACAAGAGCTGCTCAGCTCACTCAACCCGAGTGGACTTTGTGGGGGCTGGGGAAATCCTGCCCCTCCCGGGGTCTGTGCACTTAATACCTGCCCCCCACCCCTCTGGTACTGGGGATTGAACCCAGGGACAATCTATCTCAGAGCTATACTCTAAGCCCTTTTAATTTTTTATTTTATTTTATTTTTTGCAGTACTGGGGACAGGCATTCTACCTCCAAGCTATGGCCCAGCCCTATTTTTTAGTCTTTATTTTGAAACTGGGTCTCACTGAGTTGCAAAGGGCCTCACTAAGAGGCTGAGGCTGAACTGCAATCCTCCCATCTCAGCCTCCCAAATGCTGGGATTGCAGGCTTGTGCCACCATGCCTGGCTTTTTTTCTTTATTCTTTTTTTTTTTTTTTTTTTTGCAGTACTGGAGATGGAATCCAGGGGGATTGTATCTCTAAGCTACACCTCCAGCCCTGTTTTTTAAGTCTTTATTTTGAAACAGAGTATCACTGAGTTGTGCAGGGCCTCACTAAGTAGTTGAGGCTGTCTGAGAACTGCCATCCTTTACTTGCTGAGGCTGTCCTTGAACCTGCGATCCTTCTGTCTCAGCCTCCCAAATGCTGGGGTTACAAGCGAACGCCATCACACCTGGTTCTGGCTTTTTATTTTTTATTTTGATACAGGGTCTTGCTAAATTACTGAGACTGGCCCGGAACTTGCAATCCTCTTGTCTCAGCCTCCTAAGTACTAGGATTACATGGGCGTACCGCCACACCAGGCTCACTTCCTACTTTCAAGAGTGGCTTCTTCTAGCATGATTCACCTCCCAGATGGTGCAGAAGACAATTATTTTCTCATTCAAAGAAGTTTGTTGAGCCCGGCGTGGTGGCGCACACCTATGATTCCAGTACTTGGGAGGCTGAGACAGAAGGAATCACAGGTTCAAGGACAGCCTCAGCAAGTAGTGAGGTTCTCAAGTCTAGCAAGACCTTGTTTCGAAATAAAGAATAAAAAATAGTGCTGGGGATGTAGCTCAGAGGTGGAATCCCCTGGGCTCAAGCCCTAGTATAGGAAACAAAACAAAAGAAAACTTGAGGATGTTATTTTTTTCTTCCTCAGGGAACAAGATTTTATTTCAAAATCTAGACGCTCATGAAACGGGGGTTTCTTGCGAGAAAACCCCGGCGAGTTCTTGTCTACGGAGAGCGAAGAATGACGCCCGCAGACCTCAGGAAGGGGAGTAAAAGGTTTATTGGAAGCACCTGGGAATGGGGCAAGGGTGGCTGAACACCCCCAAAGGGGCTGGAACTCTG
The DNA here is from genome assembly GCF_963383645.1 of Muscardinus avellanarius. Lineage (NCBI taxonomy): Eukaryota > Metazoa > Chordata > Mammalia > Rodentia > Gliridae > Muscardinus > Muscardinus avellanarius. The sequence continues at coordinate 61,165,312 of NC_137800.1, forward strand.
GGTCCAGCAGCTGCCTTCAGGACAATACTTGAGAGTAGCCCAAGCCGAATTGCCTTCAGGTGCAGGCTGCTTTCTTCCAGAGTCCACGCGATCTGCTAGAAGGGAATAGAGAAAAGTGGCTGAACACCCCATAGGGGTGGTCGGAACTCCAGGGTCCAGTAGCTGCCTTCAGGGTCACTACCCAAGTGTCGCCCGAGCCAAGTGCCTGTCAGGTCACTACTCGAGAGTCGCCCGAGCCACGTGCCCTCAGATGCACTCTGCCTTCTCTCAGTGCCAACAAGACCTGAGAGAGAGAGAGAGAGAGAGAGAGAGAGAGAGAGAGAGAGAGAGAGAGAGAGAGAGAGAGAGAGAACAGCTTCCCAAAAGGGGAGGGGGTCCCGAGCAGGAAGTCCCCGCTTTTGCCATCTGACTGGCTGATGCCTGACCGCTTGCAAGTCCGTTTGTGGTTAGGGCGACTTTGAGATTTCAAGGAGAATTTGCATAGGACATTTGCAAGTCCTTTGAAGGTTCTTCTTTCAGGAATGCCAGACTTGCTCTGTGGGTTTGTTGATTAGGAAACTCAGAATGTGAAGCTCTGGCCTTCTTATCTCCTGAGCCTTTGGAGTTTCAGGCATTTGTCGCCCCTCAGGAAACTCAGGAAATTAGCTTTTTTCTACCAAGGCCTTTTCCCTATCTGCCTATTTCCTTTCTATCTCCTCACTCAGAAACTTTATCCTTATTACTAGTATTGTACTGCCTCTGTAGCACAACTGATTAGTACTGATGTGTGTGTGTGTGGTCCCAGGAACAGAACTCAGGGGCCTTTTACCTCCAGGATACACCCCCAGACCTATTTTTTTATATTTTATTTGGAAACAGAGCCTCACTGAGTAGCTGAGGCTGGCTTCGAACCTGCATGATGCTCCTGTCTCAGCCTCCCAAGTACGGGGATTACTAGCGTGCGCCACCACGGGCAGCTTAGTGCTGATTTTGCATTGCCCTGCCCTTCTCTCCCCTTCCCGATGGCTCTCTGTGGGTCCTACGTCCCAGGGAGATTCCAAGGGCTTCTGCTGCCATTCACAGCGCGTGGGTCCCCTGGGTCAGCCATGCTCTAGAGTGAGCCCCGCTCTTTAGTCTCGTTCTCTGTTTTTGTACTAGAAATGGAACCCAGGGGCATTCTGGCTCTGAGCTACGCCCCCAGCCCTTTTAATTTTTTATTTTGAAACAGGGTCTCTGGCTGAATTGCTGAGAGTCTTGCTGGCCTTGAACTTGCTATCCTCCTGTCTCAGCCTCCCAAGTACTGGGATTATAGGCTTATACCACTGCATTCAGATATACAGCTTTTTTTTTTTTTTTTTTTTTTTTTTTTTTGCGGGTCTGGGGATGGAATCCAGGGGCATTCTACCTCTGAGCTACACCCCTTGCCCTATTTTTTATTCTTTATTTTGAAACAGGGTGTCACTGAGTTGCAGAGAGCCTTGCTAAGTAGCTGAGGCCGTCTGCGAACTGCAACCCTCAGGTCTCAGCCTCCTGAATGCTGGGATTACAAGCGTGTGCCATCATGCTCAGCTTTGGATATACAGTATTTCTTTTCTGTCTTTTTTTCTTTCCTCCTCCTCCTTTGTGTGTGTGTGTGTGTGTGTGTGTGTGTGTGTGTGTGTGTGTGTGTTTTCCTGGGAGTTGAGCCCAAGAGTGTACTAGTATTGGGAAGAAGTTTTAAAATTTATTAATGTATTAGTATTGGGAAAGATTTCCAATTTTAAAAATATATCTTCTTTACTAAGAAAGCCAGGGCTAGCTAGCAGGAAGAAGGGGACTTGTAATTTACATTTTAAAGGAAAGAAGGCTGGAGCCAGGAAAGAAGGTTTCTTTACATTTCTAAAACAATTTCACACATTCTGGGGGATAAGACAAAAGGTAGAGGCCTGTGTTTGGAGACAGGACTGCTACCCCCCTCCTGCCCCAAATCCGGCTGCAGAGAGAGCAGAATCAAAGCAGGGGCTGGAGATAAGGGGTAGCATCATCTCCAGATCAAAGGACCTGCCACGGACTTGGTAGGGATAAAACACTTACTAAACTGGAGTTCTATGGCATTTTCATTCGAATTGCCCCCCTGTGCCCACTCCGGCACAGGGTTGTAACTATTCCTATATGTCTATCTTTTTAATAAGCTTCTTTAAATCTTCAGCAGCTGTCCAAGCCATGAATATTTATTCTTAGCTTAGGACAAGAATCCACGGTTTTTCTGTTTGTTTGTGTGGTGGTGGAGGGGGAATTATTTCTCCCCATGCACACACCACGCACATTTCACCCCGCAACAAAGAGCATTCTATTCCTGAGCTACACCTCCAGCCCAATTTATTTATTTATTTGCTGGTACTGGGTTGGAACCCAGAGGCTTTCTACCTCCGGGCTATACTCCTAGACTTATATATATTTTTAATATATTTTATTTGGAAACAGGGTATCACTAAGTTGCTCAGGCTGGCTTCGAACCTGTGCAATCCTCCTGTCTCAGCCTCCCAAGCCTGGAAAATTACAAGTGTGTGCCACCACGCCCAGCTTTATTTTTTATTTTGAAACAAGATCTCATTAAGTTACTGAGGCTGGCCATAAGCCTGAGATCCTCCTACCTCAGTCTCCCATGTACTGGAATTATAGACTTGTGCCACTATGCCTGGCTGTTCAGTATTTCTTGGTTATCCTGTAGTAGCAGGTAAATAGTACACTCGGCCTCAATGCATGAAGAAAGAGGAACAGTTTTCTGCTGTGTATGAAAAATAGCTGTCAACAGCACGATCATGTCTGCAGAGAAAGACAGAGACCAGATGTAGGCAGTGATCTGGACAAGATCTTATCTGGAAGGAAAATGGGGCTTAAGATGATAAATATCTTGGAACATGATAAAGTCCAGAGGTCCTTTTCAGGGCCATCATTAATTTAAAAAACAAACCTATTAATATATACCTTACCAGAGAGATTTATGTTCTGCTGAAAACCAAGTTATTTCTTGTAGAGCAGAGGGAGAACTCTCAATGTACAACAGTGTATCTTAGTGTGGTCGGCGATTTAATGAGACCCTGAGCAATTTATTTTTTATTTTTTTATTTGTGGTGCTGGGGATGGAACCCAAAGGCCTTTTAAGACCTTCGGGCTACACTCCCAGACCTATTTTCTATTTTTTTTTTTTTTTTTGGAAACAGGGTCTCACTGAGTTGCTGAGCGCCTCACTGAGTCGCTGCGGCTGGCTTCGAACCCGTGCGATCCTCCTGTCTCAGCCTCCCAAGCGCGGGGATTACCAGCGTGCGACCCCACGCCCGGCTTGACCCTGGGCAATTTAGCAAGATCCTGTTTCAAAATAAAAAGGTTTGGGGGTACAGCTCAGTGGTAGAATGCTTCTGGGTTCTATACCAGCCCCCGAGGAGAGGGGTGAACATTCGTAAACGGCCCCTTCTCCCGCCAGGCGGGCCCGGAGCCCGGGAAGCGGCGGGGCCGAGGGTCAGGGAATCCCCGGGCTCGGGCTCCCAGCGCTGCTGGCCGAAGCCGGCGTCCACACAGACCGCGGGCTGCCGGCCCGGCCCGACTCGGGCTGTCCTCTGATCTCAGAGCGCAGTGGACCGACGCCCCGCCCAGCCTGGAAGCCCCGCCGGCGCGCGGCGCGGAGCCGGGCCTGGCCCTTTAAGAGCGCCGCCCGGGACCCCCGCCGGGCGCTGGAGCCGGGCCTGGCCCTTTAAGAGCGCCGCCCGCCGCGGAGCGGAAGTGTTTGCGGAAGGCGCGGGCGGCCCCGCCCTCGGGCCCTGCTCGGCGCCCCGTCCCCGCCGCCAGGTGAGTCCCCTCCCGGCCCCTCGCGGCCCGGCGGGTGGGGAGCGCGTCGCCGACCCCGGGGCACGCGTGACCCGGCGGGTGGGCGGCGCGGGCCGCAGTTCGCCCCCCAGAGCCGGAGCGCAGCCCGCCCGGGCCGGCGCGGCGCCGCACGCTGTGGTCCCAGTGTCGGGAGGCTCAGGTCCGAGGACGCGGGTTCGCGGCCAGCCTCAGCTACTGGGCCCTCCGCAACGCAATGGGACCCTGTGTCAAATAATAAAAAAAAAATAGGGCTGGGGGTGTAGTTCGGAGGTGAATGCTCCTAGGTTCAATCCGTAGTACTGCAAAAAAAAAAAAAAAAAAAAAAAAAAGGAAAAAACCACAACAAAACTTTTTGGTGTTTTCTTTTACATTGAGGAAGAGCATTGGTACTTCTTACCTGCTGCAGCTACTTTGAGCTCCATTTTTTTCCCCTTCCTCTTCCTCACTTCCTCCCCAGGAGCGTTCTCCGTCCAAGCTATACCCCCCAGTCCACAGTCCTTTTAAAAATTTTTGGCCGTAGTGGGGATTGAACCCAGGGACATTCTACTACTGAGTTACATCCCCAACCCTGTTTTATTTTTTTATTTTGGAACAGGGTCTTGCTCAGTTGCTGAGGGCCTCACCAAGTTGCTGAGGCTGGCCTCAAACATGCGATCCTCCTGGCTCACCCTCCCAAGTACTGGGATTACAGGGTGGTGTGCACCACCATGCCCAGGTCCCCCTTTAGGGGGGAGTGCTGGAGATTGAACCTAGAGACATTTAACCCTCAGCAACACCCTTAAGAGACGAGGATGATGATGGTTTCAAGCAAGGTCTGATTAAGTTGCGGAGAGCCTTGGTAAATTGCCAAGGATGTCTTCCAACTTGGGATTCTCCTGGCTCAGCTTAATATGCACCTGACTTTCGAGGGTTTTTTCCTTAACCTAATCTTTTGTTCCCCACCCTTAATTGTCTACAGAATTAGCAGGACATCAGCATGAGCTGGTCGCCTTCCCTGCCAACCCAGACATGTGGGGCCTGGGAAATGAAAGAACGACTTGGGACAGGGGGATTTGGAAACGTCATTCGATGGCACAATCAGGTAGGGTTGTGTGTAGCCTGGGCAGGGGTGAGAGGCTGGAAGGCAGGTTCTCCTCAGGACTGCAGTCCCCACTGCTCTGTCCCAGTGGAGGGGATCCTCTCTGGCAAGGTCCTAGGGGCCAGTAAGCAAGAGGAAGGGCAGGGGGCTTCAGGACTCCAAAGATGACTGAAAACTCTATGATTAACTCTACTAGCTATCTAAATACTTTGACTATTAACTCTATTAACTACCTAAAAAAGTAGTACAAAACAAATTTAAGCTCTCAGCCCCAATTAAGTATTTTAGATCGTATGTCTCTGCTGACATTAGAATGTCATGAGCTGTACCAGTACAGGTTACAAAAACACACGGAAATAAAGCCACAAATGGTGACACACACCTGCACTCTCAGTACTTGGGAGGCTGAGACAGGAGGATTGCTGACTTGCAGCCAGCCTCAGTAACTTAGTGAGACCCTGTTTCAAAATTCCAAATAAAAGCCGGGCGTGGTGGCGCACGCTTGTAATCCCAGCATTTGGGAGGCTGAGACAGGAGGATCAGGGTTCAGGGACAGCCTCAGCTACTTAGTGAGGCTCTTTGCAACTCAGTGAGACCTTGTTTTAAAATAAAGAATAAAAAATAGGGGTGGGAGTGGAACTTGGAGATAGAATGCCTCTGGGTTCCATTCCCAGTGCCACACACACACACACACACACACACACACACACACACACAAATCCAAATAAAATCAAGTTGGAAGCCGGGCGTGGTGGCGCACACTTGTAATCTCAGCATTTGGGAGGCTGAGACAGGAGGATTGTGGTTCGCAGACAGCCTCAGCTACTTAGTGAGGCCCTTTGCAACTCAGTGAGAGCCTGTTTCAAAAATAAAAAGACTAGAGCCAGGCATGGTGGTGGACACTTGTAATCCCAGCACTTGGGAGGCTGAGACAGGAAGATTGCACAGGTTCAAACCCAGCCTCTGCTACTTAGTGAGGCTCTCAGCAGCTTAGTGAGACCCGGCTTTTAAATAAAGTATAAAATAGGTCTGGGAGTATATCTCAGAGGTAGAAAAGCCCCATGGGTTCCACCCCAGTACTATAAAATAAATAAAAAATTAATAAATAAGACTAAAAAATAGGGCTAGGGATGTAGCTCATAGATAGAATGCCCCTGGGTTTCATTCCTATTACTACAAAAAAAAAAAAAATCAGGTTGGGGTGTAGCTGGAAGGTAGACTGCCTGTGGGTTCAGCCATAATGCTAATAAATAAATAAATAAATAAACAAAAAGCAAAGAGAAAAACTTAAATATTTGCTAATTATAATGCCTTCCAAATGTTTCTAGTTCTATTACAGGACAAAATACACAGATCTGCATGAAAGTAAAAATGATGTATCTTTTTTTTCCCCTTTTTTGGTCCTGGGGACTGAACCCAGAGACATTCTACCTCCAAGCTGCACCCCCAGTTCGATTTTATTTCTTATTTGGAAACAAGGTCTCACTAAGTTGTTGAGAGCGTGCTAAGTTACCAAGGCTGGCTTTCAACCTGCCATCCTCCCATCTCAGCTTCTTAAGTACTGGGATTATAAGCATGTGCCACCACGCTTGGCTAGAATAACATATTACTAAAGATAATGGTAAAAAGCCATACTTCGGATAATTTTTGTAATTGTGTCATTTGCACTACAGTTCTTTTGGATCTGATGAGATACTCCTTGTGTTTACTCTTGTGTCTGGCATGAGTTTCTCAATCAGAAGTATCAGTTCTCCCATATTTCTGTTTGTTTGTGCAGGTGTTAGAGGCCTTGAAATTTTTCTTTAAGCTGCTTGCTTATGAGTTATTTTACCAAGCTTGTGTAATACAGTCATAACTGTACCCCAGTAGGGCAGGCCTCACGCCACCCCCCTGCTTGCAGGGCCTCTTTCCCAGGTTATGTGGAGCTCCACCTGTGGCATAGGGCCCCACACTGAGCACTGAGCAGAGTGCTGTGCCAGGCCTTGGCTTTAGTTTTATTTTTTTGGATCCAGTCTTGAGTAACACCTGCTGAACATACACCCAATTTGGGATCACTTCCCCAGCGAGCCCCTAATCACCAAAGAGCTGAAACTAAGTTACTGGCCCCAAATTCAGACCCACCAAAAGTTCCTGAAGGACAGGCTTTTACTTAAGGGCTCTTGAGCATCTTTCTTGACCATAGAGGATAGGAACCTGCCAGCCACTTTGCAGGATTCTGACTGCAGCAGGCAAGAGGGTCATCAGGTTTGCTGGCCAACCACGTCAGAGGGTTGCTCCAGACAGTCACCCTCTGGCTTCACATAGGTGAAAGGCATTCTAGCCTGTGCTTCGAGTCCTGTCAGCTCCGAGCCAATGGGAGGACCCCAAAGAATGTGGGAGCCAGAGCTAGTGGGCAGAGTATAGTTCCACAGAAGGTAACATTTGCACACCCAGTTTGGAAGTTTGGGTTTCAACAAGCCTTGTGGATGAGGAGGTCTTAGACATATAACTATCTCAGTTTACCCTGATCAGAGACTGGCTAGGGGCTGGCATTAAAACAGGCTAGAGCTGGACATGGTGGTGCATGCCTGTAATCCCGGTATTCAGGAGACTGAGACAGGAGTATCACAGATTTAAGCCCAGCCTCAGCAACGTAGCTAGACCCTCGGCAACTTAGTAAGACCCCATTTCAGAATACAAAATAAAATTGGGCATGCTCAGAGGTAGCACGCCCCTGGGTTCAATCCTTAATACTATGAATGAATGAATGAATGAATGAATGAAGAAGAAATGAATGAAAACAAACAGAAGGGCATGATTATACCCTCACATAGAGCTGGGCTGGGCTTCTCTATAGCTCGGTGCTTCTAGAGTCAGCTTAACTAGCCACATCCTGGCTCCCTTCAGAAAGAGTTTTGTTTGCACCTGTCCCGTGTCTGTCACCCTAGAACACAGTCACCCCTCCCTACTCCACCCCACCCCCGGCTCTTGGCTTGGAAAGCCATTGCCAGATGGAAGAGAGAGAGAGAGAGAGAGAGAGAGGTGTGTGTGTGTGTGTGTGTGTGTGTGTGTGTGTGTTACTTTCTAGAATTACTACTTCCTACCCACTTGCTCTGCCTTTTCAAAAGTCTTCATCTTTTTTTTCTTTCAATGAGGATGAAAAGAATAAAGATGAAAAATGAGCATTCTGTAAAGTTCAATGTGATAAAAGGAGCAGCCCCTGTACAACTGAGCGGGTATAATTAGATCCACAAGCTCCCTCTCTCTCTCCTTTTCTGCTTCTCAGGCCATTCTGCTTCTCAAGTCCGAACCTGCTGGTTGTGTTGTTTCCTTCCATCTTTTTGCTGCCAGCCCGGGGACCTGGCTGGCATCCTGTGCCTTGGCTAACTGCCTCTTCTTGCTCTACACCTTGGGGGTTCCTTATCTTTGGTTCCATTTTACTGCCCTGTTCTCCAAAGACAACGCCATGAATCATAAGGGTTTTATAGAGCATAGGATTACAAAAACAGCAAACGGAGATGTTAAAAGCCTGCAAATTTCCAACAGACACAACCCATAGTCTTTAGCTCCTGACTCCCATACTTGATTAGAAGTCCCACTGAGTTTTTGTTTATTTTTTGCAGTACTGGGAATGGAATACAGGGGCATTCCACCTCTGAATCTTCAGCCCTATTTTTTTTTAATTTATTTTTTATTGGTGCAATGTATTCATACATCATAGTGGTATAAAGAAAATACTTTTGTAAACATACATGCACATCTCGCCCAGTTAGCCCCTACCCGATCCCCACCCCATTCCCTCCCCAACCCTCCTTCCCATGCTTGGCTTACTGGTTGACATCTAGTATTATAGCAATTTATACAATATTAACATTGATAATCTCACATAACAGTTTCATTTGTCTGGTACCAAACTTTTGATGACTTAAAGATAACATTTCAATATTTCTTCTTGCTTTCTTTCTTACCAGAGAATATTTTTTTCTTTTTTTTTTTTTTTTTAGGTGAAACTATCATACATTTATTTATTTATTTTTCAGAAAAAATCTATCCTGATATGTTCTTTATTTTCATAACACTAGAAGCCAGACTCTCACTCCGGCTCCTCAGCCGGTCCACACCCTGCTGTCCAGCTCTGCTTTCTTGCTCGCTGCCCACAGGGTGGTCTGTGAGCCCTGTCTTTGAGGTGATCTCCCTCTGCTCGGTGCCTCTGTGTAATCTCTGTCCATTCCGCCAGGCCAGCTGGAGGCCACCTCCTCCCAAAGCCCTTCAGGGACTGCTTCCCTCCCTGGGGACTAGCGCCCATGGAACCCCTTACCTCCACTCACTGGGCATGCCTCACAGACTGCCCTTTGGCTGGGTGTGCCAGTGCTAGTGCAGGGTGGGTTTCATGTTAGGTTTCTTTTGGGGAAGATAACATGTCATGTTAGGTACACAAAACCATTCACCCAGTCCATCCATAAATATTTACTGATTGTTATGGGTCGAGTGGTGATTAAACTGGCTTTTTTAGAGATGAGAAAGGTCCATTAATTAACTAGGTATAAATGTGCACTGATAAGGTGGCTGAGGACTCTGTGCAGGGAAGCCCTGTACCTGATGAGATCAGTCAGGGTTCTGAGGAGGTGACCCTAAGGAAGTGGTGCTTCAAGTAGAGGGAGCAGAAAGGCCAGCAGATCTGGGGGGAGCGATGAGTGTCATGGGCAGGCGGCTGGCGGCAGAAGCTAAGAGTCTGACCCTGCAGCGACTGAAGGGCAGCTTAAGCTGAAGTTTTCTTTTGGGCCGAAGCAGGGAGGAGAGTGACGATGCTGGATGATGCCCATCCTGATGGCCTGGATGGATGGGAAGAGGCCCAGGCGGTGTGTGTGGGAAGCATGCTGGGAGATTTTTTGTCAGCTATTGAAAACAAAACAACAAAACACCGCCCTGATTGGTAGAGTTAACCAGTTCCGTGGGATGGCTACACCTATGGTGGCTGATATCAAACCATCACCGTTTGATCAACCAGCTCTTGCCAGAATCAGAACAGGTAGCAGCCAGCTCTCAGGGACTGGCCTAGGGCAGACAGCACTGCCACCCTGGTAACGTGAAGAGACCAGTTTTGAAGTGTTTGGAGTAGTCCAGCCACCGGTGGCTGGCCAGTGGTGGTGGTGGAACCAGGGAAGTGGGCCTGTAAAGGTGTTTTAAGAAGAAAAAGAATAGGTCTTGGCAGTAGGACAGAAGTTCGGGGAACAGGGGAGAAGGAGGAACCAAATGTTGACCAACAGTGATGCTTACTGATAAAGCTTCTCAGTCTAGAAACCTCTCTTCAGTCCAGATGGTTATTTCTCTATCTGGGAAACCCTGAGGACCGCTGTGGGTGCTTGGGGGTGTCTTTAGTCAGAGGGTTCTCTGTTGAGTATGTTTCTATTCAAAGTCTCTTGAAGAGCTGGGGGTGGTGGCACACATCTGTAATCCTAATACTTGGGAGACTGATTGCAGGCTTGAGGCCAGCCTCAGCAACTTAGGGAGATCCTGATTCAAATAAAAAATAAGATTGGACTGGGGATGTAGCTTGGAGGCAGAATGTCCCTGGGTTCAATCCCCAGCAGCCCCCCTCTCACAAAAGTTGTATGCTGAGATGGTTCAGGCAAAGTCTGGGTTTCCACAAAACCAAGACTTCTGGGCAAAATGAATTTGAGTTTTCCAGCTGATGAAGAACATACTCCCCAGGGTTTCAAAACCAGTACTTATAGTCTGTTTCTGTACCATTTGATTGGGTTTTGCTTTCCACAACAGTTGTGTTTTTAGTAATGGGATATCATTCTGTTTGGGTTTCTGTTGCAATTGAAACATTGCTTATGGAAGAATGGGAATATTGTTGAATACTTCATAGAAGCAGAGGAGGGCCACTGTGCAAGGGAAGTTTTTGTGTCTGTATCTATCTCGGATTCTCTTAGAAAGTCAGAATTTCCCCTACAACTGTAGGGTGAAGCTGAGCTGTTCATAAGTAGAAAGTTATTTTTGGAGATGGATGTGGTGGCACGTACCTGTAATCTCAGTACTTAGAAGTTGAGACAGGAGAAATGCAAGTTCAGAATAGCCTCAGCTACTTAGTCCCTGTTTCAAAATAAAAAAAAAAAAAGGTGTGGCTCAGAGATCAATGCTCCTGAGTTCAATTTTTAGTAACCCCCAAAAAAGTTATTCTAAGAATTATTAGTTTGAATTTGAAGATTCAAGGCTAATACTACATCTTTAGTCTTTAATATCAACCTTCAGTATACAAATCTGTTCCTGCCTTCTGGGTGGGGCAGGCAGCAACTGTGTGTTAGATTCAACTGTGTGTTGGGCAAAAGACTGTCATCCAGTGTGTAAACAGACATGTTACATGAATTATATCTCAATAGAGCTGTTAAAAAATAAAGCATGCAGTGACTGCAACATGGAGAGCTTAAACAAAGCAGTGCTGGCCCTTGATGAAATCAGCTGTGGCAGTGTCAGAGGTGCCCCAAGTGTGTGTTTCCAGCACTGAAGCTGTAACGGTCAGGAGATGTTTCTACCTTATTTCTGAGGCTTTGAGTTCCTGAACATCAGTTGTAGGATTGCTCGTTGATCATCGAGCCAGTGGTCTTATTAAATAATTTGTAGTTGTGTTTGGAGATTCCCAAAGTTTCTTTTTTGTTTGTTTTCATACTGGGGATTGAACCAGAGGCATTCTACCTCCAGGGTACCCCCGCCCAGTGTGTGTGTGTGTGTGTGTGTGTGTGTGTGTGTGTGTGTGTGTGTTTCTGGAGATTGAACCCAGGACCATTCTACCTCTGAGCTACACCCCCAGCCCCTGTTTTGCTTTTTATTTTATTTGGAAACAGAGGGTCCTGCTAAGTTGACACAAGCCTCACTGAGTTGCTGAGGCTGGCTTTGAGCCTGTGATCCTCCTGTTTTAGCCTTCCAAGGTAAGATTACAAGTGTGCCCCACCACGCCTACCTATGGTTTTATTTTTGAAACAGGATCTTGCTAGGTTGCTAAGAGTATCCCTAAGTTGTTGCGGCTGTCCTCAAACCTGCAGTCTTCCTGTCTCACACTCCTAAGTACTGGGATCACAGGTGTGTGCCAACACAGCTGGCTGTTCCTTTTATTCTGAGACAGACCCTTAGTCCTGCTAGAACTCTTGACCAGATTGCTAAATGTGAGGCTGTGAGGAAGTTTGACTGCTTTAGGGATCGCCATGTTCCTGCTGGGAGGCCTTGCCGCAGGCCCCTGCATGTCTTTTTAAGTTCTGTTTGGTACCCTATTAATAGCAAAGACTTGTGAGATTCAAATCCTTTTCAATGTGCATTTTCACAAAATGAGATACCTGGAGAAATCATCTGATTGAGCCTCTCAGGTGTCCTTCAAAGGGGCCAGCAGTGTCATCTACAGTTGATTTTGAGGGGCCTTAGAGTTTGTAATCCTTTCCCTTTTATGCATGGAAACATAACACTCATGTGTAGATGGGAGTGTGTGATGAAGCACGGTTTAGAACCTTTCCTTGTTGTTGCACTCACCGCCGCGGGCTGTGGCTCTCCGGTTGTATGTGGAGCGTGGGGCTCTTGCGGTGGGTGTACTGCACGCACAGGAATGGGCGCAGGTCAGCTTGTTACTGGTGTCAGTGGTGTTGGGGCTTGGGGCCACTGCTGCCCTCAGCTGCTCTGGAGGCCCCCATGGGCTATGGAGGCGGTGGCCAGGGTACCAAGGCCACAGCTGCCTCCTGCAGCAGTCTCAGAGCCCCTCCCTTGCAGGTCCCTTTCGGCTCCTCAGTTCACCAACAAGGAGAGTGGAGTCATCCTCAGAAACCAGCCACAAAAAATTACCAGTTGCCTTTTCTTCCGTACAAGAGACCATCGCACCAGTCATTTGTGCAGAGGCCTAAGCCTGTGGAAACGGGCAAGACTGTAATTTAACAAAGAGAAAAAGCCACTGCCCTAGCAAAATTAACTCAGCGGCAGGTGTCCACAGCAGAGGAACGAGATGTTCTGAAGGTCCTCTACATCAGGAAGGTAGCAGCACCTGTATGTGTGAGCAGGAGCACAAACCCAGAAGTTAGGGAACAGGACAGGTGTTGAATCTAGCTGCAGCCTGGAGCCTGAGCCCTGGGAGCACAGTGGGAAAGCAGGGCGGAGCCAGCTTCAGAGGATTTTAAATGCAGGAGTAGCTGCATTCTGACAATGGTTGTCTCCTTGGTAGGGCCATCGGAACACCTGCTAAGGTAAGGGCTGCACCGCCAGACACTCATCCTCAGGACAGTCCTGGGAGGCAGGTGTCTTTCCCATAGTGCAGCTGAAGCTGAGTCAGACCACGCCCCCTCCCCCAAGGCGACAGAGGTGGCAAAAGCCAGTTGGAACTGGAGCTTCTTTGCATCCCATCTCCCGCGCTGTGCTTGTGTTCTCCCCAAAGAAACAGAGCTCTTACATGAAGCCCTGGATATGCTCAGGGTGGTGTTAAGTATTAGACTGAACCATATGGAAGTACCATCTCTAAAGGTCAAAATGCTCAAATATTAGCAGTGTCACATGGTGCATCCTCACACAGCATCAGGGTTTGGAGAGATAAGTAGGAATCTCTCTGGACAAGAGTGGTGGGCAGGGGATTCATGAAGGAGGGAGGAACTGAGCTGGGCCCAGAAGGATTTGTAGACTCAAACTGGGAGGGAATGCCATGGGAGCAGGAGGCTGGGGTGGGCCTGGTGAGCAGGGCAGCCAGGCCAGGCAGATGTCCTGGCTTGCTCGCGGGGACTGCATGCGTGGCTGCCTGTTTCGCTGATTGCTGCTATGCTCCTCCTGCAGGAGACAGGCGAGCAGATCGCCATCAAGCAGTGCCGGCAGGAGCTCAGCCCACGGAACCGAGAGCGCTGGTGCCTGGAGATCCAGATCATGAGAAGGTGAGTGCCTGGTGCGAGCTGCTGGAGCCCGCATTGCAGCACTGCCTGCTGTGTCTGGGAAAGAGTTGAGCTTCCTCCTTCCACTAGGACACCAGGCAGGCAGTCTGTATAGATGACCCTCCTCTTCTGAAGGAGGAACATATAAGGACGACACTGGGCCTTGCAGTCAGTTTTTTTTGTTATATGAAATAACTTAAAATGGTCATAGGGCCCGGCATGGTGGCACACGCTTGTAATCCCAGTACTTGGGAGGGTGAGACAGGAGGATTGCAGTTTGCAGACAGCCTCTGCTACTTAGTGAGGCCCTGTGTAACTTAGCAAGACCCTGCTTCAAAATTAAGAATAAAAAATAGTGCTGAGTGTGTAGCTCAGAGGTAGAATGCCCATGAGTTCAATCCCTAGTTCCACAAAGGAAATAAAAATGGTCATAATAACTGGGCATGATGGCACAAACCAGTATCCCAGCTACTTGGGAGACTGAGCCAGGATTGCTTGTGCCTAGGAGTTTGAGAGCCCCATATCAAATTAAAAAAGTAAAATAGTTATTATGGCCGATTTTCCTTTGGCAGCAAGAAGGCCTTCTTTCCCCTGTATTTCTAGTTCCAGGGTGAGATGTGGCTCCACTCCACCTTGAGCTTATGGCTGATGTGTATTCCCATGGTGTGGAGCAGGGTCTCTCACAGGCCAGGTGGTTACTGGGCTCCTACTCTGTTAGCCAGGAACACATTAAAAGGCCCTTCCCTTCTTCCCTAACCTTATTTTTTTGTGTTTTTGCTAATGAGAATGGAATCCAGGGGAATTATGCCTCTGAACTACACCCTCAGTCATTTTTTTCTTTTTCTTTTTTTGGTGGTACTGGGGTTCCTGGAAGCCCTTCTACCTCTGGGCTATACTCCCAGACCTATTTCTCATATTTTTATTTGGAAACAGGGTCTCTTAAGCCAGCGAGGCTGGCTTCAAACCTGAGCGATCCTTCTGTCTTCGCTTCCCAAGTGCGGCAATTATAAGCATCCGCCACCACGCCAGGCAGTTATTCTTTATTTTGAAATAGCATCTCACTAAGTTGCGGAGGGCCTCACTAAGTAGCTGAGGCTGTCTGCGAACCATGATCCTCTGGTCTCAGCCTCTTGAATGTTGGGATTATAAGCTTGATTATTACACCCGGCTCCCAGCCCTATTTTTTTAGTCTTTGTTTTTGAGATACAGTCTCACTGAGTTGCAGAGGGCCTCACTAAGGAGCTGATGCTGTCCTTGAACCAAGATCCTCCTGTCTCAGCCTCCCAAATGCTGGGATTACAAGCGTGTACCACCACGCTCTGCTTTTTTTTTCTTTTAAAGTTTATTTTTGCAGTGTTGGGAGTGGAACAGGGCACCACACATCCAGGTAAGTGCTCTACCACTGAGCTACCTTCCTAGCCCTCTGCAGAGAAAAGAGCAGGTGACACCTTGGTTGCTCGCTGCATGTCCACGTCGCTACCCGCATGGCAGGAGGCAGATAGTCCGTGTTTTCTCTGCTTTGGGAGCATTTTTGCAGGGCGACAAGGACTGGACATGAGGCATTCTAAAGACAGTGAAGTGGCCGCTCGGGCGCTCACAGGGAGCTTGAGTTCAGGCTGCTGACAGTGGGGGGTGCTGCCTGTCACGGCCCTGAGACCAGTCACCCATTTCTGCACCCTTGTCTTCTCTGCTTACTTCTGAGGTCTTTGGGCCATTCGAGGCCTTGGTTGGAAGGTGAGATTGGCTCAGCTGTGGCAGGGAGAATGGGTTTGAGGTGAGGCCCGGGTTCTGCCCACCATGGTTTCTCTTCCTTCTAAGGCTGAACCACCCCAATGTCGTGGCCGCTCGGGATGTCCCTGAGGGGATGCAGAACTTGGCACCCAATGACTTGCCTCTGCTGGCCATGGAGTACTGCCAAGGAGGAGATCTCCGAAAGGTGAGGTTTCTCAGGTAGCTGGGTGCACAGCCTTTTGAGAAGGGGAAGATGGGGGACCTTTCACTGTCATCATCACCAGGAAGTTCGGGTCCACAGGGGCTTCTCAGGTTCCCTCTTGGTGCCCACGCTAGGCTGGTGCGTGTGTGTGCATGCATGCGTGTATGCATTTGTGTGTGCTCATGTACACTTACATGCGTGTATCGGGAGACTGAGTCAGAGCCCTTATGAGGAAGATAGAGAAGGGCTCGCTGTACGATCTGCACTGTGATTACTATTAAGCACCAAGGACAGTTCATTACCAGATCTCCAGAGCAGGGAGACTGGACAAGTTCCCACACAAAGTTCTCCGTGGCACGTTGGGCCCCTGCGGGCCTCTGGGGTCAGCGTTGCTGCTGTCCTCAGGAGGAGGGCTTTTCTCTGCAGATATGACTGCAGCAGTCACAGAGTGCAGCAGGAAGGTGCTGGCTTAGTCACCAGGGCTCTGGGCTGTGGCTCTCTTCCCACCATGACTCATCTGTTGCACTTTGCCTTCTTCCTTCTCACCTTGCCACCTTCCGTGTCCCAGAACCCACACCTCCTGGGTTCCCCTGTGGCAGCAGCACATGGTACCTTGCTCACAGTCCTTAATGGCACTGACCCTGGGCCACAGATAGGATTCCTGCAGCCCATCCCAGAGGTCAGGTTAGTCATGGGACCTCACTAGTGCAGGGCGAGCTGGGTCGCACCTGTGAACCTGTGAAGCCAGGCAGTGTCCTGCGGTGTAGGCACAGCAAAAGCTCAGAGCAAAAGAGTTGTTTTTAAAATCTGCTCTGAGTGCAGCTCCCCTCAGATTTTCATTCCGGAAGGTCTGTGATTTGTAGGGAGTGTTGGAGAGTGAGGCATACACATGTATTTTCTTTGTTCATGGTAGTTTCCCAGACACATCTTGTGCTATTCTCATTTCTTTGGGACATTTCTGTTTATTTTTTGTGTGTGTGAATGGTACTGGAGTTTGAACCCAGGAGCATTCTAAATTTGAGATACATCCTAGCCCTTTACTTTTTGTTTTGAAACAGGGTCTTACTAGGTGGCTGAGAATCTTGCTACACTCCTGAGACAGTCCTCAAACCTGTGACCCTCCTGTCTCAGCCTCCCAAGTACTGGGAACAGGTGTGCACCACCATGACTTTTTCTTCAAAAGGGAAATTTCCGTGAGGGTTGGTCTGCATGAGTGGCTTTCTCCATCTGCGGGAGATGGGTGTGCTTTGGTGGGTGTGAGCATGGTCGCTGGTGTGGTCAGCAGTGCGGCTGAGCACATGTGAGGAATGGGGGTTTGACTTGTTTCCTCTCTGTGTTCTTGACCTTTTCACAGTCATCTGATGACTGATGGCATTGTGGGGAAATAAAACCATGGTCTTGTGATGGAGTGCAGAGTCCCCAGAGGACAGCTGAGGGAAGTGGGGGCTATGGCCAGATTACAAGGGCTTTGAAGAGGGCAGAGGATTCTGCTCTTGGCTGGCTAGGCAGCAAAGAGCCAATGAGCTTCTCAGCATGGTGGCGGCAGGCCTGTAATCCCAGTGCTTGGGACCTGAGGTGGGAGGATCTCAGGTTCCCAGCCAAACTCAACAATGTAGCAAGAGCCTCAGCAACCTAGTGAGCCCTTGTTTCAAAATAAAAAATAAAAGGTACTGGGGGTGTAGCTTGGAGGAGGAATGCCTGGGCTCAATTCCCAGGAGGGAAGAGAGGGAGGAGAGCCAATGAGCCAGTGAAGAAGACAGTGCAAGTTTCACCTTCTGCTGATGAAGGATGGCCTGGGGGAGGTAGGAGGGTGTTGCATCCTAAGGGTGCCTCCTCTGTCCTTGCTGTCCCCCGGCGTGGCCCTGGGAGGAGGGCTCTGCTGCCCAGAGCTCTTACCTGTCCCCCGGCGTGGCCCTGGGAGGAGGGCTCTGCTGCCCAGAGCTCTTACCATCGGTTGTTCTCTTTGTTCTCAAAATAAGATAGCCTGTCTTTCTTTCCTTTAAAAGGTTCAAAATTCATACCCATGGGCACAAAGAACCAAACATGGCCAGCACATAAGGAAATGCCCAGGGCAGAATTGATTTGAAATTATACATAGGCCAGGTGGCACACCTGTGCTTCCAGCTTCCTGAGAGGCCGAGTCAGGAGACCTCACTTGAGCCCAGGAGTTGGAGCCCAGCCTGGGCACCATAGCCAGATCCCAACTCAAAAATATCCAAAAGGAGTGAAGTTGTATGCTGGGTAGATACATGGACCCAGGATGTTGCTGATAGAAATGTTGATCAGCCTCAGTAGGGAAGTTACTTCCTCTGCTGTCTTCGCTCAAGCTATTAAATCCAGCAAAGGTTAAGTCCTTGGTCATCAAACATCCCAGTGCACCTTTCAGCTCTTTCAGAGCTACAGAGGGGGACTGGTAGATGTTGGGCCCCTCTTGTCCCGGTATCCTTATCTCCAAGATGGAAATTCCAGCAGGACTTACCTCTTGCAGGTAAAGCCACAGTGAGCTCACCTGCCCGGCCAGGCACGAAGCAAGTGCACCTTAGTGTTCCCTGTTCCTGTTACCACCTTCGATGTCAGGAAAGAGGTCAGAGGGCGGCTCTCAGCTTGCCCTGTCCATGGGGCTCTGCACGCTGAGCTGATCCAGCCTCCCTACCTCAGGACCGCAGCAGTAGGTGAGCCCCCCAAACTCAGGCACCGCCTGCCCGGGCTAGCATATGCCTGCAGGAGAGCCTGTGGGGCTTCCTCCTGGGGTTGCCCTGGCAGGTCTCCAAAGCACAGGGCTGGCCTTAGCACTCAAGTGGCTTTGGCCGCTAAGGCCCTGCTGGGCTGATTGGTCTTTGTGACCCCAATGTTGACGCTACTTCTCAACTTCTCCACAGTACCTGAACCAGTTCGAGAACTGCTGTGGCCTGCGGGAAGGTGCCGTCCTCACGCTGCTGAGTGACATCGGTAAATCCCAGCCCTGGAAGTCAGGCCATGCCCTGCAGGGAGTGTGTGCCCCGAGAGTCCTTGTGAAGGATGGAGGGGAGACTCTCGGTCCGTCCTTCAGTGTTGAGAGAGGGTAGGACGGGGTGTGCAGGCGCCCTGGGGAAACCGGGAGGTCAGCACAGGGCTTGTCAGGCAGGCGCTGAACCCAAATAGATTTCCCTTCCTTCCTGACTTATGATGAGTGTGGAGTAACAGATTTCCTTTTCCACCATAAAGCTCCACTCCCTTTTTTCCTGGAATGGCCCACGATGGAATAGGTCATCATCTGAATGAGTTTCACGCCTTGGCAGTGAGTTTTTCCGCTCCCATGTTGGTGTTGCTTTGCCAACCACAGGCATTGGAAAAACTGCCCTTGTTTGATCCTGTGGAACTGTGGGTGTCCTCAGACCAGAGAACCCATGGCACTCCATGCGTGGGCCAGGCTGGCTCCAGGGAGAAGAGTCACCTCAGCCTGTGGAGGTCATGGGCCTCTTCCCGATCCTGGGGCCTACTCCACATGGCTCTGGCTAGGGAACCAGACCCCAGGATTGCCGCAGGGGTTTGCTCAGGCCTTTTTAATAATAAGAAGCTGGGTGCAGTGCTACACACCTGCAATTTGTAAGTATTTGGGAGTTTGAGACAGGAGGATTGCAGGTTCAAGGCCAGCATGTGGTAACTTAGACCCTCAGCAATTTAGCAAGATCCTGTTTCAAAATAAAATAAGGCTGGGGGTGTAGCTCAGTGGTAGAGCACCCATGGGTCTAATCTCTGGTACCACAAGATGACAATGACAATGATGATGATGATGATGATGGTAATAGTGGTCAAGATTGTTGCAAATGGATAATTTGTTTTCTAGGGGTCAAAAGTTTATCTTTGATTATTTGCCTTCAGATTTGGGGAATGACCTATTTTTCATTTCCATCCCTCCTCTACCTCAATCTTTTGAAACTGCATATACTTTTTGTTTGATATTTTGTGTGTGTATGTGTGTGTTACTGGGAATTGAACCCAGGGCATTCTACCTCTGAGCTACACCCCTAGACCTTAATTTTTTTTTCTTTTTTTGCTGGTACTGGGGTTCCTGGAAGTCCTTCTACCTCTGGGCTATACTCCCAGACCTATTTTATACTTTTATTTTATTTTTGGAAACAGGATCTCTTAAGCCAGCTCAGCTGGCTTCGAACCTGCGCGATCCTCCTGTCTCCACTTCCCAAGTGCGGGGATTACAAGTGTGTGCCACCACGCCCGGCAGTTTTAAAAAATGCTTTGTTCTGAAACAGGGCCTCAGTAGGTTGCTGAGAGTTTCTCTAAGCTGCTGAGAGTCTTGCTGGGTTGCTGAGGCTGGTCTCGAATCTATCTCAGCCTCCCAAATACTGGGATTACAGGCATGTACCACCATGCCCAGCTTTGTTTTTTGTTTGTTTGTTTTTTAGGAGGGTGCAAATTGTCAAATATACAGAAAAGTTAAAAGAGCAGCACCCTTCCCTTAGATTCACTGCCATCAGTGTTTTCCCACTAGGGAAGCTGTGTTCTGTAACCCTTGGCCTGGAGGGATGGGTGAGTCCCCAGCCTTGCAGACACTTGCTAGCTGGTGGGCGTCTACCCCTTCCTTACTCTGCTTCTTTGGATACAGGGGAGGCAAAAAGGCAGGGTCAAGTACCGAGGTGTTTAAGGCAGAAATCCAAACAGTCTAGTGTAGAATATCCTTGTGTCCTTTCCTTTGGGTGGCTTCACTTGAAGGGCACGGCGATGTTATGCCATCTTGTTTGATTTGAGTGGCAGCCATCACTAGCCCCATGGCTTTCTCTGTGTGTTGGCTCTTGCGTGTCTGAAGGAAGGGCCCTTGCTATCTGCCTGGGGGATCTAGTCTGTAAACTAAAAGTTCTAGTTGTTTTCTTGGCATTTCCCAGTGTGACTTGCCCATTCATGTCTTGCTTGGATATTTTTTTTATTGTATCTTTTATCTTATTGGTCAGATTACTGATTCGTTCTCTGTTGAATTGGCTTGAAGACAAATTAGTAGGTTGGGGCATATTCTTTTGCTCTTCATGGGCAATAATTTCTTTTTGGTCAGAACTTTCTTGTTACTATAATTATTATGTGTGGGGAGCCGTACTGGGGATTGAACCCAGGGGCATTCTACCTCTGAGCTACATGCCCAGCCCTATTTTTCATTCTTTATTTTGAAACAGGGTCTCACTAAGTTTCGAAGAGCTATGAATCTGCGATCCCCTGTTTCAGCCTCCCAAATACTAGGATTTTAAGTGTGCATCACCATGCCCAGCTCTTATTATTTTTTCTTTGAGAATATTCTCTCCAATATTTTTTTCTTCTACTTATTACTCATTAGGTTATTTATGTACTTAGCAAATTTGTTTTGCGGTACGGGAAATGAAACCCTACCAAATAGTTATTAAGGAAGTCTTTAGATTAGGAAGTCTTTAGCTCCAGTACACATAACTGTCTGCTGCCTAATGCTATGTCCTACTTCCTGAAGTAATTCTCTGCTAGTGCTAGCAGCACTTCTACTGGTTGTAGATTCTTTTGGTCTGGGTGCATTTTGGATCCAGTTACTATTGACTTGTGTCATAGCTTTTGTATTATCCAAAGTATGTCTGTATAAGTTATATGCAAATCAGATTAATAAAGATAAATGAACTCTGAAGAGCTTATGTGATGCAATTCTCCTATAATGGTGGTTAAGTGGTAGATATTAAAATCTTTTTTTTTTTTTTTTTTGGTACTGGGGATTGAACATGGGCATTTTGCCCCCGAGCTATACACTCAGTCCTATTTTATTTTTTATTTTGAAACAGGGTCTCACTACGTAGCTGAGGGTCTCTCTAAGTTGCTAAGGCTGGCCTTGAACCTGCTATCTTTCTATCTCAGGCTCCCGGTACTGGGACTACAGGGTACATCACCAAGCCTGGCTGGATATTAAATTCTTTAGGTTACTGATCTTCTCTTGTTGGTCTATGTGACCCCAAATTGGGAACAGACTTTGAAGAACTAATATACCAGAATTAAATGTGTTTTGTTTTTGTTTTGGTGCTTGGATGGAGCACAGCACCTCATGCATACTCAGTGTGTGATATACCACTGAGCTACAACCTACCCCTGAATTAAACCTCAAAAAACAGAAGCTTTAGTCCCTGCTTTATCTCCAACATCTAGAACAGTTGTGCCTTATGTTCATCATTCTCTATAAATATTTATTAAATGAATGAAATAAATCATAAAAGAAATTTAAAAAAATAAGACTTATTTTTGTGAAAGCCAGATGTCCACATATCATCATTAACATAGAACAGCTCTTATCAGCGCTGTGACTTGGAGTGGGTGATTTACTTTTCCAGAATGTCTGATTTATTAGTTATAAAATAGGAACATTACTCACTTTGTTAAAATTGTTAAGAATAAAATGGGATGGCACACCAGAAGCTCTTGGCTCAAGGCTCTTTTCCTAAATGCCTGGCCTTGCTCATTTCCTCGCCCCTCTGGGTTTGGATTCATGGCTCCCTTTTGGAAGCCCTCAGCCCCTAATTTGGGCCGTGGCCTTGGAGGTTGGCTGTCGCACACCCACCAGGTGGTTGTGTCATGAGGCTTCCCTTCCTGGAAACGGCTGACCTTCCGCAGACGTGGTCCTGTCTCAGTCACCCGTTGAGTGCAGACACATCCCCTGATGTTGCGGTTGTGGTTAAGGTCTCTGATAAACGTTTCTGATTTGTGCACAAAACCCATCAGGTTTATTTTACTTGCAACAATCTCATGACTGAGTCAGAGTTCAAAAGCTATACTTGGAGCAGCTCATCTAACATAACTCTTCTGTGTTTTGAGATACTTCCTGAGCATAGTTTGTTCTAGTTCGTTCCAAGTGTTGGCGCCGATTTCCCTTTGTTGGGGTTGCCACCGCTGCTCCCTGTCTAGTGGACTTCAGATAAGTGGCAGGGCCACACCCTTGGCCACAGGGTCCAGATTCATGGCTTCTCTTCAGGGCTCGACACGGTTGTCCCAGTCCTTTTTGTGTCTCTCTCAGCTCTCAGGGACTCCCACCTAGAGCTGCATCAGGGTAATAGACCAGGAGCTGGGTAGGTGGCACACACTTGTAGTCCCTGTCATTAGGTTGAGACAGGAGGGTCGCAGGTTCATGGCCAGCCTCAGCAACTTAGAGAAACCCTGTTTCAAAATAAAAAAGTAAAAGGGCTGGGGATCTAGCTGGGAGGTAGAATGCCCATGAGTTCAATCCCTAGGACAGGAAAATAAAAGATAATAGACACAGGTAGGATTTTTCCAGTGAACTTAAAATTTCTAAGATCCTGCAGAGTACACATGAGAATATGAGCAGATGACTAGCAAGCAGGTGGGGAGCCCTCAGCTTCCTGAGCCCGGGCAAGCCTATCAGACCACTGGGCAAAAGATGCAGGGTCAGGTGCAGAGCAGCCAGAAATGATTAGGGCTTCCACACAGTGGGATCCTAAAGCAGATCAAGGAAGCTCTATGTGAGTGGACTCCACTTAAATATCTTGCTCTTAATCCTTTGGGAAACATTAAGGTGTGTTTCTTTCTGCCAGTGGAGGAGCAAACCCCTGTATAATCAAGACTGAGGGACAAGCTGGGTGCGGTGATACATGTCTGTAATCCCAGTATTTGCAAGGGAGAGACAGGAAGGTCATAAGTTTAAGGCCAGAAGCCGGGCTTGGCAGCAGAGACTGGAGGATTGCGGTTCACAGACAGCCTCAGCTACTTAGTGAGGTCCTTCGCAACTCAGTGAGACCCTGTTTCAGAAAATAAAAAAAGACTAAAAAATAGGACTCAGGGTTTAGCTCGGAGGTACAATGCCCCTTTGTTCCATCCCCAGTACTGCAAAAGTAAAAAAAAAATTAAAAAGTTTAAAGCTAGCCTCAGCAACCTAGTGAGACCCTGTTCAAAACTGAAAAATAGAGCTGGTCGTGGTGGTACACACTTGTAATCCCAGTACTTGGGAGGCTGAGACAGGAGGATCTCACAAGTTTGAAGCCAGCCTCAGCTACTTAGGCCCTCTGTAACTTAGTGAGACCCTGTTTCTAAATAAAGAATAAAAAATAGAGCAGGGCGTGTAGCTCAGAGGCCAAATGCCCCTGGGTTCTACCCCTAATACCCACCCCCCCACACACACACACTAAAATTAAAATAGTGCTGGAGGTGTGGCTCATAGGTAGAATACCCCTGGGTTCAATCCCCAGCATCACACACACAAAAGAAATGGTAAAACAAAAATGAAAGTGTAGCTAGGAAGCATTGGTCTGTAGAAGATAATACAATGGAGAACAAGATGGAGCAGACTTCTTGAGGCACGTGGAAAGCAACGCGTCTTTGACTTCATTTGGACAGTAATAGGACCCGAGCCAGCCTACTGTGTCACTTAAGAAAGAAAGCAAGGAACAAGTTTAAAAGGTTGGAACCATGTGGTCAAGGGCTGGTTTTGAAAGGACAGACATAATTAGGAGCTTTGCAGTATGCTGTTCCAAGCCGGAACTCTCCTAATAAAATGCAGCTCTGTTGTTTAGCTCTCTGAGTTTGGCTTTTAGATGCCTGTTAGGAAACGATGAGCTGAAAGTTTTGGCAGAGCGGGCTGATGGTTGGTGTCTACGCCGGGCTTTTCCCTGCCCTGCATGGCTCTCTCTTCCTGATGAGGATGGAGAGGTCGGCCGCCACCCCAGGAGCCTCCCTCCCAGCTCGGCCCTGGCGTGTTCTCTTCTGGACTGATGAGAGTGTGAGGGGTATACTTGTGTGTTTATGTGTGTGTGGGAATTTATGTAGGAGGAGGTTTTTGTGTTTGTAATTATGTGTGTGGGAGTGTTTGTGTGTATTTACGTGTGTATGTATATGTTTATGTGTACAGGGGCTGTTTGTATGTGTTTATGTGCATGGAGTGTTTATGTGTGTTTACATGTGTATGTTTATACATATGTGTGTGCTTATGTGTACAGTATATATGTGTGTGCGTGGTGGCACGGAGAAGACTTGTTATTAGACCTCTCTCTTACTGCTTTTGCTTTCTACTTTTTTTTTTTAACTGGTTACACCATCCACTTGGCAGGTACATCCATCATTGACATTCCTCTGAGTCAGAAACTATAAACCTGGATTACTTTTGAAGAGTTGGCAGTTATAATATGGATCGACCACAGTTTGTCCAGCCGTTCCCTGATTGTTGACTTTCAGTTTATTTCTAGTTATTTCACTCCATGCAGTGCAACCAGTATCATATGTTACGATGCATTTGATTTTATAAGATAGATTCCCAGAGGTGGAGGATCGAACAACATATACATTTCATAATTAACAGATGTTGCTGCATTACTTTCCCATTTCTACTCTTCCTCCTTTAAAGTTCTTTTTTTTTTTTTTTTTTTGGTGGTACCAGGGATGAAACCCATGGGCATTCTACCTCTGAGTTATCCCAGCCCTATTTTTTATTATTTATCTATAGTACTGGGGGTGGAACCCAGGGGCTTTTCTACCTCCAGGCTATACTCCCAGACCTATTTTATATTTTATTTGGAAACAGGGTCTCGCTAAGTTGCTGAGAGCCTCACTAAGTAGCTGAGGCTGGCTTTGAACCTGTGCGATCCTCCTGTCTCAGCTTCCCAAATGCAGGGATTACAAGCGTGCGACACCACGTCCGGCCTCATTTAAAGTTCTTAATGGTTGAAGAGGTGAAAACAAGTATTTCATTGTTACTTAATTTGGGTTTTCTTTTTTTTTTTTGGTACTGGAGCTTGAACCCAGAGGCATTTTACCTCTAAGCTACACCTTCAGCCCAACTTTATTTTTATTTTTAAACCGGATCTTGGTAGGTTGATGAGAGTCTTACTACAAGTACTGGGATTACGGGTGTGTGCCACCATATCCAGTCCAACTTGCATTGTTGATGAATGAGCTTGAATGACTTTTCACATAACTGTTCACCATTTGTATTTCTTTACTTTCTTTTCTTTCTTTTTCTTTTCTGTTTTGTGTGTGTGTGTGTGTGTGTGTGTTACTGAGGATCGACTCCAGAGGCCTTCTACCTCCAAATGACATTCCCAATCCTATTTTTTTTTTAAACAGGGCCTCACTAGGTTGATGAGAATCTTACTACTTGTTGAGGCTGTCCTTGCGATCCTCCTCTCTCAGCCTCCTAAGTACTGGGATTAACAAGCAAGCATCACCATGCCCCGCTTATATTACTTCTTTAGTAAATTACCTCTATATTCTTTGCCCGTTTTCTACCAGGTTGCTTTCTTACTGATTTGTAAGAACTCTTTGCTTATTAGGTATATAAACTCTGGTTTATGCATTGCAGATACTTTTCTGCCAAGCTCTTTGGCTTTGAGCTTTGTTTGTAGTGTGTGTGTGTGTGTGTGTGTGTGTGTGTGTGTGTTTTACCAGGGACAGAACCCTTGTGCCTTCTACCTCTGGGATATGCCCCCAGATCTATTTTATTTTTTATTTGGAAACAGGGTATCGTTAAGTGACCGAGAGCCTTACTAAATTGCTGAGGCTGGCTTTGAACCTGTGATCCTCCCGTCTCAGCCCCCAAGTACTGGAATTATAAATGTGTGCATCTTTTGCCATAAACTTTCAAAACCTCTTACTGTTATTAGTGCCCGCCTCCCTTCCTTTCCCCTTCCTCTCTCCCTCCCTCCTGCTCCCCCCCCCCTTTCTTTTTGTGTGAGACAGATACAGGGGATTGAATCCAGGAGTATTCTACCTCTGAGTTACACCTCAGCCCTATTTTATTCTTTAATTGAAGCGGGATCTCACTAAGTTGCAGAGGGCCTCACAAATTGCTGAGGCTGGCTGCAAATCTGCAGTCCTGTCTCAGCCTCCCAAGTGCTGGGATTGCACCACCATGCACAGCTTTTCTTTTTATTGTATAGTGTATTAGAGTTTTTGTTGCTGAGTGGGTGTTTTTTTTTTTTTTTTTTTCCTTTTCCATTTCAACGAGGTAAGCTGACAGAAAAGCTACTGATCTGAATAGGCTTGTTTTGTTTTCAGCCAGCTTACTTAATCCTTTCCAGTTTTTAGTCTTCTGGGTTCTCAAGGCAAATAGTCATATCATCTCCAAATAAGGGTAACTTTGTCTCTTCCCAGTACTTATCCCATTTTGGTCTTTTCTAGAACGCCTTGCCAGGACTTCTGTCAAGTTATGAAGCCCCTCTAAGAGGCGAAGCACACATCCTGATTTGTGTGGCGTCTGAACTGCAGGCGCCTTCCTTGCTGTGCGTGGCCCTAATGTCACGCTTCCTCTTCCCAGCAGCAGCTGTGCGTAGCCAGCGACTTCACAGGCAGCGTTGTACAGGCTGCCCCTACCCAGCTAGATGCTGAGTTCTTTAGAGCTGGGGATGTGACCCTTACTACATCCCCTGCCAGGGAACCTATGCAAGGACCAGGAGCATCGTGGATGTCAGTACATTTAGATGTGGTGGGCGTCAAAATGTACTTGCTCCGTTCTTCTCGTGCCTCCCCACTTCCTCCTGGGGGCTGCCTTTGACCTCACTGGAATCTAGATCGTAATGATCTGGTGCTCTCTGTCCAAAGAGCCTTCTTGCCCGCCCTGCAGGATTCAGGTGTGTGAGCCTCCAGACCACAGAGGTTCCCTTCCTCAGGCTTTTTCCACATGTCAGCATCAGCTGGAGAGCCTGTGGTCCTGGGGTGAGCCTGAGAGTTTTGCATTCCTAAGTTTGGATGCTACTTGATCCAGACAACTCAATTTGAGAGACTCAGCTCTAAACTGTAGCTGGTGACCTCATGGCTGTAAGGCTAAGAGTTTTTTTGTGTGTGGTGCTAAGGATGGAACCCCAGGCCCTGTGCATTCTAGGTTAGGTACTCTACCACCGAGCTTTCCCTTGTACAATGTTTTGCACAAATAAGCAGATTCTTGGTGTAGTCCTAATTTCTGTTCATCTAGCCAGATTCTCTTCACTCATCTGAGGAGCCGGTGCCCTGGCCTCTTTCTTCACTGTGAGTTTGTACACTAAGTCATAGAGTGTATTTCAGGGGGCTGCTGCATTGGCCTTTGTAGGATGGAAAGTTATGAAATGAACAGTGTACCTTACGCTTAATAAAAACTCTCTTCCCTCCCTTAGCTTCTGCACTTAGATACCTTCATGAAAACAGAATTATTCATCGGGATCTAAAGCCTGAAAACATCGTGCTACAGCAAGGGGATCAAAGAGTAAGTGACCCTGCGGGGCTCAGGAAGTCTTGGGGCGGCCTCGGGGAAGCTGCCTGGGAGGCAAGGAACTGGTTTCTTAGCTTTGTTGATACTTGCATTTCCTGGAGCCATGTTTTGGTTCTCAGGCAATGCTTTTTTATTTGAAACAAAATTCAACAATTCTAGCCGGGCGTGGCGGCGCACGCTTGTAATGCCAGCATTTGGGAGGCTGAGACCAGAGGATCGCGATTCACAGACAGCCTCAGCTACTTAGTGAGGCCCCTCTGTAACTTAGTGAGACCCTGTTTCAAAAAATAAAGAATAAAAAGAGGCCGGGGGCTATAGCTTGGAGGTCGAAAGCCCTTGGGTTCCATCCCCAGACCCGCCCCCCCAAAAAAAATCAACAATTCTTTTTCGTAATATACTTTTGGTGCATTGTGACTATATATCATAGTGAGGTTCACAGTGATACAAACGTACATCCACACGACACTTGGACAGAATGGAAACCGACTGTAGGCCGGCTGAGTCTGTGGCTGAGAAAAGGCACTGGCAACGGCACCTGCCCGTCTCTAGCAGGTGCGGCCTGCAGTTCCTCTGGGTTCCCCATGAGTCTCTCAAGTGACGCCTTGCTTAGTGGGGTGCTCCCCTCCCCTGGGCCTGGTGCTCTGCTCTTACCCCACTTTGTTCAGCTGCCACGACAGGCGGAATGTAGTAACCTAACTCCTAGGTCTCATCCCTCCTGACACGGCTCTGTCACCTCCTAGGCTGGCCTGTGCCTGTGACAGGGCTCACCCTTGTTCCAGGGCACACTCGTTCAGCCAGTAGTTCAAAGATTTGAGAACTAAAGATACTTCCTGAGAAGAGGCTGGCCTGGGCTCTCACATTATGAAGTGGTCTGGAGGGCTGGAGTGTGGTCTGTTAATTTCATTCTCCCTGTGATGATTGGTGGCAGAACAAGGACGAACATATGCCTAGGGTTTTTTGTTTTGTTTTTTTTCGGTAATGGGGATTGAATCCAGTGGGATTCTACCTCTGAGCTATACCCCCAACACTTTTAGTTTGTTTGGAAACAGTCTTACCAGGTTGCTAAAAGTCTTACTGTGTTGCTGAGGCTGTCCTTAAACTTAAGATTCTCCTGTCTCAGCCTCTCAAATACTGTGATTACAGGCAGGTACCACCATGCACAGCCCTTTTTATTTATTTATTTTTTGAAATAGGGTCTTGCTAGGTTGCTGAGAGCTACACTGCTGAGGCTGTCCTTTAACTTGCGATCCTCTTGTCTCAGCTTCCCATGTGGGATTATAGGTGTGCACCACCACGCCTGACTCTTGTCTCATATTGTTACATGGGTGTTTCTCTTGCCCTGATCCTGTCATCTTCAGGGCATTCTCCCATGTAGATGGTGGTTCTTATGAATCTAGCATCTAATACCCCTGGGGATTCAGAAGTATCTCAGCTCTAAGGACAAGATCTGAACACTTATAGAAAGACAGTATATTCTGGCCAGGCATGGTGGTGCACACTTGTAATCCCCGCGCTTGGGAGACAGAGACAGGAGGATTGTGCAGGTTCGAAGCCAGCCTTGCTGGCTTAAGAGACCCTGTTTCCAAATAAAATATAAAAATAGGTCTGGAGTGTAGCCTGGAGGTAGAAGGGTTCCAACCCCAGTACCACCAAAAAAAAAAAAAAAAAAAGAAAGACAGTATATTCTGATAATCCTCATGATTTTTCTCTCTTTTTTTTTCAGTTAATACACAAAATTATTGACCTAGGCTATGCCAAAGAGCTGGATCAGGGCAGTCTTTGCACATCCTTCGTGGGGACCCTGCAGTACCTGGTAAGGCCTGTTCACCAGTTCCTGTCTGAGGACCATGTCTGTAAGGCTCCTCTAGGTCCTTGCCTGTCCGTATCCACATATCAGATGCACAGGAACCATAATCTGCTTGAGTTGGCATTTTCTGCCAGCAGATGCCCTCTGGAAAGATAGCATCCTCTTCTCTGATGTCAGAAGGGTAGTACTGGTATGCCCTTTCCCAGAACCTGAAGCCTTGCTGTGCTTCAGTATTTTACCTGGAAGCACAGGGTTGGAACTAGACTTATGCTGGTCTGCGGGGCCGTGGTTTTCTGAGATACCTCGGGCGTCATGGAGATCAGAGCTCATCTTCCACCTTCTTTATGTTGTGCAGTCTGAGTGCTGGGTGCTGTGCTCAGCACTGGCAATATGATGAGAAAAGAGGTCAGCATTTCCCTGCTCTTCAGGAGCTTGGTGTTTAGCAAGAAAGCAGGTGATACCATGATACATACATAACCAAGGAATTGCCCTTAAGATGAGTGCCGCCTAGAAGGAAAGTACAGGTGTCCTAGGAAAGGGTATTGGGAGGACCTAGCTGAGTCAGGGCCTTGAAGGACAAGTGACCAGGAGGGTTGCAGTGGAAGACAGTAGAGGGAGAAGAGATTCTGGACAAAGAGCGCCTTGGAAGACCTGATGTGTGGTGGGAATGTGAGGGGCTGGGGTAGAAGCTGGGGAAGGCAAGAGGGGACAGTTGAGTAAGGCCTCTTTTTGTTTTTGGCACTGGGGAGGGATTGAACTCAGGGACATTCTACCTCGGAGTTACATCTTCAGCCATTTTTAGTTTTTATTTTGAAACAGGATCTCATGAAGTGACTGAGGGTCTTGGCTGAAGCTGACCTCGAGCCTGACATCTTGCTTTCTCAGAATTAAAGCCTTTTACCTGGGTTAAAGATTTTAGACTCTAGCTGGGCATGATGACACACATCTGCAATCCCAGTAGGATTGGGAGGCTGAGATAGGAGGGTTGTAGGTTCAAGGCTAACCTCAGCAATTTAGTGAGGTCCTGTTTCAGAATAAAAGATAAAAAGGGTTGGAAGTATAACTCAGAGGTAGAATGACACTGGGCTCAGCCTCTAGTATCTAAATAAATAAGGGGTTGAAAGCACTGGACTAGGTGAGCTCAGGTATTCCATTTGTCTCTTAACTAAGAAAGAAGTTACTTGATGTCCTTTTGTGTGTTTGTATTCCCTGCCTGCCTTGCCAGCTAGGGCAGTTGGCCCCCTCCGCTTATCACCTGCTCCGTGAACAGGTTACCCAGTGGTGACTCATATATTCACATCCGTCCTACTGAGTACCTTCTGCAGCCATCGAGCAAGGGGGACCCATGCTCTAACCAGGATGCTAAGTCAGGCTCCACAAGTTAAGACATCCGTTTATACCCAAACCCATAGATTGACCCAGCCAGGATTCCCCGACCTTTCTGTAAGTGTTGCGTCTTCACCCACACTGTACAAAGCCCTGTCTCCAAGCCCTTTCTGGATTGTCCCCTCTGACCTCATGCGAGGAGCCTTCTGAACCAGTTCTGATTCCCACTGGGCTTCGTTGCCTCTAGGTCACACCAGTGCCCCCAACTTGGTGGCAGTCGTGCCTCTGACTTTTTCCGGCTGGATCCTAAATGTCCTGTCCCCTGGGTGGCTGCATGTTACTTGTATGGGACAGTTGGTCAGCATTTGAGTTTTACTCATTTGGTTTTGTTGTACTGAGCCTGTCTTCCCATCTCTGCATGGCACCCATGGCTGGGCCCTACACTTAGGTTTTTTTTTGTTTCTTTTTTTCTTTTTTTCTTTCTTTCTTTCTCTCTTTCTTTCTTTCTTTCTTTCTTTCTTTCTTTCTTTCTTTTCGGGGGGGGGGTCTGGGGATGGAACCCAGGGACATTTGACCTCTGAGCTATACCCCCTGCCCACTAAGTTACAGAGGGCCTCACTAAGTAACTGAGGCTGTCCACAAACCTCAATCCTCTGATTGAGGTTTCATTTGGGAGGTCTCAGCCTCCCAAATGCTGGGATTATAAGCATGTACTACCACGCCCAGCTATGACCTTAGTTTTCAAATTAGTATACCTGAAATTCTATGCTCCTTGTTTTTTACACTTGATCTTAGCTAAAAGGCCGAGAAGCAATGTGCTCTTCATTTTTTAAAGGGTAGAAATTAAAGCACATTTAATTGAGCTATTGATTTACCTTGGTCCACCTAAAAATGATGCTTGGGGCCAAGTGTGGTGGTACACACCTGTAATCTCAGTACTTGGGAGGCTGTGACAGGGTGATCACAGGTTCAAGATCAGCCTCAGCAACTTAGCAAGACCTTGTTTCATAATAACAAATAAAAATAGGGCTGAGGGTGTAGCTTGAAGGTAGAATGGCTCTGGGTTCAACACCCAGCACCAAACACACACACACAAAAAGGCCTGTGGGCCAATTCCTTAGCCCTTATGTTGAGCACACAGGAAGATCTTAGGTAACTGCATCCCCTTGGCCTTGAGTGGATGTGCCTGCGCCCCTGAGATGGAGCCAGGAGAGTGGGGTGGGGGTGAGTGGGGAAACTGGCCAACCCCTCCTGCTGTGACCCCTCAGAAGAAGGAGCAGTTCAGCCAGGTGCAGTGGGCCATGCCTGTAATCTTAGGACCTGGGAGACTGAGACAGGAGGATCACAGGTTCAAGGCCAGCCTCAGCAAATTAGCCAGTCCCTCAGCAACTTAGGGAAACTTTGTTTCAAAATGGGGAAAAAACAAAAAAGGACTGAGGCAATATCTCAAGGGTAGAGCCCTCTGGGTTCAATCTCTGGTACCAACAGTGAAGCCAGGAGCAGCTTGGATGTGCTCCTCTGTGTTGTGACAGGCCCCGGAGCTGCTGGAGCAGCGCAAGTACACCGTGACTGTGGACTACTGGAGCTTCGGCACCTTGGCCTTCGAGTGCATCACCGGCTTCAGGCCTTTCCTCCCCAACTGGCAGCCTGTTCAGTGGTGAGTGAGAGCCTGGGGGAGGGTGCAAAGGAAGGAAGGGCTTAACCCAGCCCGTTTCACCCAGTGTCCTAGGCCGGGCCCAAGGTGTCTGTCCTCTGTATTCTGAGAGGAAGCAGCTTGAGCTCCAGTAAAGTCCTAGAAAATAGCGCAGTTGTTGAGTAACATCTTTAAATGTAACACCATATCAGTATTATTTGCTCTGTGTTCTGTAGTGAGGAGTCAGCATATGTACCAGCTATGGTGTAAACACGGAAAATGTATTAGTAGATAGAAATAAAGGATGCGGGCTCCTGGCAGATTAGGAGGAAGTATTTGCATGAAAGTTTATGTTGACAAGTTTTACTCTACCTGAATACACTTTCTTTTGTGTGTGTATGGTACTGAGGACTGAACCCAGGTACATCTGCCTCTAAGCTATAACCCCAGCCTTATGTTTTATTCTTTATTTTTGAAACAGGGTCTCATTAAGTTGCAGAGCGCCTCATTAAGTAGCTGAGGCTAGCTGTGAACCTGCAATCCTCCTGTCTCAGCCTCCCAAGTACTAGGATTACAAATGTGTACCACCATACCTATCACAGTTTGTTTTTAAAGAGATGGAAGTCTCTAATCCTAGTACTTGAGAGACTGAGACAGAAGAATCGCAGGTTTGAGACCAGCCTCAATAACTCAGCGAGACCTTGTTTCAAAATAAAAAGGGCTGGGGATGTAGTTCAATTTCCAGTAAAATACACACACACACACACACACACACACACACACACACACACACACGTGCGCGCGCGCCAACTATAATCAGACATTCTAGAAACAATCACTGTGAACATTTTTGTGTGTCCTTAGGCTCTTCCATTTGTGTACCTGTTTTACACTTTTTGTGTGTGTGTGTGTGGTACTGAGGGTGGGACCCAGCGGCTTTTCTACCTCCGGGCTATACTCCCAGACCTATTTTATATTTTATTTGGAAACAGGGTCTCACTAAATTGCTGAGAGCCTCACTAAGTAGCTGAGGCTGGCTTTGAACCTGTGTGATCCTCCTGTCTCAGCCTCCCAAGCGCGGGGATTACAAGCCTGCGCCACCACGCCCAGCTTCATGTTTTACACTTTTAAAAAAAAACAAAATAGGCTGTCGGGTGTGGTTGCGCATGCTTGTAATCCCCGCATTTGGGAGGCTGAGACCAGAGGATCGTGGTTCGCAGGCAGCCTCAGCTACTTAGTGAGGCTCTCCGCAACTTACTGAGACCCTGTTTCAAAAATAAAGAAAAAATAGGGCTGGGGGTGTAGCTCGGAGGTAGAATGCCCCTGGGTTCTATCCCCAGTAACACACACCAAAAAAATGGTTATTGTCCATCCTTTGATATATCCTGCTTTTCAAACTGAACCTGAACCCACTCTGTCTTTGTTATTTGAAGTGTCTGGTATTCTAGCGAGTGTCTGGACTGAGGTTTATTTAATGTGTGCCTTGTTGTTGGAGCTTGGGTGACTTATAATTTTTACTTCTTAAAATAACCCCAAGAATAACATCATATTGGGTGAATCCTCACACATCCATAGTTGTTTCCCTAGGGTAACTTCCTAGGAATGGAATTAACAGATCAAAATGTATGTATATTTTAAGGCTGTTAATTGTATCACGCTTCTTGCCAGAAAGATGTGTAAATCCTTGTGGCCACCAGGCACAGGAGAGCGGGCCTACTGGGCCATAGCCAGCACTGGCTGCTACCATCATTCTGAGGATCTTTCTGGAAGTGGTAAAATATCTTAAATACTTTTCAAAGGACAGATCTTTATTTACATCACGAGAATGCTGATTGACTAGAATGAGGTGTGACTTTGAAAATCACTCTAGAAGAGGGTCAGTGTGATGGCACAGCCAGCTCCAGACAGAGAGGCGTGAGGGAAGGGTGTTCTGAGGACCTGGCCAAGGGGCAGAGCATGGCCCCTGCGGGGACTCATAAAGTACACATTCCCCTCCAGCACAGCTTCTGGAATGTAGGGGATTACATAATGAAATATAGCCACACTTTGTAATGCAACTGTGATAAAGATGACTTTAAATTATCCATACATCTACAGTTGTTTTAATCATTTTTTAAGTTCAAGTGTTGAACTTTTTATTATTTGTAATAAAGATAGGTTAAAATTTATTAAAGCTGGCATGGTGGTGCCTGTAATCCTAGTACTTAAGAGGCTGAGACTGGAGGATCAGAGGTTTGTGGCCAGCCTCAGCTGCTTTGTGAGCACCTCCACAGCTCAGACCCTGTTTCAAAATAAAAATTGAAATAGGGCTGAATGTAGAGCCCAGAGGTAGAATGCCCCTGGGTTCAATCCCTAATACTGCGCGTGTGTGTGCATTCGTGCATGCGCGCGCGCGCACACACACACACACGCACACATACACACCCATTAGAACCAGAGTCCGCTGGTAAATGTACCCTTAGTGGCTCTGCATTGTCACAGTAAAGCCTGTCATCTGCAGAGTCATCTGTTACTGGGACCTGGGACTGGAAAACCCCAATCAGGAATTGTTTTTTTGGTTTTGAGGTTTTTTTTAGCTGTACTGGGGATGGAACCCAGGGGCATTCTACCTCTGAGCTACACCTGCAGCCCTAGTTTTTTTTATTCTTTATTTTGAAACAGGGTCTCACTGAGTTGCAAAGGCCCTCACTAAGTAGCTGAGGCTGTCCTTGAACTGTGATCCTCCTGTCTCAACCTCCCAAATGGTGAGATTACAAGCGTGTGCTACCACGCCCAGTTTAGGAGTTGCTTTATAGACTAGAGTATGAGAAGAACCAGGTTTGTCTGCTTCTTAATGTCTCCAACGTATATGACTGTGTGTGTGTGTGTGTGTGTGTGTGTGTGTGTGTGTGTGTGTGTACCTGGGGGTTGAACCCAGGGGAACTATATTCCTAACCCTTTTATTTTATTTGTTTGTTTATTTATTTATTTGGTGGTACTGGGGATGGAACCCGTGTACCTATGGGCTACACTCCCAGACCTATTTTATATTTTTATTTGGAAACAGGGTGTCTTAAGCCAGCGAGGCTGGTTTCAAACCTGGGTGATCCTCCTGTCTCTGCCTCCCAAGAGCAGGAATTACAAGCATGTGCCACTACGCCCGGCCCTTGTATTTTATTTTGAGAGAGGATCTTGCTAGGTTGCTGAGGCTGGCCTCAAACTTGGGATCCTCCTGAGTCACTGGGATTACAGGTGTGTTCCACAGTGCCTGGTTCTTAAGCAACTTTTTAAAACTTTCACCAAAGATCTAGGCATGGTTTTGCACGCTTATAATCCCAGTACTTGGGAAGCGGAGACAGGAGAATCACAGGTTCATGGCCAGTGTCAGCTACTTAGTGAGGCCCTCCACAACTTAATGAGATGTTTCAAAATGAAGAATAAAAAATAGAGTTGGGGTGGGGGGGGTATAGCTAGGAGGTAGAATGCCCCTGGGTTCAATTGTCAGTACCATAAAAAAAAAAAAAAAACTTTCACCATCTCAGGTGACATTTTGATAGTATTTCAGGACAGGTACAATTTGTTTTTTATAATTGTTTTTTAAAGCTACTTTGAAATTCATTTTAGAATTAGCTTAGCTATTAAGTATTTTATTTAGTATTTTGTTTTATGATTTTTTTATTCCTAAGTTTTCCAAAAGACGGCGATCTTGCTTCAGTTAGAAGCTTGGCCCCTGGCTTCTACCTTACCTCTCAGGTATTGAACCAGAGCTGGAAGTGCCAGCCTCTGCCACACACCAGCTCCTCTGGATTCCCTGTGTGTCCCACATCGGCCAGTCACCTATTGCCAGTGAGAACTTTTCAGTGTCCAGAATTCTTTATTTGAAATTTCCAGGTATTTCAGAAAAAGATGTATTTGGGCATTCAGAAAGAGTAGAAGTTATACCAGAATTTATTTTTTGAGTCCCCGATTGTGACCTTGGACAAATCACTTGATCTTTACTTGACCTAAAAAGTAACATCCCCACCTGGGGTAATTGTGGAAACTGAGGGAAACAGGGTGAAGTACTTGGTTATCTGTGAGGCATATAAGTGTCCTTGTTACCAGGAAGGTTGGGAGCCACTTGATTTAGAATGTTGAAGCAATGTCCATTTGGAGAGAAGCGTGCGTTCGTGTGCATGTATTGTGCAAGGAGAAGTGACACACTCATAGTAATCTGTGTTTGGATGTTTGGAAGTTGTAGGTGTTATTGTTGTTGTTGTTTTATGGTACTGGGGGTTGAACCAGGGGCATTCTACCTCAGAACTACACCCCTAGTCCTATTTTTTATTCTTTATTTTGAAACAGGGTCTCACTAAGTTGCAGCAGATCTCACTAAGTAACAGGCTGGCTGTGAACCTGCGATCCTCCTGTCTCTGCCTCCCAAGTACTGGAATTACAAGCATGTGCCACCACACCCAACTAGAAGTTCTAGTTTTATCCTCTATCAAAGCATGATAGTTTGTATTCAATAAAACAAAAGCTAAGCTTGGCGTGGTGGCACACACTTGTAATCCCAGCATTTGGGAGGCTGGACAGCCTTAGCTTCTACTTAGTGAGGCCCCTTGTAACTCAGTGAGACCCTGTTTCAAAATAAAGAATAAAGAATAGGGCGGGGGATGATGTAGCTTGGAGGTAGAATGCCCTGGGTTCCATCTCCAGTACTGAAAAAAAAAAAAAAAAAAGAAGAAAGGTAGAAAAAATATGGAAAAAAAGAGCTAAGGATAAGAGGAGTCAGCAGTACCAT
This sequence comes from Muscardinus avellanarius, assembly GCF_963383645.1. Lineage (NCBI taxonomy): Eukaryota > Metazoa > Chordata > Mammalia > Rodentia > Gliridae > Muscardinus > Muscardinus avellanarius. The sequence goes on from NC_137800.1 coordinate 61,202,724, forward strand.
CTGCAGAACTCAGGCCCAAGATGGCTAGTGGCAGCCGGAAGCTGCCCTTTAAAACTCATTTAGCATGCTTGCAATCCCAGGACTTGGGAAGCTGAGACAGGAGGATTGCAGATTGAAGACAGACTCTCATCAACCTAGCGAGACCCTGTTTCAAAAAAATAAAGTGGGGATGGGGTATAGTTCAGAGGTAGAATGCCCCAAATTCAATCCCCAGTAGCAGAAAAATAAATAAGTACTCACTCAGGGCAAGTGCAGTGGTACACATCTATAATCCCAGGACTTGGGAAGTTGAGATAGGAGTGCAGGTTCAAGGCCAGCATCCACAACTTAGCAAGAGACCATGTTTCTAAAATTAAAATAAAAATAAAAAGCCGGGCATGGTGGAGCACGTTATAATCCCAGCACTTGGGAGGCTGAGACAGGAGGATTACACAGGTTCGGAGCCAGCTTCAGCTACTTAGTGAGGCTCTCAGCAACTTAGTGGAACCCTGTTTCCAAATAAAGTATAAAATAGATCTGGGAGTATAGACTGGAGGTATAAAGTCCCTGGGGAACCCCAGTACTACAATAAAATAAATAAATAAATAAATAAATAAATAAATAAATAAATAGAATGGACTGAAGAGGTAACTCGGAAAGTAGAATATCTCTTGGTTCAGTTCCCAATAACAAACAAAAAAACATAAAAACTCCTTGAGGCAGTACCAACTATTCTTTCTTGTAATACAGGGCTAGGATCAAACCCAGGGCCCCCATCACATGCTACACACACACTCTACCACTGAGCCACACCTCTGGTCCCAGTAAGTGACCATTCTTAAACTATCCCATCCAAGTACTAACCAGGCCACCCCGCCAAGATTCTGAGGTCAGATGAAATCAGGCCTGTTCTGCGTGGTATGACGCTAGAACATTCTTAAATTCTCAAAGAAACTATCCTTTCAGGATACTGACCATTATTTCAGAAAGTGAATCTCTCCCTGGGGGCATGTGTCAGCTGTGCTGTTGTAAGGTGATGCTATAAATGTAAAATGGCTGCTGACTGCTGAGTGATGCAAGGGGCGTAATGAGGCGGCATCCTCACAGGCATTCAAAAGTCCGGCAGAAGAGCGAGGTGGACATTGTGGTCAGTGAAGACTTGAATGGAGCCGTGAAGTTTTCAAGCTCTTTACCCTACCCCAACAATCTGAACAGGTAAGGCATGGTCCGCGGCATTACCCCTCGGTATGGTTTTCTTCCTTTTATTTTAGTACTGGGGATGGAACCCAGGGCATTGTACCTCTGAGGTACACCCTCAGCCTTTTTCATTTTTTATTTTGAAACAGGGTCTTGCTAAATTTCTGAGTTTTTTTTTTTTTTTTTTTTTTTTTTTTTTTTTTAAGAAACCTCTGAGGTGATGTGATAACTTTTTTTTTTTTTTTTGGTGGTACTGGGGATGGAACCCTTCTACCTCCGGGCTATGCTTTCAGACCTATTTTATATTTTATTTGGAAACAGGGTCTCTTAAGCCAGCAAGGCTGGCTTCGAACCTGCGCAATCCTGTCTCCGCCTCCCAAGCGCAGGGATTACAAGTCTGCGCCACCACGCCTGGCATATTTTATTTTTTGATAATGAGGATTGAAGCCAGGGCATTCTATCTCCTTAGCCTACTAGCCCCCTTCAGTTTTGAAACATGGTCTCACTAAATTGCTGAGGCTGGCCTTGAACCTGCAATTCTCCTATCTCAGCCTCCCAAGTAGTAGGATCACAGGCATGAGCCACCACGCCTGGCTCACCTCTTCTTCCTGTTTGCCATATGTCTATTACCCTTACTATAATTCTGCAGAGGGTTTGTCTAATATTATGTAATAAGCCTTTTGTGTGTGTGGGGGGGGGTACTAGGGGTAGACCCAGAGGCTTTCTACCTCCGGGCTATACTCCCAGACCTATTTTAAATTTTATTTGGAAACAGGGTCTCACTAAGTAGCCGAGGCTGGCTTCGAACCTTTGCGATCCCCTGTCTCAGCCTCCCAAGCGCAGGGATTACAAGCGTGTGCCACCACGCCTGGCTGTAATAAGCCTTTTAAAGGTAAGAAATTATAGCTTTTTTTAGAGAAAAAATTTATCTGCTCAGTGTTGGAGGTTTCAAAGGGTTCAGTCCATGTTAGGCCAGTTCTTATCAGCAGAACTCAGGGCATGGTGGTGGGAAGTAGACAAGCCAGAGAGGGTTTGTTGTTGGTTCCTGGGAGAAGGGGGAAGGGAAAATTATAACTTCATTCTCTTTGCATGCCTAGTCTGGCCTGTTGCTGTTGTCAGAGTCAACAAAGAAATCTTTGCAGTTTGAATGGTATAACAATAGTTTGGGAGAGCCAGGATATAATTATTATCTGCCTGTTAATTATTATCTGTCAGAATTGGGTCATTGTATAAGGAAAGGTGCAAAGCAGTCAGACACAGCTAAGTGGCACAGGTAGTAATACCCATGAATGTTTAGAGGACAGGGAGAGGCATTATGTGGAGTTGAGGTATAGGTGAAAAAATGTACTGGAACTTTTTGGGGAGGGGTTGGATAGATGAAGAGGTTGGAGGAGGCAGGTATGATGGCACACACTTGTAATCTCAGTACTTGAGAGGCCAAGACAGAAGGATCGTGTGTTTGAGGGCAGCTTCAGCAACTTAGCAATACTCAGTATCAAAATTGAAAATAAAAAAGGAGCCGGGCATGGTCTAGGGTGTAGTTCGGTGTTTGAATGCCCCTGGGTTTAATCCCTAGTTCCACACACACACACAAATCAAATCCCTTCTGGGCTGCCACCCACGTGTGAGGGTACAGCATGCACGGGCCACACTCGCACACTCACGAGTGGCGGCAGCCTAAGGCTGGCTGGCAGCGCGTCCTCCTGTCTCTGTTCTCCTCAGTGTCCTGGCCGAACGGCTGGAGAAGTGGCTGCAGCTGATGCTCATGTGGCACCCCCGGCAGAGGGGCACAGATCCCCAGTACGGTCCCAATGGCTGCTTCAAGGCATTGGATGACATCTTGAACTTAAAGGTGAGTGTGCAGGCGAGGCAGCCCTGAGGCAGCCACTGAAATCCCAGGCCACACAGTACTCAGGGGAAAGCAGGCCCTATTCTGGCGGGCCTGATGGGGGCATTCGGGCTCTCGTAACAATCTGCCCCTACCTAAGAAAGATGACAGAACAGCTGAACTGATGGATATTGGATCTCAGGTCATTGTTGTGAACGAATAGAAGTATGAAAGACAAGAACATGTAAAACATGGCCCTGGCCTCCCTTCCTCGAGCGAGGCCTTGGCTCTGTGGGGCTGGGAAATGTCGGGAGTAGTGGAGGACCTTGGCAGATAGGTAGACATCTCTGTGAACACTAGTTTTTCATGATACCTGGGTTGTGTTACAGCTGGTTCACATCTTGAACATGGTCACGGGCACCATTCATACCTATTCAGTGACAGAGGAAGAGAGCCTACAGAGCCTAAAGGCCAGAATTGAGCAGGACACAGGCATCCCGGAGAAAGAGCAGGAGCTGCTGCAGGAGGCCGGCCTGGCCCTGCTTGCTGACAGTCCAGCCGCTCAGTGCATCTCCAGCAGCAAGGTGAGTCTGGGCTGCTCTCAGTCCTCTTGGGACAGGTCCTGCTTTCACATTGTTACTGTATGTGTCAGGTAGCCTGCTAATCACAGTGCAGGTATTGCTGCTCTTTAGGTTGGAATCCCTGTGACATCCAGAGAGATACACATCATCCCGCTCTTGACTTGTTGCTTCCAGACCAGAGCAGCTTATTTTTTGCCCCTGCTGCCAACATGATGCTCTAGTCTCCAGAGTCAGCTGACCCATGTGTATAGAGCTGGGGAGGTTACTGTGTTAACCACAGTAGTGCAAGACACCCCTGCCCTTAAAACTTTTAAAGCTAAAGTTAATGTATAAGAACAGTCATTGCACTGGGAGGTAGAATGTGCACTGTGAACAGTATGGTGCAGGTCAGATAATATGTGAAAAGAGTAGGAAAAATAAAGCTGGGTGTGGTGGCGCACGCTTGTAATCCCAGCATTTGGGAGGCTGAGACCGGAGGATTGTGGTTCGTGGACAGCCTCAGCTACTTAGTGAGGCCCTCTGCAACTCAGTGAGACCCTGTTTGAAAATAAAGAATAAAAAACAGGGCAGGGGATGTAGCTCAGAGGTCAAATGCCCCTGGGTTCCATCCCAGACCCGCAAAAAAAAAAAAAAAAAAAAAAGAAAAAGAAAAGAAAAAGAAGTGCAGACTGGAGTAGGAAAAATAAGTGAAGGAAGGCATCATGCTTGCTGGGCCAAAGACCATGCTCTGGGTGAACGCTCATGATCTGGAACCCATCATGATTAGGTGGGAAAGCGTCAGCTCTAGAAAAACCTCACTCTCTTCTCATCTCTTTGCAGCTAAATGAGGGCCGCACATTGGACACGGATCTGGTTTTTCTCTTTGATAACAGTAAACTCAACTATGAGACTCAGATTTCCCCACGGCCCCAACCTGAAAGTGTCAGCTGTATCCGTAAGAATATCATTTGTTAAAAAAATCATCCCGAGCCAGGTGTGGTGGTGCACACTTGTAATACCAGTACTTGGGAGGCAGAGACAGGAGGATCCCAGGTTCGTGGCCAGCCTCAGCTACTTAGTGAGGCCCTATTTCAAAATAAAGAATAAAAAATAGAGTTGAGGGTGTAGTCAAAGATAGAATGCCCATGCTGGGCGTGGTGATGCATATTTGTAATCCCAGTACTTGGGAAGCTGAGACAGCTTCACAGCCAGCCTCAGCTACTTAGTGAGTCTCTCCAAAACTTAGTGAGACCCTGTTTCAAAATGAAGAATAAAAAATAGGGCTGGGGATGTTGTAGCTCGGAGGTAAATTGTCTGTGGGTTCAATCCCCAGTTCAAAAAAAAAAAATCAGTTCAGCCACACTCAGTGGCTTGTACCTATAATCCTAGTACTTGGGAGGCAGAGACAGGAGGATCACAGGGTCAAGGTCACCCTTAGCAACTTAGCAAGACCCTGTTTCAAAATGAAACATAATATTAGGGTGGGGGCATGATGCATGATTCAGTGGTAGAATGCCCTTGATTTCAATCCTCAGTACCAAAAAAAAAAAAAAAAAAAAGAAGATAGAGATAAAAGATATGTGGGCCTGTGTACATGTGAATGTGTTATAAAATGTTCCATCAAATCAAGCCAGTAGCTGTTTATTGGACTACAGGAAGTATAAAAGTATATAAGGTAGTAACCAGGCATAATACCGAAAAAGTTACATAATAGTGTAGTAGTTATATAATTTTAAAAAGTAGCAGTGCTGTCTAAAGGCAGGATGTGGGTCTTTGCAGGACAGTTATTCTCTGATAATTGCCGGTCTCTGTTTCCAGTTCAAGAGCCCAAGAGGAATCTCCCTTTCTTCCAGCTGAGGAAGGTGTGGGGCCAAGTCTGGCACAGCATCCGAACCCTGAAGGAAGACTGCAATCGGCTGCAGCAGGGACAGCGAGCTGCCATGTATTGTGCCAGGCTTTTCTTTTTTTTAAACTTGATTTATTTAAAATTGTTTAACGGCTTTGGCTCCTCGGGAGGATTCTGAGATGAGAGAGAGCTACTGGTTTGGATGGACAGAAAGTGGCTGAGTGGGCTGGCTGCAGGGAGACCCTTTGTGGCCCAGTGAGGGGAGTGCAGTTAGCAGAAGCACAGGACCCAGGGCTGGACTGGCTGAATTGTGCACGCACAGAATTTGGAACTCAGCAAAATTTGGGTTAGCAAAATTCCCCTGGTTATTATGCAGGCACCTGGGCTTTTCCCTGTTAGGAAGGATTTAGATTATTGGTCCTTTGTAAAGCCCTTTGCCTAAATCCAATTTTGGCGCAGAACCTAATGGTTAGAAACGCAGCTTTCCTAGTGCTTGGGAGGCCGAGACGGAGGTTTGCTGGTTTGAGGGCAGCCTTGGCAATTGAGCAAAACTCTGTTTCAAAATAAATAAATAAAATGGTGATGTATATAGCTCAGAAGTAGAATGTCCCTAGATTCAACCATGGCACCAAAAAGAAAAAAGAAAAAAAAAAGTAACCCTGAATTGATCATCTCCCCCCCCCCCATACTGAGGATTGAACCCAGGGGCATTCTGTACCCGAGCTATGCCCGCAGACCTATTTTCTATTCTTTATTTTGAAACAGGGTCTCACTAAGTTGCTGAGAGCCTAAGTAGCTGAGGCTGGCTGAGAACCTGTGAGCCTCCTGTCTCAGCCTCCCAAGTACTTGAGATTACAAGCATGCGCCACCATGCCCGGCTTGTATTGATCAATGTTCTTACTGCCATAATTCAATACAACTCACCACACAAACTTAGAGGAAGATTTATTTGCTCAAAATACTTTTTTTTTTTTTTTTTTTTTTGAGATTTCAGGGCTTAGTGCAGGGTGTGGCAGCAGGAAACAAAAAGGAGAGCTCTGCTGTGCACTGTGGAGGCTGTAAGCAAGAGAGAGCATGGGGGAGGAAAGACCTTACATAATCCCCAAGGTCACGCCAGCTACCCCTCCACATTGGAAGCCCAGCTGCTTCCAACATTGCTGCCCTGTTTCCTTGAGGGCTAAGAGATACTCTAAATCCAAACCATTACATTCCACCCCAGGCCCCTAGACCTCACAGCCACCTCACAATGCAAAATGCATTTAGTCCATCAAGAGTTCCATATTTTTAACAGCATTAGTATCATGCAAAAGTCCAAAGTCTCCTTTCAGACTCAAGGTAAACTCTTGGCTGTGAACCCCTATAAAAGAAAAAGCAAGTTACATCCAGTGTACAGTAGCATAAAGTAAACATTTGCATTCCAAAGGGAGGAATGGGACCATAGAAAAAAAGAATGGGACCAAAACTGTCAGAATTCAGCAGGGCAAGTATCTGATCCTGCAGCTCCACTTCTGACATCTGGGGCATGTGGTGGTGAGACATAATCTCAAAGGGGCCTTGGCAGGGCCACCCCAATGGTCTGGTAGATTGCAGTGGGTGGCAAATTGGCTCTCCTAGTCTGTTTTCATGGCTCACAAATTGGAACCTTAGTATCACTTCATGTTTCTGACATTTCTAAATCTCACGGGGTTTTGTTGTAATCTTGGCTTTCAAACCGATTTCCCTGTTTGAGGTTCCCTGCAGGGATTTCAGCCCTGCCACACATTGCCTAACTTCCTAGGCCTTCCTTTGACATCTGGAAGGAAGCCAGGCAAGTTGGCATGTTGGCGCACCCCTTTAATCCCTGTACTTGGGAGGGTGAGAGGAGGATCGCAGGTTTAAGACTCAGCAAGTAGAGCAGGGCGTGATGGGCATTCTTGTAATCCCAGCATTCGGGAGGCTGAGACCAGAGAATTGGGGTTCGCGGACAGCCTCAGCTACTTAGTGAGGCCCTCCGCAACTCAGTGAGACCCGGTTTCAAAATAAAGAATAAAAAATAGGGCAGGAGGTGTAGCTCGGAGGTTGAATACCCCTGGGTTCCATCCCCAGACCCGCAAAAAAAAAAAAAAAAGACTCAGCAAGTAGTGAGACTCTCATTGACCTAGTGAGACCCTGTTTTGAAATAAAAAATAAGCCAGGCGTGGTGGCGCATGCTTGTAATCCCAGCATTTGGGAGGCTGAGACTGGAAGATCATAGTTCACGGACAGCCGCAGCTACTTAGTGAGGCCCTCTGCAACTCAGTGAGACCCTGTTTCAAAATAAAGAATAAAAAATAGGGCAGGGGGTGTTCAGCTCGGAGGTCAAATGCCTCTGGGTTCCATCCCCAGACCCGCAAAACTAAACTAAACTAAAATAAAATAAAATATAAAAATAATAGGGCTAGGGTTGTAGCTCATAGATAGAATGCCCCTGGGATCAATTATCAGTAACACACATACACACACACGCGCGCGCGCTGGAAGGAAGACTCCATGACCCCTTTTTCCTTTTCCCCACCAGGCTAGCATTGTGCGAGCAACAAGATTGACCACCAACAGGAAAAGTAGTTATACCCTTTGTAATCACTGCCACTGGGCCCTTTTCAGTGAAAGCTTCTGTGCCTGTTTCCATCATGCCTGCCACAGGGCTTACCTCCATCATGGCCAACAGTTCCTCCTTTCTTTTATTTATCTTTTTTCCATAACACCATCTATCTGAACTTGAGTTTTACACATGTTTTTCTGGCCAAACTGCAAATCTATAAAGTCTCTCTGCTTTTTTCCTCCAAAATTTGGTGTATAATTCACTGAACATGGACATCAATATCCAAAATGTAGTTTGGTTACTTCTGCTGTTTTGAGATTTTTCTCTGCCAGCTTAATCAGTCCTTTAAGTTCAGCCTCACACAAAGCTTCAGGGGTTCTTTGCCAGAATTTAACACATGAGGTCTGTATTCTGTTTCCTTATGGAGTCCTCCTTACACTGAAATCTCCTGAGCACAGTCTCTACTGTCTGCGTTTCTATCTGCATTTTGGTCCTTCCAGTTTCCTCACAAGCCAGTTCCAAAGACTCACAAAACACACGGTCAGACGTAGATACAGTAGTGACCCCCTTCCTCTGATACGAATTTCTGTCTCCGTCATCGTTTTCATTGTTGTAGGCCGAAGCAACTGACTATACAACTTAGAGAAAGGAAGACTTATTTGCTCACAGTGCTGTTGGAGATTTCAGGGTTTAGTCCATGTTAGGTGAATCTGGAGCTCAGGGCATGGCGGTAGGAAGGAGGGGGAAAGCAGAAGGCTCTGCTCTCGCTCTCACATCATGGAGGCTGGAAGCAAGGGAGAGATATCAGTTGTAGGAGAACCATTATATAATTCCCAAAGCCACACCCCCAGGAACCCCTCCTTAGCCACCAAGTCCTGCCTCAAATATTGCTACCTTTTTTCCATGAAGGCTAGGGGATATCCTAAATCCAAACCATTATTGGTAACTGTATTAGTAATGGTGGTGATGATGATGATGATGATGTTTATAGCAGGGACCTCCCTTGGTGTTTGAGGGGGTTTTATTATTGTACAGGAAAAGGTTTTTGGATTCCAGAGTGGCGTTTCTCTTGGTCCCTGCAGGATGAATCTCCTCCGGAATAACAGCTGCCTCTCCAAGATGAAGAATTCCATGGCCTCCATGTCTCAGCAGCTCAAGGCCAAGTTGGATTTCTTTAAAACCAGCATCCAGATCGACCTGGAGAAGTACAGCGAGCAAACCGAGTTTGGGATCAGTGAGTGGACCCGGGAGTGTGCTCAGAGAGTCCGTTTTTTTCTTCTGTTCTATGTTTCATTGATGCGGTTCCTTTTGTCCTTTTATAACTGAGTTTCTTATTTCTATTTTGGTTTGTACTGCTTTTGTTTTTCATTCTCCTCTCCCCCTCTTCTTTTTTCCAGCATCAGATAAACTGTTGCTGGCCTGGACAGAAATGGAACAAGCTGTGGAGCTGCATGGGCGGGTAGGAGGCTCATTTTAGGATTCTGTGCCGTGGTCTGAGTGAGGCTTAGTTCCACTGTTTCCCACTTTCTCATCAAACACTGGGTTGACCTTCTGGGTCAGAATCCAAGTTTGCCTTGCCATACCCTTTGACCTTAACCAGGTTGGCTGGGAAGAAGTAGAGAAAGGGAGCCACTTCTTTTTTTTTTTTTTGGTGGTACTGGGGTTCCCTTCTACCTCCGGGCTACACTCCCAGACCTATTTTATACTTTTTTATTTTTGGAAACAGGGTCTCTTAAGCCAGTGTGGCTGGCTTCGAACCTGTGCAATCCTCCTGTCTCCACCTCTCAAGCGCGGGGATTACAAGCGTGTGCCACCACGCCCGGCGTAAAGGGAGCCACTTCTGAGAGCCAGACTTGAGATGGACACGGGTGTTCTAGAGCAAAATATCAGATTTTCTGAAAAAAGCCCAGACCTCTTGCCTTGAGGAGGAGAGAACTGAACAGATGAGCAACACTCCCTCCTGTCAAAGCTTTTGCCTGATTTTGTTGGGATACAAAATCAATAAGAAAGGAGATATCTGGACACAAAAATTTCAGGACACTAAATCAGATGCCACTGAAAAACACTTATCATGACATCAGGGTCTCACAGAAACCTAAGACACGGCTCCAGGTTTTGTCCCCACCCCACCCTACACCCCTGCACACTTAGACAGGACCTTTACTCCATACCGTGATGTCACTTTTCATGAACTGAGTCCTGATGGAGTATACACGTGCTTCTAGGTGGATATCAGTTAGATGGGGAAGGGGGTGCTTTCTGTCCCCAGACTGGTGCCTATATACACCACCTATGTCTGAAATTAGGGGCCCAGGCTACCCCACACAGGATGGCATTGGGATGGACAGGTTGAGTGAGGGTGAAGCCATATGTATTATGCAGATACTGTACTTTCCTCCTGCAGCCCTCCCATGCCCTTCTAGAAGCCCACTAGCTGCTCAGGGGTCATGTAGCTAGCAGGTGTGGACACGAGCTACATGCCCAGGTTGCTCTAGCACAGGTGGGGCCCTAGGTCTGGAAGGTCCCCCTTCCTCTCCCACTCCCAAGCATGTCCCCTGTGTCAGGTGCCATTAGCACAACTCTTCCTCCAGGAGAATGAAGTGAGGCACCTGGTGGAGCGAATGATGGCGCTGCAGACTGACATCGTGGACCTGCAGCGCAGCCCGATGGGCCGGAAGCAGGGCGGCACCCTGGACGACCTGTGAGTGCCCTGGATCCCACACTGCCGACTCAGGCCCCCACCCACCTCAGCTTTCCAGCCTGTGTTAGGGTCATCTCAGGCCTACTGGGACCATCCTCCCTAGACACTCCTCCTGGGGAATCACCGGGGCATGTTCCGAAATGAGTCAGACACCATCAGCATCACCCTGAGCCTTAGCTCCCAGGTCTGCTTAGGGGCCAGGAAAACTCCCTGGCCTCTCAGTGTCATGCAGGTCATCAGGTATGACGCGTGAGAAACAGGGCATAATGATAAGGGCTGTCAAACGCAGGTGGCCCTGTGCGGCTTGAGCCATAGGAGGCAGAACAGAGGGAAGGGCCAGTAGGCCTGGGAGCCTGGACCGTGCACTGTGGGCCTGAGTCTTCAGCCAGTATTGGCATTGGCTCTAGGAGGGGTTAAGGCACACAGGTGGACCCATCCTACCTGGAGGGAACACTGAACTGTGTGTGCTAGTGGAAGGAAGCAGGAGGCAGGTCGGCCTACCTGGGGCTCAGTGCTTCAAGTTCAGGGTCCCTGATGCTCTAGTGAAAGAATTCTTTTGCCAGAATTCTTAACGATGAGAAATCTGAACACCAGAAATTTAGTTATTTGTTCTGTGTTTTCTAATTGTTTAACACTGATTTTGCCTCTAGTTTTCTTTCTTTCTTTTTTTTTTTTAATTTGGCATGTGTGCTCGTGGTACTAGGGATTCAACCCAGGGCCATTCTACCTCCAAGTTACACCTTCAGCCCATTTTAGATTTTATTTTGAAACAAGATCTTACTAAGTTGCTGAGGGCCTTGCTAAGTTGCTGAGGCTGGCCTCCCAAGTAATAGGATTACAGGTGTATACTGAAGTGCCCAGCTCACCTCTAGTTTTCAAATAAGAGTTTCCTTTTGAGAATGCTGCCTGTCTTGCTTGTGTTAGGGGGAAGGGAAAGGAGTTTCTGTCTGCCTATGAGCGCCAGTTTTCAAGGACGAGCATGTTGCCTGGCTCAGGTCTAGAGGTAGCACCTGGTATCACATCGCAGAAGCCAAGTAGAGGAGGAATTCAGGACAGAACAGATTTGCTTTGATGCCAGGTGTTGTGAAGCATGCTTGTGGTCCCAGTATTTAGGAAGTTGAGACAGGAGGATTGCAGGTTTGAGGCCAGCCCTAGCAAGTTGGCAGGATGCTGTTTCAAAACAGATTTGCTCTCATTAAACCTTAGGGTTGTTTTGATTTGATAGTAATCCAATCTTCCACTTACTGTAGACATCACCAGAAATAATAGTATTCTTCAATCAAGAAAAATGGAGATCAGTAATTCTGGCCAGAATCCACAGACCAGTCAGGCATGGTGGAACACACCTATAATCCTGGTACTGGGGAGGCTAAGATAGGAGGATCATCAGTTTGAGGTCAGCTTCAGCAAATTAACAATATCCTGTTTCAAACTAAAAAGTGTGGGGGTGTGCATTGGAGGTAGAATGCCCCTGGAGTCATTCCCCAACACCACAGGGAAAGAAAGAATTGGCGGGCTAATGCTGCTGATGTGCCCGTTTGGCCCTGAATCTACACAAAGCTTCTGACCTGTTTCAGAGAGGAACAAGCGAGGGAGCTTTACAGGAGACTGCGGGAAAAGCCACGAGGTAGGTGGTTCAGGGCCTCAGGCTTGTCTCATTTATGAAGCCCCGGCACCCCGTACTAGCCCCGGGGACAGATGTGCCTCTCTCCTCGCAGACCAGCGGACGGATGGCGATAGTCAGGAAATGGTGCGGCTGCTGCTCCAGGCCATTCAAAGCTTTGAGAAGAAAGTGCGAGTGATTTACTCGCAGCTCAGGTAGGAGTGCCCTTTCCTGCTAGAGGCTGGGATGAGTCGCAGGGCCCTGGCCAGGCCGCTCCTGCACCCTGCTCTCGTTGGCTTCACTGCCCAAGAAACTGCATTCAAGCCGCCAATGCGACCCACAGCTGTCAGCAATGCTGTCCTGCTTGCTCCAGCCCCAAGCCACTGGAGTTGGGCCTGTTTGTTCTTCACAGTAAAACTGTGGTATGCAAGCAGAAGGCACTGGAATTGTTGCCCAAGGTGGAAGAGGTGGTGAGTCTGATGAATGAGGATGAGAAGACCGTCGTGCGGCTTCAGGAGAAGCGTCAGAAAGAGCTCTGGAACCTGCTGAAGATCGCCTGTGTGAGTCAGTGCTGCTGCCGCCACCGCAGACCTCTCAGAATGGGGTGGGGCTGGATGGGGAGTCGGGGGCACTTCTGTTTACCCACGTGACTGCCGTGATCACCACAAAGCCTCGTGGCTTTAGTGAATAGTAGTTATTCTCGGCTGGGCACAGGGGCACACGCCTGCGATCCCACTGCTTGGGAGGCTGAGCTAGGAGGATCGTAGGTTCAGGGCCAGCACTGTAACTTAGCAAAATAGAAAAGGCTAGGGATGTCGCTTTTTGGTAGAATGCCCCTGTGTTCAGTCCTCAGTACCAAAAACGAAGGGAGGGAAGGAGAGAGGGAGGGAGGGAACTACCCTTTGATTTTCCTCTAAGAGCCTGCCAAGCAAGCAAATAAATGAAACAACACTTACAAGCACAGGTATCTAATCTCCAGTGTCTAGAATCCTTTCTCAAATGCACATTTGTCAATACAGAAACTTTTTTGAAGGCTGAATGCAAAGTCTTAGATGCTGTTGTGGGTACAGATGCCGACTGGTAGTTTCTAGGCGTAGCCAGGGTGTCCTGCAGCCAGTCATCTCCTTAGGACATACTGTGGTGAGAATGCAAACTTGATTTTATCACGTGCCTCCAAATTACACTGACTGTTTTGTTTGTCCTGAAGAGCAAGGTCCGAGGTCCTGTCAGTGGAAGCCCAGATAGCATGAATCCTTCTCGACTCAGTCACCCTGATCAGTTCCTGTCTCAGACTACCACTGCCTCTGACAGCCTACCCGAGGCAGCCAAGAAAAGGTAAATTACGTTAACAGATGTGTGTTATCACTGGTAAGCATCTGTCCAGTGCTTTTGTTCATGCTTCTAATTATCATATGTGTGGGACCCTATAAGAACAAAGGTGACATATATTTTGCTCCCATAGTCCCTCATAACTCGCCGAATGCATTGTTTCCTCGGCTGGGCACACACCTGTAACCCCAGTACATGAGAGTGTGAGGCAGGAGGATTCGCTTTAGGCCAGCCGTGGCAACTTAGCAAGACACTCAGCAGCACAGAGAGACCCTTTTTCTTTTTATTTATTTATTCTTGTGTGTGTGTGTGTGTGGTACTGGGGCTCCTGGAAACCCTTCTACCTTTGGGCTACACTTCCAGACCTATTTTTATACTTTTTTTATTTGGAAATAGGGTCTCTTAAGCCAGCGCGGCTGGCTTCTAACCTGCGCGATCCTTCTGTCTCCACTTCCTAAGCGTGGGGATTACAAGCGTGCGCCATCACGCCCAGCCAAGAGACCCTTTTTCAAAATTTAGGAAAATAAAAAGTCTTGGGGGAGCTGGGCGTGGTGGCGCACGCTTGTAATCCCCGCACTTGGGAGGCTGAGACAGGAGGATCGCACAGGTTCGAAGCCAGCCTCAGCTACTTAGTGAGGCTCTCAGCAACTTAGTGAGACCCTGTTTCCAAATAAAGTATAAAATAGGTCTGGGAGTACAGTCTGGAGGTAGAAATACCCTGGGTTTCACCCTCAGTACCACCAAAAAAAAAGGTCTGGGGATATAGCTCAAAGGTAGAATGCCCCTGTGTTCAATTCCCAATACAAAAAAGAAAAGTTCTTTAGCGTATCTTCAAACAGAATAAGCAGTGGTTCTGATAAGATAGTAATACTAATAACCTAGCCAGGCGTGGTGGCGCGCGCTTGTAATCCCTGCACTTGGGAGGCTGAGACAGGAGGATCACACAGGGTTTCAGTTACTTAGTGAGGCTCTCAGCAACTTAGTGAGACCTGTTTCCAAATAAAATATAAAATAGATCTGGGAGTATAGCCTGGAGGTAAAAAGCCCCTGGGTTCCACCCCCAGTACCACCAAAAAGAAATGATGCTAATGACCTTTCTAACAATTTCATTATGTCTGTAGTGAGGAACTGGTGGCCGAAGCACACACACTCTGTGCCCAGCTAGAACATGCCATGCAAGACACTGTGAAGAAGCAAGGCCCGAGCTTCATGGTAAAGCCTGTGGGGACCCCGGCCACCCCATGAAAAGAGAGCCAGGGGATGGTGAATGTTTGTAATCCCAGTACTTGGGAGGCTGAGACAGGAGGATCACAGGTTTGCAGCCAGCCTCAGCTATTGAGACTGCAACTTAGTGAGACCTTGTTTCAAAATGAATAAAAAAAAAAAAAAAAAAACAGGACTAGAGTGTAGCTCAGGGATAGAATGCATTTGGGTTCCGTCCCCAGTACTGAGACAGGAGAATCATGGGTTTGAGGCCAGCATCAAAAAAAAGAGAGAGAGAAGAAAAAGACTGGAAAGGCAATCCAGCATTGGCCTTGATCTCAGTATAGACTTACAGTTTTCTAGCATATTTTTGTTATTTATAATAATTGTGTGCTCTGCTGGGTATGGTGGCACATGTTTGTAATCTCAATACTTGGGAGGTTGAGAAAAGAGGATCAGAGGTTCATGGCCAGCCTCAGCAGTGAGGGTCTCCACAACCTAGTGAGACCCTGTTTTAAAATAAAGAATAAAAAATAGGGCTGGGGATGTAGCTCAGAGGTAGAATGCCCCTGGGTTCATCCCCCCAGTTCTGCAAAAAAAAAAAAAAAAAAATGTGGCTCTTGGCTATTGCATGCTGCTAAGCATGTCGTGTGCATTGTTCTGTTTAATCCTTACAAGACTTAATTTTGACAAGTGGGTGACATCACTCCTGGGCTACTACTTCCAGGCATCTGTGTGTCCGGTGCTTTGCCAGACTTTGGTGATAAGACAGCCACTTGCTGTGGCTCTGAGCTCTAGGACTCAGCTCATCAGTAGGCAGAGTTAGAACAGGTAGGTACTAACCACCTGGCCAAGAGAAAGGCTCGTGAAGACAAAGCTGAGCCTGTTAAGAGGATCTGAAGACATTCCTTAGATGGCCTTAAGCGAGGTACAGTAGTGCACGCCTATAATCCCAGTACTCGGGAGGCTGAGACAGGAGGATTGGGGCCAGACTCAGCAACTGAGTGAGGCCCTGTTTAAAATTTTTAAAATAAAAAGGGCTGGGGATGTAGCTCAGAGGTATCCCCAGAACTCCTCCACCCATTCGTCCCCAAAAAATAGGTTTAAACTTCCTTCTGAATTACATTGCTGCCTCCTGAAGGGGAATGACAGTCTGAGGTGTGCAGGGGCTGCTGGGCATTTAACACGCCTGTTGCCTTTCAGACTCTGGACTGGAGCTGGTTACAGACTGAGGAGGAAGATCAGAATGCCCTGGATCAGGCCTTGTGACTGGGGGTTTTGGCCACCCAGCCTGCTGCTCCGGCACAGTAGCTCCTGTGGTAATGACATCTCAGTGGTCCCCAGCACCTAAGTGACCTCGTTCCCCAGCAGCTGTTTACACCCTGGACAAAGGTGTGGCCCAGCCATTGTCGATGCCAGTCGCAAGTGTTCAGAGAAACAGATCCTCTGCTTCCTCCGCTGTGAAAACAGTACTCAGTGAGCCAGACATGGTGGCATACTCCTGTAAGCCCAGTACTTAGGAGGCTGAGACAGGAGGATCACAGGTTTGAAGCCAGCCTCGGCAACTTATCAAGACTCTTTCTAAATAAAAAGTTCTGGGGGCATAGCTCAGTGGTAGAGCACCCTTGGTTTCAGTCCGCAGTACCAAGAAAATTTTTAAAAAGGCAGCCAGGCTTGGTGGTGCATGCCTATAATCCCAATACTTGGGAAGGCTGAGACAGGAGGATCGCAGGTTGAAGGTCAGTTTTGGCAACTCAACAAGGCCTTCCGCAACCTAGCGAGACCCTGTTTCTATCTGCAGTACCACCAAAAAAAAAAGTGCTTAGAGTATAAGTGTGCTATACCTCACTTAACAGACATCTAACTGAGTCTTTGAGGACAAAATCTGAATGGCACCTCATACCAGCCTGTTCACTTCAGATCTTCACCCATTCTCTCTCACCTTGAAGCTAGGATGTCATCTAGATTCAGCCCTTTTTAATCAGGAATTTTAATCACAGGTTTGGCCTGATCCTATTCTCTTTTTTTTCTTTTTTTTCTTCTCTCTCTCTCTCTCTCTCTCTCTCTCTCTCTCTCTCTCTCTCTCTCTTTCTCTCTCTCTTTTATTTTTTTTTGTGTGTGTGTCGTACTAGGAGTGGAACCCAAGGGCTTTTCTACCTCTGGGCTATACTCCCTATTTTTTACTTTATTTGGAAACAGGGTCTCACTAAGTTGCTGAGAGCCTCACTAATTAGCTGAGGCTGGCTTCGAACCTGTGCGATCCTTCTGACTCAGCCTTCCAAGCGCTGGGATTACAAGCCTGCACCACCACACCCAGGTCTCTCTTTTTCTTGACATTTCGCTGCTGCTAAAATTTTATCTTCACCTACTACTTTGGTGTTAGTGCCTCTTTCTGGTAAGGTCACAGCTGTGCCAAGCTCTCTGCTGTCTGTGGCCCTTTTAGCTACAGACTAACTCACTAGAACCTGCATGGAAAACCCACTGCTTCCCAGAAACCATCTGGGAATTTGTTGTCCTTGAGAAGAAGGGACAAGAGAAGGGTTCCTGTCACCTACTGGCCTGTGCATCTCTGTGCCACACTTCTTTAAACACGTCTGTGTGTTGTGGTGGGAGAGGCTTTCCTGTTTTTCGTGGCACCTCACAGGATTATTAAATTGGTTTATTTTACAAATAGTTTCTATATTTTATAACATGACTCAAATACTGATAATGGGTTCTGTGGTCTATTTCTACCATACCTACTGTTAAAATGTCTGAGCTCAAAATCTAACATAATGGGAAATTTTGTAAAATGACATAGTGCCTAGATCATGAACAGTGCAGTAGCACTGGTTCTTCCACAGTTCACAAACATTTTATATGTCTATATAAAAGCAAGAGAGTGAAGTGAGTTCAGATGATCACAGACAGGTTGGAATAGAGTGAGTCAGGGATTTCACAAAGTGGCATCTCTGGAAACAGTCCCTGTTCTTGTAAGTTTAGGAAATGCTTCCTCATCCGCTGCTTATTGCAGATTCAGTGTCTACTGATAAAGTATCTGAAAGTCTTGTAATAAAGACACTGGCTCAACATTATATAAATTTGTTGTTGACTAATGTCATTTGATTGTGTAACCTCCCCACCAGCACCCCACACCCTTTCTGTGTATTATTAACATACAGAGGATCTAGAGTATGAGAAAGCATGATTTGGAAACCCTGGTAGGAAAATAGTGGAAAGTAAGACTAGAAAGACCAGGGTAGGTCAGCCCAGTGAGGGAATGCAGGGCTAAGACTGTTGATTTGTTTTGTAGGCAATTGGGAATCCCTGAACAATTTTGAATTAGGTTATGGCAGAACAAAGTAAAAGATGAAGTAGGCGTGTGGGGGTGTGCGCACGCACATGTGTGTTTTCTCTCTCATCAAGTGCAGCTAAAATCCATGCATATAAGCCAGGCGTGGTGGCGCACGCTTGTAATCCCCGTGCTTGGGAGGCAGAGACAGGAGGATCGCGCAGGTTCGAAGCCAGCCGCGCGCGCTGGCTTAGGAGACCCTGTTTCCAAATAAAAATGTAAAAATAGGTCTGGGAGTATAGCCCGGAGATAGAAGGGCTTCCAGGAACCCCAGTACCACCAAAAAAAAAAAAAAAAAAAGCCATGCATATAATGTATAAGCAAATATAAGGAGATTGAGTGGTAGAGGTAGGGCAGACTGTCCAGGGACCTTGGGGTCTGAAGGATGATATTGTGGTGAGCTCCTTGGGTTTTCTTTGTTTCATATTGTTTCGGTCAACATCCTCATTGCTGTTATCCAAAGGGACTGACCACACAGCTTAGAGGGAGGAAGATTTATTTGTTTATAGTTTATTTTAGAGTTTCTGGGTTCAGTCCATGTGAGGCCAGGGTCTGAAGCTCAGGGCATAATGGCAGGAAATGGAGAGAGAGAAGACAAGGGATTAATTTGAAGACACAAGCACAGTCCCTGTGGCCACACCCTTAGGGACCCACCTTCTCCAGCCTCACCCCACCAGCAGCCTATGCTAGGAGCCAGATTTTATCTACTGATGAGATTACAATCCTCATGACTCAATTACACCAACTTTTTTTGTGTGTAGGTGGGTCTGGGGATGGAACCTAGGGGCATAAGACCTCCGAACTACACCCCCTGCCCTATTTTTTATTCTTTATTTTGAAACAGGGTTTCACTAAGTTGCGGAGGGCCTCACTAAGTAGCTGCGGCTATCCATGAACCGCGATCCTCTGGTCTCAACCAAATGCTGGGATTACAAGCGTGTGCCATTATCCCCGGCTTTACACCAACTTTGAATACTAATAAATGAATCTTGGGGGGTACATTCTATATCTAATTATAACATTGCACATTGGATGCTGGAGAAACCAGCCACCGGGCACAGACAAGCCCATGGAAAGCCTGTCCTCGTCCGCTGTTTTAGTTTCCTTTGGCTGCTCTAACAAGTTACTACAGAGTGCATGGATTAAACAACAACAATCCATGCTCATAATTCCTAAGGCCAGAAATCTAAAATCAAGATGTCAGCAGGAGCGAGGTGTGGTGCGACCGCCTGTAATCCCAGTGCTTGGGAGGCTGAGATAAGAGAAGTGCAGGTTCAGGGCCAAACTTAGCAAAACCCTTAGCAACTTGCAAAACCCTGTTTCAAAAATTTTAAAAAGATGGTGTGCTTGAGGCAGAATACCCCTGAGTTCAATCACCAGTATAAAAAAGAAAGTGTCACCAGGACCATTCCTCCTCTGAAGGCTCCAGAGAAATTCTGTTCCTTGCATCTTCCACTTTCTGGTAACACCAGACAATACTTGACCAGCACGTTGCCACAGCCTCTTCTGTCAAACCTCCCCTGTAGCTTGTTCATGAGAGCATTTATGGAATTTAGGGCCAGTCTGGAGAATCAAGGATAAGCCTGTCCTCTCACAGTTCTAATGTGGGCACACTTTGCCACATGAGGATCTCAGGTTCTGGGGATTAAGATGGGGACACGCCTGGTGTGGTGGTGCACGCTTGTAATCCCCGTGCTTCGGAGACTGAGACAGGAGGATTGCACAGGTTCGAAGCCAGCCTCAGCTGGCTTAAGAGACCCTGTTTCCAAATAAAAAATATGGCCGAGCATGGTGGCGCATGCTTGTAATCCCCGCACTTGGGAGGTGGAGATAGGAGGATCGCGCAGGTTCAAAGCCAGCCGTGCTGGCTTAAGAGACCCTGTTTCCAAATAAAAGGTATAAAATAGGTCTGTGAGTGTACCTGGGAGGTAGAAGGGCTTCCAGGAACACCAGTACCACCACCACACACACACAATAATTATATATCTATATGTATGTGTGTGTGTGTGTGTGTGTGTGTGTGTGTGTGTGTGTGTGTATATATATATATATATATATATTAGGATTAGGTCTGGGAGTGTAGCCCGGAGGTAGAAAACCCCTGGGTTCCATCCCCAGTACCACCAAAAAAAATTTTAAAAGATGGGACATATCTTCTTGGGAGTCCCCATTCATCCCCCTATGGCCCTCCCTGTAGACTCCCGAAATTCATATTTGTTCCACATGTGAAATCTATCCACTCCATCATAATATTCTCCAAAGTCTCCTCCATCACAGTGTCAACTTTGAGGCCAAAACTCTACACATCAGCTCAATCCTTGTAGGTAAGACTCAAGCAGGGTCCAGTCCAGTTGACAAAAATTTCTCTATCCATGGACCCATAGGACTAGAAAACAAGTCATCTGCTTCCCAAACACAAGGTCGAATAGGTGTATGATAGATGATTCTCATTCCCCAAAGGAAAATTGGAAGGAATAATGCAGTCTCCAGTCCCACCAAATTTTGGAATGTAGCAGGGAAAATTCCATTAGGCTTCAAGTTCTGTAGTAATTGGTTGGGTGGGTGCCTCTGCCTGCTAGGTCCACAGTAACTCAAGCTGTTAACCTTTACATCTGTGCTCACAGTAAGTTTGAATTTCAGTAACTTTCCCTCATTCCATCCTGTCTGTGTCCCTTTCAGGCTCCACTGATAGAACATTCTCAGAAATGTGAGTCTCCTGTGTATGTTATGGGCTTCTTTGTATATCTCATAGAGGCTCCGTTAGCTTATGAAATGTGTTCACAGGAACTTCCTAGGTCTACACCCATTATTTCTATGTCTTCTGGCTTCTGCCTGTAGTACTATACTACCCTAGAGTTGTTTTGTTTTTAATGGATATTACATGTTTGCAGCCTGGTAGCTCTTTCAGCCCATTTCCTGCCTATAGAATTTTGGAATTCTTTTATTTCATCCTGAGTCCTTTTCACTATGTTGATTTCTGCTGACAAACCATTCTCAAATATGTGGTCTAAGCCAGGCGTGGTGGTACACGCTTGTGCATTTGGGAGACTGAGACAGGAAGATCACGGTTCACAGACAGCCTCAGCTACTTAGAGAGGACCACACAACTTTGTGAGACCCTGTTTCAAAATAATAAATAATAAAAAATAGGGCTGGGGGTG